>NC_139681.1:85430647-85608147 GCF_964106915.1 Podarcis gaigeae | reverse complement strand
ATTATGAAAAGCCCCACTGCTATAGGCTTAACCAAATTTTGTAGGCTGAAGCCAGTGTGTGGAAGCCCTACCTCAACATGGCTTCTGTTAACATGTTTAGGATTCAAAATTTAGGCTGTCATCTAACTGCACTAATTAGGTCAACATAAATGAATAGGACTAGTTCACAGGTAAAAGCATCTGACATGCAAACTGACTTATTTGCAGAAGATTCATAGTCAAATTCAAAATGGCCAGACTCAGGGGGGAAAGAGCCAATTTTGCAATCTACAGTCCGGGTGCAATTTGTTCTGGAAATGTCATGGTCCCATCAGTGCAATGCCTAGTAACAGGGTAGAGTGAGTTTCAAAGCTCAGCTTATAATGGATTGATGGTTATCTAGAGCATTCCTCTATGGTTTGCAGTGTATCCAGTTTCACACTGAACTTTTCACCCTAACTCCACCACACATATGAGATAGGCATAAGGTAGCTTAGATCAGTTTGGCTTTGTTTTCTCATACTGTGTTTAAAATAGTGGTAGAAGGGCTGGCACTTAAAAGTCTTTGGTACACATCTACATTACAAATGAAATTGGTTTAACAGTCATGACTACCTCACCCCACCGAGAAGCACCCTGGCACAGGTACAGTTCCCAAGGTTTATTAGCTAGGGCCCATGAGGCATGTGTGAATCTATCAATGTTGGTTTTGCTCAGTTTTTAGTTTTTCCAATCTTAAATTCAGTTCTACACATTTCTACATCAGTTGGCTTTTTTAAAAAAAAATGAAGTTCTCATGTAAATGCATCAGCATTTTAGTGTATTTACCATCATTGCTGCTGTCAGTCTCCTCTGGAGTAAGGATATGGGATTCAGCTGTATGTCATCTAACCTGGTCAGAGGACTCTTCCCTACTGAACAGCATCTATGGCAGGCTGCTGAGGTGTACATTGAAGTGCAATAAGACCTGCAACTGCAGTTGGCACTTCCAGGAGGCTGGAGAAGAGACTTGCCACCATTGCTCTGCCTGACAATAGCCTTTTGGTGCCGCCAGCCTCCTCTGCAGGAGATGTGGGAGCCCTGCTTGTATGTCATCTATATCCCCACTCTGAACCATATTTAAGTCAGGCTCCTTTGGAAAGTAGCAAGACCATTACCAGAAATTTTATTGTTGGTTAACTTTTGTTTTTGCTTTGAGCCTAAATTGGTGTATTGGGGGATGCTGAATTTATTCTGTGTTTGCTAAATTGTTGATTTTTGTATTTTGAATTAACTGACATGTTCCATATGTTGTGTATTATTTCAATGTTTTGAATGTTTGTTGTAAGCTGCTTTGGGCATAGTTTGTTGTGGGAAAGTGGCGTATAAGTAAAATCAATTAATCTAGAAAAGAATCCTTAAATCCATGACAGTAAAAAAAAAAAGTTTGAAACTGCTTCTGATTCAGCATGGAGCCGCACTCTTCATGAGGTATTTATTTTCATTTACTACAGTTATCCTCAAGGCAGCATATATGGTTCCTCCTTCCCTTCCATTTCATCCACACAACAACCCTAAGAGGTAGTTTAGGTGTAGAGTTAGTGACTGGCCCAAGGTCACCCTATGAACCACACAGCTGATAAAGAATTTGAAACCTGATGTTCCAGATTCAAGTGCAACACTAGACACACTTAGCACTTTGGTTATTTTCTGATTCAATGTGTTTTTACATACACTTGCACATGCAATACATAGAGAGTACATAAGATGCTGGCAAATTTAGTAGTACAAGAAGTTTGCTATGTGCTTTCACAAGGGTACATAGGCATGCTGCATTTTAAAGCTGGGAACGCTAAAGGTTTTGGGCATGACAAATTATGATAATATAATACCACCATCTTCTTTTATTCTATAGATATCCAGTGGAACATGGAATTGTCACTTCCTGGCCTGACATGGAGAAAATATGGAAGCACGTTTATGATAATGAATTGAGGTTAAACTCCTGCACAAGACCAGCTCTGATAACAGAGGCACCACTCAACCCACTGGCCAACCGTGAACAAATGACAAAGCTGCTCTTTGAAAAATTTGAGGCACCAGCTCTCTACGTGGCCATCCAGGCTGTCTTGGCACTCTATGCAGCAGGTCTCACAACAGGTTGTGTGATGGATTCTGGTGACGGCGTCACCCACACTGTCCCAATATTTGAGGGCTACTGCTTGCCTCATGCTGTTCTTCGGCTTGACCTGGCAGGCCGGGATCTTACAGAATATCTCATGAGGATCCTGAGGGAGAGCGGCATTGCGTTGGTGAGCACAGCTGAGAGGGAAATTGTGCGAATCATCAAGGAGGCTCTGTGTTACGTGTGCTTGAACCCTGAGGAAGAGATGGCTAAAAAACCTACTTCAATTGAGAAAACCTGGAAATTGCCTGATGGGCAAATAATTAAAATCCACAACCAATTGTTCCGCTGCCCTGAGACCCTCTTTCGCCCATCTAACATTGGCATGGAAGCCCCAGGTATTGATAAACTGCTGTTCAACACTATAATGAAATGTGATATCGATTTGAGGACCACTTTGTATGCCAACATACTCCTTTCTGGTGGTTCAAGTCTCTTTCCTGGCATTTCTGATCGCCTCACAAAGGAGTTGATTCGTATGGCTCCCAAGGACACGGAGGTGATGGTCCAAGCACCTTCTGACAGGAAGATCTCTGTCTGGATGGGAGGATCTATCCTGGCTTCTCTCTCTGCCTTCCAAGAGATGTGGATATCCAAGGAAGAATATGCTGAAGTTGGGGCCAATATAGTACACAGGAAGTGCTTCTAGATTCCTGTTGTATTGAAACATTTTTATTTAAAAAGCTGTGGGGAAGAAACACAAATTCATGGCATCCTTGGTGAGGCTTTTAGCCTCACAGCTTTCTGAAAGATGAATAAAGGTAACACTTCCATGCATACTTGTTTAGGGTACAAATTTGGGATTGTCTGTAGAATAAACTGTAGCCTTTTCAGTCTTTGCCTTTGGGTGGGAAGAGCATTGCGCCCGGGAAGGGAAGTGGGAGTCAAACAGACACTCACGGGTTAACCAGAGAAAGAACTTTTTATTCCTGCTATGAGTAACAGGAAGGAACCTGTGTGATCACTCACAACCAAGTACAAGTTCTTACAGGGAGAAAAGCAGAGAAAAGCTGAAGCTGTGGATTTTAGAAGAGAGGAAAGGGAATTTTGGGGCCTAGCTACAGTTTTAGGCCTGGGGTGATTTTGAGGCCTGGGGTGACTTCACAGACAGGATTTGGGTATCCTGTCCCTTCAAGACTACTTGTTTATTGATGAAAAATGACATGCTTGCAATCTATAAGAAAAAAAATGACTTGGAGGAAGGTTGTAAAAAGCAAACTAAGGCACTAGTTTTTTGTTTCAAGTATAGGTTTAATTAAATGTTTCTTTCATATAGTTCACCAGGTCCTTTCTTACAACCTCATTCAGCGTAAGGTCCCAGTTTGGCATGTTTTACCATTAAGCCAGAATGGACTTACCATGAAGCACTGCAAAGCAAAATGCTTTCGGCAACAACAGTGGCTTTTTATGTTTGTTGTTGTTGAACAAAAAGAACCATCCACATGGCTTTTAAATGAGGGGAGGGGAGGGGATAAATCAATACAGCAAGAGGGCAGATGAAGCCTTCAACGATGTGTATATAAGCGTACAACTCAAGGTTGTGAAGGAAATGGGAGAACAGTGGTATAAAGACGGGCGTGCTGCAACGTGCCTCCGTGCATGTCTGAACAGTTCGAATAAGGGCCCCAAACGCAAAGCCTACGAAAACCGGGAGGTGGGGGACCTGTAAAATTGGAGCAACTCCACAAACTAACAAGGAAGCATGTCCTGGCATGCTGCTACAAGGCAGAGCGACCTCACCATGAACTTCCGCCAGATGTTCCCGCCCACGACCCGCAGCCAATGAGAGGCAGCGCGCGCTCCGCTTGCTAACCAACCATTGCCGCGGAGGCCGCGCAAGCGCCGGAAGAAACCAATCAAACGACGGGGAGGCGGGGCAAGCGCCCGAAGCGGACAGGCTATATAAAACCGCATGTCTGCAACATTCACTCCGCAGGCGGCCGAAAGGTTCTCTCCCCCGGGTGGGGCTCCTCCCCCCCGCTGTTCTAACCCTAATTAGCCGTTAACGGCTCTGGCTCACATTCGCTGTTTTGACCGTTGACTTTCAGCGATTCGAATTCTTTTTTCAAAAAACGTCACCCGTGTAACGGGGAGGTGCCTTCTCCTCCGCCTGCCGCGCCTTCTCGCCCAACTCTTTTCTCCTGAAGCGGCCAGAGCCCGACCCCCGGTAAAGAGGCCGCGGTCAGCCTGGCCCTGGGCCGCTGCTGCCGCGAAGGGTTCGGCCCTGTCAGCCTTGGGGAGCGGCGCGGCCGGCTGAAGGGCGGTTGAGGAGCTTGCGGGCGGGGACCGGCGCCAGAGCAAAACAAACCAACCGGGCGGTGCTGCGGTTCCCCGCGAGCCGGTGCCGCGCGCTCCTGAGCAGTGGGGCGCGCGGCCGACGCCGCCCGGACACACAAAACTCTTGCTATTGCTGTTATCCTCCCTCCCCCCCCCCCGTCTCACCCACTCGAAAGGGGAAGAGGGAAGGAGCTGGTGATGGAGGCGAGCGCGGAATAAATGCGCCTTAAGAAGCAATGCGGGGAGAAAGTTGTGTCCTTGGCCCCTCAAGTTTGGCTTAAAAGAAGCCCCACGCCCACCATGGGGGGGGGGCGGACTATAGAGTTTAAGGGAGGGTGGCTCTGTTGGTGCAGGATGGTAAGAAGACAAGTTTGGTACAGGTGCTGCTCTCTGCTGGTAGCTTTTCTCTTTCCTCCTCCTCTTGTATCGTTGTCAGCAAAGTCTATGGGCAAGGGAGTGCTTTGCTGGTTCATATAGGCTCAGTGCTTAGGAATTGTTCATAGGCGCCTTGCAATGGTACAGTGGTGCCTTGCAAGATGAAATTAATTCGTTCCGCAAGTTTTTTCGTCTTGCGAAGCACGGTTTCCCATAGGAATGCATTGAAAATCAATCAATGCGTTCCTATGGAAACCGCCTTCAGACCAGGTCCGGGGACAGTCTGTCCCCCGACCTCTTCTGAAGGCTGGGGGGGGGACACAAGGGCTTTTCTTCCCACCCCCAGCATTTTAAAAAACCCTGGGACAGCAGAGGACTTCGCTGTCCCGGGGTTTTTTAAAATGCTGGCGGGCGGTAGCGAACGCTTCGCTGCCGCCCACCAGCATTTTAAGATCGCCCCGGACAGCGGACTTCTCCGCTGTCCCGGGGCGATTTTAAAGCCCCCGGAAAGGCAGGCGTGGGGCGCTGCGTTTCTCCGCTCTCCTGGGAAGGCAGGCAGGGGGGAGCAAAGACCTTTGCCCCCCGCCGGCCTTCAGAAGAGGTCCAGGACCTCTTCTGAAGGCCGGGGGGGGGCAAAAGTTTTTGCTCCCCCCCCCCCCCGTCTGCCTTCAAAAGCTGTCCGGGATAGCGGGAAGCGCTTCCCTGCTATCCCGGACCGCTTTTAAAATGCTGGCAGTGGGGAGCAAAGCCTTTCGGCCCCCGCTGGCCTTCCTGGACCTCTTCTGAAGGCCGGAGGGAGGGGAAAGGCTTTGCTCCCCACCGCCAACATTTAAAAGAGGTCCCCGGAGATTTCCCTATGGGCTTTCTTCTTGCGAAGCAAGCCCATAGGGAAATTCGTCTTGCGAAGCAACTCGCAAACGGAAAACCCTTTCGTCTTGCGGGTTTTCCGTCTTGCGAGGCATTCGACTTGCGGGGCACGACTGTAGTTGTAGTGAAGCCTTGCTCACCCCAGATCATATTCTCAAGAGCAAGTTTTTCGCTAAAAGTTGCCGAAGTGACAAATTTCAATGTAGGTGTTAGCAATTGGCTGGGTTCCCACGCATGCTGACTGCAAGGTAAGCTTCCTTGAAATTTCATATTTTGCCGGGTTGGACTTTTGTATAGCTGGGCCTGCCCTAAAGGTAAAGGTACCCCTGATCGTTAGGTCCAGTCGCAGACGACTCTGGGGTTGCGTGTGTATCTTGCTCTATAGGCCGAGAGTGTCGATGTTTGTCCGCAGACAGCTTCCGGGTCATGTGGCCAGCATGACTAAACCGTTTCTGGCGAACCAGAGCAGTGCAAGGAAACTCTGTTTACCTTTCCGCCGGAAGGTATTTATCTACTTGCACTTGACATGCTTTCAAACTGCTAGGTCGGCAGGAGCTGGGACCGAACAACGGGAGCTCACCCCGTTGCAGGGATTCGAACTGCTGACCTTCTGATCCTTCCTAAATGCTGGTGGGTTTAAATCTGCAAAGAGAGAAAAAAGCATTATAATACAATTGGAAGTCATCAAGCCCCTGAGAGTTATTCTCATTTTCTTGCCATTCTTCCGCCTGTGTTCTGTATGTTTTAGGCAAGTTTTAACAGCTTCTGCCTATGTCAGGCTTCCTCAACCTCGGCCCTCAGATGTTCCCATCATCC
Organism: Podarcis gaigeae; assembly: GCF_964106915.1. NCBI lineage: Eukaryota > Metazoa > Chordata > Lepidosauria > Squamata > Lacertidae > Podarcis > Podarcis gaigeae. The sequence goes on along the minus strand of NC_139681.1, from coordinate 85,601,669 downwards.
CTGACCACTGGTCCTGCTAGCTGGGATCATGGGAGCTGTAGGCCAAAAACATATGGAGGGCCGAGGTTGAGGAAGCCTGGCCTATGTGGTGTTTGGCCTTAATTCCAGTAAGTCTTCTCTTTTGTGCATTGTTACTATTTCATTATTTCTGTGTTTTGTTACTTACTCGTAACTGCTGTCTCCTGTGTTGCCACCAAGCCTGGGCAATGTGTATAGAGGTCCTGACTCCTGAGCAGCCCAAAAGACAAGACCCACCCCCCTCTTGGCCTTGCTGATGTGGTCTAAGGAAATACATCTGGCACCAGCATGGCTGCAGGAGTTGCTGGAAGGAGGCATACAATATGCCATTCAACTCCCTCCGGATTTGTGTAGGGTTCGCTCCTGAGCCTTTTCTTTTCCCAAAGATGTCCCACATAGCAGAAGGTATTGATTGTTATTGGGGTTTGTTCCCAAAGCCTTTCTCAAGAATGAATATAGCCTGAAGGCAGTGGAAGGGCTGGTTTTCCTTCTTCAATTTCTGTATTCTTAACATTATACTGTAAACCACCCTTTTTATACTGTAAACCATACTTGATCTTAAGATGAAAAGCAGTATATAAATTTAATTAAGAATAATACTTACCGTATTTTTCACTCTATAAGACACACTTTTTCCCTCCTAAAAAGTAAGGGGAAATGTTTGTGCGTCTTATGGAGCGAATGCAGGCTGCGCAGCCCATGATCAGGTATAGCTGCGTGAAGCCTCTTCAGCACAGCGGGAACGTTCTCCCGCTTCCCTGAAGAGGCTTTGCGCAACTATCCCTGAAGCCAGAACAGCAAGAGGAATTGCTGCGCAGCAATTCCTCTTGCTGTTCTGGCTTCAGGGATAGTTGCACAAAGCCTCTTCAACAACATTTGATTCAGAATATTTTTTTTCTTGTTCTCTAAAAACTAGGTGCGTCTTATGGTCAGGTGTGTCATATAGAGTGAAAAATACGGTACCTGGTACCATCTTGTAAAGATTGAAATGTATATAAATAGGTTTTTTTTAAAGAACTCTTTGTTTATTATTTGGTTCCTTACCTAAGATTTTAAGGCTACAGTCCTATACACACTTACCTGGGAGTAAGTCCGTTTGAATTCAGTAGGACTTCTGAGTAGCTATGGATAGGATTGTATTGTTGGTGATTTTTAAACGGTATTTCCCAGTTTTCAGGAATGCATGCTGCCCTACATCTACATAGACAAGAGTGTTTATATGACCTTTTGGCATAAATACTGTCTGAAAACGTACTATTCCAACGTTTTGCTGCCACTATCAGGCTCCAATTGTTGAACACATCCAATAATGTAGGCATCCTCAGTGGGATTTTTGACTTTGATCACCATGCCTTCCAAAACTACTTTTACAAATCTACTCAGTTTCAAACATATTTTTCCAGGCAAGCATGGTTGGTACTAGTCACATAGTTATCCAGATCTTACTGCCTTTAGGATTGTTGGATAATTATTTTGCTAATTGTTAATGGTTTATTAATTATGCTTTTATTTAAGATCTGAGGAGCTTCTGAGAGAGGAGAAGACAGCTACCAATGAGATTAATTCATTGGAGAGAAAAATTGAGCTCTGGCCATTAAATACTTCAACAACAGGAAATATGCTTTATCAAGGCATGCTTGTAGTGGATAAAAAGACACAAAATCACCTGCCTCCTGGAGTAGTTGAGCTTGATAAATTCCTTCAACAGACAGGGGGGAAGCAAGGAGGTTGGGATGTATATGATCACCAAGAATTTTTGAAACTGTGGACAAAGCATAAAGGAAAACGATCGTACATTGATGAAGTCCTTGATCATCTTCTTGACAGAACAAGGGAGGATATTCTGCAGCATGAGAAATGGTATCAATAATTTCTGATTTTAGAAGCACAAAAAAAGGAGGTGAGATAATGTTGCTAATTAGTGTTTGCCATTTTAACAACTTTGTGTCAAAAGCGATGAGACAGTTTACCCTCTTTTCTTCATCTCTAGCTCTGCTGCTATGGCTTTCTTTTCCTTTGCTGGTAAGCAGGACATACTAAAGGTAAAGGGACCCCCGACCATTACGTCCAGTTGTGGCCGACTCTGGGGTTGCAGCGCTTATCTTGCTTTATTGGCCGAGGGAGCCGGCATACAGCTTCCGGGTCATGTGGCCAGCATGACTAAGATGCTTCTGGCGAACCAGAGCAGTGCACAGAAACGCCGTTTACCTTACCTATTTATCTACTTGCAATTTGACAAACTCAGAGCACACCAGAACATTCACGCACATAATAGTTCCTGCGAACAAGGCCCATGAGGTGGGCGGTTGCGGATCCGCCGCCTTCAAAGGGTCTCGATCCCCGCTGCACCATGGCTCAGCCGGTTCTGACGGTACTGGATCCCTTTATTTGTGGGAATAATGGACGCGTTAATCGAGGCCCAGACGGTGTAGCGAGCAACGGTGGTAGTTTTCAGACGTGTATGAAACCAGCAAAGTCCCGTGTAACCCTCAGTCTCCGCCTTTCCTCCCGCGGCCACAAGCAGAACCTCACTCAGAAGCCCGCAGAGACGAAGCTCAATATAGTTTGAGGGTGATGGGGGATATTTACCTGGATGCTCCTGGTTACCACCCCTAGTGCTACTGTTGCTAGGGCGGCCATTGTGACAAGCCCTCAGACAGGGCGGGGCTGCATTGTTGACATATCACCGTCGCCTATTGACGACGTGAGGCCCGTGACGCGGAGAGTGAGCACGCCCTGCGTGCGGCTAAAGGGGCGGAGCCAGCCGGCATGGGCGCGAAGCAGAGGCAACTTCAGAAAATTTGCCGCCGTTTAAATAGGAAGCGCGTCGATGGGTTGGGGAGCATTGACGTGAGCATTCTACATTTTCTTGTATAGGCGCTTGTGGTGATCACACAGGGCCCCCGGACGTTTCACGGTCTATTGACCCTGTGCCACCACTGCGGTTGCTTTCTTCGCTGCCGCCACCCCACTTCTCATGGGGACATACGGAGTCCAGACAGTTGTTAATATAAACAAATAATCAAGTTTATTTTTAAGTGCAGGAATAAGCGTATGGTTTCGGTTTATTTTTCTCTTGTCAGTTTCTTAAATCTTAGTTCCTAACAACTTCAATCTGAATTATTCCCGACTATCTATCTAACTCCCTAACAATTCCTCTCACTCTCTCACAATACAACTTGACCAACCCACTGCCTATTCCACCCTCTTCCTTCTCCAACACCCAAGCCTCCACTTCCAACTGACAAACCTCAACTCCCAACTCCCAAACCTCAACTGACTTTTCAAAACCTCCCACTCTATCTTTTACTCCCCCCTTGCCTTCTCACTGGCTAATCACATCACACCCATTTTAACCCTTTCCTTGACCCATCCTAGGAGGCAAACGCCACAGCGCTTGAGAGTTACTAGTCTTCCAAAATAAAGGCCTTTTAAAAATAAGAAAATCTGGAGGCTTTGCGTTGCTTTCGCTGAAGCCTGGAGAGCGAGAGGGGTCGGTGCGCAGCAACCCCTCTCGCTCTCCAGGCTTCAGGGATAGGTGCTTGAAGCCTCCGGAGCACAGCGGGAACTCGCGCTGCGCTCCGGAGGCTTCAGTTTCCTTTTGCTGAAGCCCGGAGAGCAAGACTCTCCTGGCTTCAGCAGAGAGGGAGAGTGTGCAGCGCCCCTTCAGCCAAGCGGGAGGAGAAATGGAAGGGACTCCGTTTCTCCTGCATCTTCGCTGAAGGGGCGCTGAGCAGAGAGGGGGAGATTTTTTTCCCCTTGTTCTTCCCCTCTAAAACAAGGTGCGTCCTATGGTTGGGTGCGACCTATACAGCGAAAAATACGGTACATTTTTATCTCTCTCCTGCTCCTTCTCTTCCCCTGATCTCTATAGAACAGAGCTTTTTACTCAGTCTACAAGTTAAAAATGATGCTATTTTGAAATTTTGTTTCTTATGTTATATGTTCATATGCAACCAAATTGTAAGTCTATGCAAATGTATTTATATATTTTGAATTTTATAAAATCATCAAAAAACCCCAGAGCTGTTTCGTCAATTCTCAGTCCCCCTGTTGCCCCAACTTGTAACTTGTTTCTCTGCACTTCTGATGCTTGTTCCTCTTTGTTTGTTAAAATGGCATTAGCTCTTGTGAATTGTGTGCTTAGACAGTTGTGCATGCATATAAAATTGTGCCGTGACTGATACTTGTTGGAATACTTCTTTCACAGTATATCAAGATCCTGCAGACCAGTACTAAAACTTAATTCCCTATGGGCTCATGTGATTTTTCCTAATGACTTTGCTGCTTGTCAGCTATGATAAGCTACTGGTGTAATGCATTATAAAGTTACACTGACATACTGGCAGCCAATTTATAATATGAAAATTTGGAGAAAGACAGTCTTTATAAAAATTGCTAATTTTAGAATTAAGAACGATTAGGAATGGTGCTGGTTTAAGTTAGGAAAGTGTTATTTTATTTAGAAGATACCAAACTTAATGTCTCAACACCTTTAACTTGTTGTATTATTATTTTTTAATAAAAAATCAAATACAACTAATTGCAAGGAGTATGCTCTTGAGTATGCTGTCATCTAGTGGTATACTGTAATATTAACACAAGTAAAGAGGTGGAAACCACTTTACTTAAAGAAAATGAGACCAAATATGTGTATATTTTCTTCTAAGTTTCTGTCACATGCTGGATTATATTAGTTTTCTGTTCTAGAGGGTGGCACTCAAACCAGTGGATTCAGATTACAAGAAGGGAATTTCAGCTAATGAAAGAATGCACTTGTTGACTGACTACTACTTCTTCGGCAATCACTCGAAGCCAAGTAAGATTGTCTTCCATGAACACGGTCTTAACATTGAATCCGTAAGTGACTGGAGACAGTGGAACAGGCAACCTCATTCGTTGGTTTTAATTCTAGGCTGGAATGCATCCTAACAGATGTTCTGTTGTAGATTTTCTGCTTTTGGGGGTGATTAGTCCAAATGATAGAGAGGACACAGGTGGCGCTGTGGGTTAAAAGCCTCAGCGCCTAGGACTTGCCGATCGAAAGGTCGGCGGTTCGAATCCCTGCGGCGGGGTGCGCTCCCGCTGCTCGGTCCCAGCGCCTGCCAACCTAGCAGTTCGAAAGCACCTCCGGGTGCAAGTAGATAAATAGGGACCGCTTACCAGCAGGAAGGTAAATGGCGTTTCCGTGTGCGGCTCTGGCTCGCCAGATGCAGCTTTGTCACGCTGGCCACGTGACCCGGAAGTGTCTCCGGACAGCGCTGGCCCCTGGCCTCTTGAGTGAGATGGGCGCACAACCCCAGAGTCTGTCAAGACTGGCCCGTACGGGCAGGGGTACCTTTACCTTTACCTAGTCCAAATGATATTTCAGTTCAATTCCAACTCTGATGTAGCTGTACATTTAAAAATGAACATCCTGATTATTCAAGCCCTGGAGCCAGCTGGAGGACACACGGAAAAGTGGCTGCTGCTAGGCGGGACAGCTGAGCAGCCTAAACAAAGCCTCACTGCACCTCCAGTCTCTTTCAGCCATTTCCTGCCCTCACTGAAGTCCTCTCTAGGCTCTGGAGAGAGGCGTCTTGTGAGCACAAGGACCCTCCAGCTCTCTCCATTTCCTGGTTAGATTTATTTCCCAGTGCCGTGTGTTAGTCAATCACACGTAAATGGGGGGAGGGACACCTGCAATTCAATTATCCATTGTCTGTTTTTACAGGTGAGGTGTGAGGCACAGAGTCTGAGCAGCAATCTTGTTGACTTTTGCATGAGAAGAGTTATGCCATACCAAGGAAGATATAGTCTGTTTTGGCAATGAGAAACATTTATCTCAATTGGAAAACCATACAGTGCCCTCCATATTTTTCATCTGCAACTCCCATCATTGTGTTTGACTGCTGACTGGGGAAGATGGGGGTTATAGTCCAAAGCATTGAGACGGCACCAGGATACGGAAGCCTGGCCCTAAAACATCTGAGTGCTGTCCAACCCAGTCCTGCATGTGTTCACTCAATCAACCCCTGTGGCGCTTACTCCATGGAAGCAGGTAAAGAACTGTGCTGCTGGTGTATACGTTTGTTTGGCAAAGCTGCTGATTTACTGTGCAAATTAATCATCAAAGAACTTAGGCCAAAGCCCTTGTGTTTCTAAGTAAATATCAAATATGCATAGTCTGCCTAGCTTTCATGTAAAAACCACAGCACGTTTATAGTAGAATACCCCATGATTGGCATACCATGTGCAAGTATAATAGTTTAACAACTTAAGTGGATGCATTCTGCTCTAGCATTATTTCAGGATTGTATATCATTTGACATGGTGTCAGACAACAGCTGAGCAGAAGGGTCCAGGTTCAGTCTGGCATCTCCAGTTGGAGGGCGTGGAATTGGGTTAGAAAAGATCTTTGCCTGAGGCCCAGGACTTGCTTCCACTTTATAAATGATGTTGGGCTACATGGATTACTGGTTTGAGACAGCGTAGGATAGTATGTATTCATGAAACAACAAAGGAATAGCTATTAATGAAATGATGGAACACTGCATTTTTAAAAACTTGGGTGAAATCCAATAGTGCCAATATGCCAGTGAAATGGAATACTATTGACATAACTGATTTCTCACCACCTCCTGCAATCTCCTATACAGGGTGGCCCAAAAGTAGGTATACAGTTGAATCAACAAAATTCATCAGCAACAGATGTATACACATAACTGACACACAACAAAGTGGCAGTTAAATTTCAGGCTGATGGAAAGAATAGTGGAGTCAGATAAAATGATTATTTTTCTTTACTGATATCATAAATGATGACAGCAAACGAGTCAAGAACAAAGTGGATTCTAAACCAGTATACTTACCTTTGGACCACCCTGTATGTGCCTGTAAAAATCAGCTTCAGAAGGATGGAAGCAGTTTTTGGTAGTGCACAGAGTGGAGGAGTGGAAGGGGAAGCACCATCCTGCAAACAGAATCACACTCATATGCCATTGGGTTGGAGCCAGAAGACTAGCTGCTCTTAGTTCCCCTTGAACCAATGGGACAAGTTACGAATTGATTTTGTTCCTGTTGATTTCAATGGTAACTAAGTTCAACTCAGTCTGTTTTGAATGAGCATATTTTTTTTTCCAACAGCAGATGGCAACATACTTTCACTAGAAGTAGAAATAAAGTGTAGATCTCACAGAACTCTCAAGATTGAAGATACCGTACAGTACTTAAAACAGTTAAACATTTAAAATACAGTTCTATGATCATGATAGCACATTCCCCTCTAAACCTTTACGTAGTTGCTAATGCAAACTATGAAGAGCTCAGATTTGGGGGGAATTTTTTGCAGACTACAAATAATAAAATGCTGTAATTGCTATGTCTCCTGTTCCAAAACAAGTGAGATGAAAATACACTGTTATGAAATCCCATTTCTGCCCATTGAAATTAGGTGTCTATTTGAATGTGTATATATATATATATGAATGCATACATTCACAAGGTACTGTCTGAATGCACACAAGACACACACCCTTGCTAAAGCTAAGCCATTCTGAGTTTGGCCAGTGATGGTTAACCTCTTGGGAAGCAAATTTTTGTTCCATAAAGGAAGAAGGGCAGGATATAAATGTCAGAAAAGAAATAATAAATGCATTCTAAGTGAATATCAAGATAACATGCTTAAGGAAGCACCTGCTAAACTGTTCTTAAAATCCATAGACTGCAGTGGGATTAAGAACTATGATCACACGACTGCTCCATGTATGCACAGTTATTTCCAGCTGCCGACCTTAGATTGTATCATGCAATAGTAAGTCCACCTTACTATATGTGTAGTAGTGCAGGATTGCTTCCTTGAGGAAGCAAGCATGATAGTTAATCAGAAGTTGTGTTTTACTTTTAGGAGAATTGCATATAACATATTCCTTGGATTAGAACAGCATATCCAGATCTTAATCTCTAGCACTGACCTTGGCAAAGTCAAATTAGTGCAATCCTCTGCTGATCCAGTTTTCTGAGCTATGAATTCCATTTTGTGTGCTTGTACTTGTCCATTATCAACCAGTCATTTGGAATTTACAAGTCTGTGTGCTATACAGACTTTCCAAAGTGCAGGGTATGGCAGGCAGATGCATTGGCCAATCTGATGCCCTCCAGATGTTTGGAGCTACAACTCTCAAAGCTGAAGGGAGCTGTACTCCAGAACATCTGGAGGGCACCAGGTTGGTGAAGGATGGCTTTTATAGTAAGAGTGCTTGTCTAAGTACTTCTGTTGTGCTTATATGAATGGCCTGACATATAAACAGCAGAGTAATTGAATTTGTTGCCTATTCCCCCACCCCATCCCAGTTATTTACTTTATTTACTTCAGAAGAGTAGGTACTTTGAACAATGTCAGTGAACAGATTTTGGCATAATTCTTTTTGCCACAGCTATAAAGATATTGATTGTACTGTGGAATGCATCATTGAAAAAAACTGCTGGGTGGAGTTCATCTTCAGTGAAAAACTGGACAGCTGCAATAAAGCAGCTCTGGTAAGCATGTATTGACATATAAACATTGCCTTTGGTTTTTTTGAGCTGTCAAATAACAGGTGTCTCATCCTGAAAGAACGATGCGATGATCTGCTGCTGTTGTCTCAGAAAAGGTGTGGATATGTTGCACTGGGATATATAATTGGATCTAGACTTCATCATGCTTAAGTGTAGATAGAACTCATTTAAGCATGGGGGTCGTGAATTTAAGCATGGCTATGTCTGAGTCCAACCCAATGTATGCTTGTATTCAAGACCAAAGAGGTAACCACTCAAATATTATTCATATTTACCCGTAGTTTATTTACAAGATGCATGTTCTCTGCAGGAAGCAACCAGAGTAATTTAGAAATTGTGAAGTAAATACTCTTGCCTTTTTTCACAATGTCTCTGTTGTGCTGCCTAGGAAGGTGTAGCTGTGGTTAAAGACAAGTATGTGTAAATATTATCCAACATTATATTATATTACAATCTAGTAAATGCTTCATACTATGATTTTAGTTATCAACTTTTAACAAGCAGGGCATTGCAAAAGTGAAATTAAAGGAACAAACTCAAATCTCCTAATTTTGTTTCCCCCGCCCCATAACCAATTCCCTTAGGTAAATGTCTTTATCTGCATGTTTACAAGAGAGTGTTCAAATAGTAAGACAAATTGTGCTGGATCTTTTCATGTGCTAATTGAGCACTTCAAACCAAACATAAGAAAATTTATTTTTTCATTTTTTTCAATATATATTTTCCCTGGCTGTTTGGTAATGAGTGGTGTACCTCTCTGATCCTGTTCCAAAAAATTATCTGGGATTACAGCAGGAATCTTAACAGATAAGTAGGGAGATCTTCGGTGCTGGGTTGAGTAGAAGTCGCCCCTCCTGTAATTACCTTGATTTTAGTATATTTTTCTTTGTGTTAAAATGGGCAATCTTTCAGTCTTGGACATGTCTGATCTTGATCCTGTTAACTAGAGATTGTATGTCATTATTTTGATGTGCCTGTTCTTGGTGCTGTCACAGTTCCTGAAGAGAATGATGCAACACAGCTGACAGGCAGAACAAAACACATTTTTCAGCAAAGACCGTCAAACGGTTCCTTCAAGGGCAGAAGCTTGTTGGCTTTCCATGCACAGAATTGTTAGTTAGAAGTTAAATAGAGCATTGTGTAAACATGGGCTGCTCTTTCATTACAGGTGACCAAGAATATATTTCGTTTCCATCTGTGTTGGCCTTGCATCAAGTCCAGGCTTAAGATAAGGCCTAAGATTAATTGATTGCTGTTCTAATAAACTCTTTGCTTATAAGTACAGTTTAAACACAGATGCCCTCCTTAAACATCCATCCTGTGTCATGGTATATTAGGGTGTGTGTAAAACATATTCAGCTGTGTGTGTAAAAAAAAAAGTGTTTAACCCTTCACCAGACTGAGGTATTTATTTCCAAGGTGTAAGAGAACTAGAATTGTTCTGAAATTCAGAATAGGAAAGATTTTATCATTGGTATTCGGAAACAAGGAAAGAAAATGGTTAGTCAATTATCCTTGAAATACCTTGTGGATTTATTTGGTGGTTTCTTTGATTACTTGTTCATTTGACAACTAACTCCTGGACATGTGAAAACTGACTAGAATAAACACCATTGTGTTTGAGGTACTATGGAAGTTCTGAGGATCAGCCCAATACATTTTGCTCCTGATTAATGAACAGTGAGAGCCACTGATTTAGTTGGGTTAAATAATAACCATATTCTAATTTTATGAAATGGAAAGATACAGGCCTCATGCTCTTAAACATTAAAGGGGGAAACATTGCTGTATACTTTGCTGATTTTTAAAAAGTCTTGTAAATTCTAGTATTGTACACTGTAGCATGTACTAACACTGCTAGCAAGACCTGAGATCCCTTCCAGATGACCTATCTATTGTATATCCATCCTGATTTCCTTGTACAAAGCTTATGTGCAGTTAGATTATATGAGGTCTTAACTGAGCATTTCTTCTAATTTTACGACACAGAGCAATTCATCCTGATTTTCTTGCGGGAGCACTCATAGTTCATAATCTGTTTCCAGATTTCCAAGTACTGTGCAGTATTTGATAGGAAAGGATGCACACTGAGAGCATTTCTTAAGACATACTTCAAGGACAAAATCAAAACACGTCAGTAAAGCCTAAACATTAATCAATGTAAGGATGTTCTTGTACGTCAAGTACTACATAGTATAGCTTGCCAATGACCTCAGCATGCTAGCCAACGCTGAAACAACTAGAGTAATTACAGATTACATTAAGTATCAAGCAAATGCCAAGAGTCAACTACTAGACAGTTCTTTTATGCCTTATTAAAATAGATCCTTCCCAGAAGATTCAGACTAATAAAACTGAATTTTATATAGCAACCAGGGAAAGATTTATTTATTTATTTTTATGAAAACATTATCCCCTATTTCTCCTTGACTAACATTCCAGCTTGGCAGGCTTCTGTTGCATAGAACATATGCAATATATATCCTCACACACATCCCCACCCCATTCCCGCAAATTACAATGATAGTTTTGAGCCCAAATCTTGCTGTAGTAAGACTATTTGAAAATAAAGGGGTTAAAGTTATTTGCATGTAAGCTGTTCCATTGGTATCAATAACTACATAGGGGACAAGATCCCAGTTGCTTTCAAAAATAAAAGCATTTTGATTACCCTTTTAAGAGACACACACAAAAAAGTACCATGCACAATTGATGTGACCTTTCCTTTGCAGTACGGAATCAATTTTCTGTCCCACTGCAGCCCATCAGATGGTAGCCCAGTGGGCTCTGGTTTGATCCAGTGAATAGCCAGTTTGCCCATATTCAATCCTCCCCCCTCCACCTTTTAAAATCAATTCATGTTTATCACATTGAAACCCCACTATTCCCCCAAGAAGACTGCATGTCAGGCGTCCTCATTCTTCATGCTTAGCACCAACCCATGAGTTAAGGTAAGCTGAAGATTCTAATGTCACCCAGTAGGGCTGGCCCTCCCATTAGACATTATGAGGCAAGCACCTCAGGTAACAGATGTTGTGAGTCAACACTGTCTTCCACTGTTGGAAGACAGCTATCCTGCTGCCATCAGGTGCAGTGGAGGATGCTGTCCTGTCAAAGTCAACCCAGTCATCTGCTGTTCATGGAAAATGGAGGAGGTGGTTGCCATCCTGTCCTTTGCCTCAGGCAGGAAAAAAATATCCTGGGCCAGCTCTGTCATCCAGTAAGCTTCATGTTCAACAGGGCCTCTTTGTTCAAATTCTAACACTAACACCATACTGACTAAAAGGAGTGTGTTGTGAGGGCAGGGAGGGAAATGTGAGAATCTGTATTAGATTCAGTAATGAACCACTGTTTACCAATGACCTGAAATGAATTTTCAGCTATTGGTCATGGGGAGGTCAAGCCTTTGTAGGAGTCACTTCCACTGAAATCTTGTAGCACTGACTTAATCATCAGTCTGTTCCGTAAGTCTGCTATTCTAGGCTGCATCAACAGAAGTCCAGATCAAGGGAAGTAATAGCACCACTCTAGTCTGCCTTGGTAAGACCACAGCTAGAGTGCTGTGCCCAGTTCTGGGTGCCACAATTTAATAAGGGTGTTGACAAGCTGGAAAGTGTGCACAGAAGGGCAACCAAGATGATCAAGGGTCTGGAAACCAAGCCTTATGAGGAATGGTTGAGGGAGCTGAGTTTGTTTAGCAAGAGGAAACAGAGGAGATATGATAACCATCTTCAACTATCTCAAAGGCTATCTCATGGAAGACGGGCAAGATTGTTTCCTCCTGCTCTGGAGGGTAGGACACAAACCAATGGCTTCAAGTTACAAGAAAGGAGATTCTGGATCAAATCAGGAAGAACTTCTGACAGTAAGAGCTGTTTGCCAGTGGAACGGTCTCACTTGAGAGGTTGTGGACTCTCCTTTCTTGGAGGTTTTTAAGCAGAGGTTGGTTGGGTGGCCGTCTGTCATGGATGCTTTAGCTGAGATTCCTGCATTGCAGGGGGTTGGACTAAATGACCCTTGGAGTCCCAACTCTATGATTCTATAACACGAAGGACCATAGCTCAGTGGTAGAGCATCTGCTTTACATATGGAAGGTCCCAGGAACAACCCCAGGTAGGGCAGGAAAACACTTCCAATCTGAAATCCTGGAGAGCTTCTGCCAGTCAGTGTGGACAATACTGAGCTAGATGGACCAATGACCTGACTCAGCGTAAGGCAGCTTCCTATGTTTCTAAATGTGACTGGTATCTGAGTGCCAAAATAACATCAAATTATGTCAAAAGCACGTAAAGGACCGTAGACATGACTTATTCTTCAAAGAAAGCCAGCAGACCCCTCCCATCTCATCCTGCTTATACTACCCAATGCGACAGTGAAATGTGTGGCTTCAAAGTAGCCTCAATGGATTTAGGAGAGTAAATAATGCCACGGCACTAAAGGATATGTAATTAATTATGACCACTTATTTCATCTGAAAAAATAGCGATCATGCTAAATGAACCATGGACACAATTTCAACCACATCACAACTATTGAGTGTGTTTTTCCAGTGATGAACATTATGCAAGGCTGGAATTTAGCCTTTGAAGCAGAAAATAAATATGGGGAAAAAATGCATCTGAAAAGAATGCTATTGAAAAGAATAAAAAACAAAGCACTATTGTTTTCAAAATAACAGCTGGTTGTTGAAACAAGCAGTTAATGCTTCTTTTGGCTCCAGTGGAGCAAGAATGGGTTTGTAAAAAGTTGGGTCCATCTTTTGTTTGGTTAGGATTGTACCGAGATTAAGCGCTGGGTATAGTTTAAGACGCTTTATCTATATCCTGCCTCTGATTTGCATATTGATGGCTGAAGACAATGAGTTAGAGAATTGACACAATCCTCTGTGGCTGGTGAGGCTGTAAGACAAGGATTTGCGCAAGGCCACTCAATGAACTTTGTGGTTCAGCCAAGATAGAGACGACATCATCATCATTATCACTCTAACTTCCTTTTAGAGCCACAAGCTGTTGTCCATCTTCTGGTAGCAGAGTCCCTAATTTGACTATGCTATGTAATAAAATACTTATAACTGTTCTGAACCTTCCAATACTCCACTTTCTTGGATGACCGCAGGTTCTATTACCAGCAGTGTGGGGGAGTTCTTTCTAACCACTTTCTCCTCTATCATGTTTCCCCTTACTCTCCTTTCACCCAAAACTTAACAAACCCTATTGATGATTTGGTCCCTGGTATCCGCTTCTGAAATCCAGCACTTCTTACCCACTCCAATGAATGCTTCTCAGCTTATTCTAGGGAAGTACCCGAGCCGCTTCAGCCATTAGGCAGATTGAGGCGCCTGCCTCAGGTGGCAGAATCCCTCAAGGTGGCACTGATGTTGGCCAAAATCGATTTTGGCCACCACTTCACCAGCAGCAAGAGGCAGCAGGACAAGTGGAGAGCAGCATTGATGGCACTAGGTATGGTGGCGCCAGCGGCAGCAGGAGAGCAGGGCAGGACCACACTTTCCATTTTGCCTCCAGAGATGAATAGGGGTACGTCACCCCTGAAAATTACAATTTACATTTGTAAGCTGAAGAAGCTGGATTCCAAGTGTTTTTCTCTTTTCATACAGAAGAGTGAATTTTTAAAGAAAGTAAGAGAGACCTCAGGAACAAAATATGAAGAAGAAAAGTCGTAACCAACACCGACTGCAGCATGTTCCCGATTATTAACCCTCATTTGGTACTACTTAATCTCCAGAATGTATTAGTGCCACAAGGAATATATTTGACAAACTCTAATACGTTGACTACAGTTAACAATTTACCTACAGCTGTTGCTGGGCTAATGGTGTCCACCAGTGGCAAGACCATTTTAATTACCATTGTCATCCATCTCATGAAGCTTTATGCATTTGTATTATTTATGGAGCTTTCCTGCAACTGTTAGATGACTCACGGACAGCCGAGGGATCAGGAGTTCAACTTATGTTATGTTAGATGTTATCACCAGAGAGCAGCAAAGGGCACCTGGGTCACATATGTGAATTTGACCTCTGGTGAAATGAGTTTGGGGCTAGTTGTATTTAAGAAAAGAGAAGGAAAAAAGAGCAGGCTCACTCTGCAGAGACAGTACTGGGTAATTGCACCCTCCCCATCTATTAGGTGCTGATGGTTTCTTAAGAGGTGCTGAGTGCCCTCATCTTCTGCTGAAAGAAACTAGAGGATAGATGGAGACACTCTATGCTTTTCTCCACTCTTATGGAGTAAGAGTGCATTTGTTGTTAAGCTGTGTATAGTCTGCATGCCTTCCCCTGAGATTGTGCTTATTAGTACAATGTCTTCAAATATTACAGGTCTAGGGGACCTTTGCAGTGGCGTCGCAATGGGGGGGCAGTGTGCCCCGGGTGCCATGTCTGCAGGGGTGACAAGGCGGCACCCCACGGGGGCTCGCAGTAGCGCAAGCAGCCATCGTGCTGCCGCAGCTGCATGTGGAGGATCCTCCATTCGTGGCTGCAGCCGCGAGCAGAGGATCCCGGCGCCAGCGGCAAACCGCTATGTACAGTACATGTGTGGCTTTGCACGCATGCGCTGTATGTAATGACACCGCATATGCACTGTATTTAGCGGTTTGCCACCAGCACTGCTTCAGCACCGTACAGTCAGTGCCAGGATCCCTCTGTCGCTGCTACAGCCACAAACACAGGATCGAACGAAGGCTTCATACAGCACATGCATCGTACATAGCAACGCCGCTCATGTGCCTTACATAGCGACGCCTGCCCTGGGTGTCACAATGCCTTCGTTCACCCCTGGACCTTTGGCCCTACAGATGTTGCTTAACTACAACTGCTACCAGTTCAAGCAAGCATGGCCAATGGCTGGGGATGATGGGAGTTGTAGTTGTAGGTGTTATGCCTGGTGGACTGCAATACGTCAAGCTATTACTTGGCCTGCAATAGTGATATCCTCAAATGGGCATTCTGGTCAGAGACATTATTTGGCTTCCAGCTGACTTTAAGAGCCTAAGTAGTAATGGGGGAGAAATTCAACTTGGTTCACATTTAAAGGCAAACCTACACCAATTAACACTTTCTGAAACAATAAGGACTAAAACACGGACAACTGTTGTAATTTGCATGTCCTCTGAATTTTCAGTAGTCTTTTCTAGTCAACTAATGTGTACAAAATGCATATACCAGCTGAGGCAGACTTTGACCATCTTTCATAATATGGTGCTCTGTTTGAGGCCAAAATTCGGCACTCCCTAATGCATCTTCCCAATTATGGATCGCCTCAGTTTTGCTCCCCCTTGACTTGACAACCTGTATGGGGGAATCACCCTAAATCTGGCACCAATACTAGGAGAAAGTGTTCATGCATATATTCATGAAAACAACGTGGAGAAATGTGTTACATTAGGAAAAAATGTTGCAAAATTCCCTGTATTTGGAAGAATTGCAAACAAAATTGTGCATGTCAGGAGAATTTTGCAGTAAAATGCTGCTGAATTTTCATGAGGATTTTTGTTTTTTAATGCAAACTGAAGTGGAAATGTGGAAAAATGAATTTAATACTGGAAAAATGAAAGAGAAACTGTTAATCACTTAACCCTAACCAGCTTGCATGGTTTGAGACCTGCAGTTTGATGTGAAGCCCCCCTAAACCATGTCTTAGGTAAAGGTAAAGGGACCCCTGACCATTAGGTCCAGTCGTGACCGACTCTGGGGTTGCAGCGCTCATCTCGCTTTATTGGCCGAGGGAGCTGGCATACAGCTTCCGGGTCATGTGGCCAGCATGACTAAGCCACTTCTGGCGAACCAGAGCAGCACACGGAAACGCCGTCTACCTTCTCACCAGAGCGGTACCTATTTCTCTACTTGCACTTGGACGTGCTTTCGAACTGCTAGGTTGACAGGAGCAGGGACCGAGCAACGGGAGCTCACCCCGTTGCGGGGATTCGAACTGCCGACGTTCTGATCGGCAAGTCCTAGACTCTGTGGTTTAACCCACAGCGCCACCCGTGTCCCTAGAAACCATGTCTTGCAAGCTGCCAAATGCCTGGCAAACACTCCGGTTACTTGCTACTCAATCATCTTAACAGGAGATGTCAGAAACTAAACCTGGAACATTCTTATTCAGAGGCAAAATAGTAATCTATGGAATTCACTGCCTCAAGATGTGGTGATAGCTGGAGGCTTACATTGGGTGTATTGTTTTTTTTAAGGGATTAGACCAAAGGCCCCATATACACTGTGCACTTCAAGAAGTATCATACCACTTTAAAGAGTCATGCCTTCTCACAAAGAATCCTGGGAAGGGTAGTCTTTCAAGGGTGCTGAGAATTGTTAGGAGACCCCTATTTCTCTCATAGAGCTACGACTTCCAGAGTGGTTTAGCAGTCGATCCCACTTCCCAGGGAACTTTGGGACTTACATTGCTTTGCAGACAAACACAAGAGGTTAACAGGTGAGCATGGTGGACTGATAGGTTTAATTTGTTGTTGTTTAGTCATGTCTGACTCTTCATGACCCCATGAAGCAGAGCACACCAGGCACTCCTGTCTTCCACTGCCTCCCGCAGTTTGGTCAAACTCATGCTGGTAGGTTCAAGAATACTGTCCAACCACCTCGTCCTCTGTCGTCCCCTTTGTATTGTGCCCTCAATCTTCCCCAACATCAAGCTCTTTTCCAGGGAGTCTTCTCTTCTCATGAGGTGGCCAAAGTAGTGGAGCCTCAGCTTCACAATCTGTCCTTCCAGTGAGCTGATTTCAGGGCTGATTTCCTTCAGTATGGATAGGTTTGATCTTCTTGAAGTCCATGGGACTCTCAAGAGTCTCCTCCAGCACCATAATTCAAAAGCATCAATTCTTCGGCTTAATATAGATTCTTAAATGTGCTCCAAGAGTGAACTTCACCATCATTTGGGCTGGGGAGAAATAACCTTTGCAGAATACCTGACACAAATGCCCTGTGTATCACAAATGCCCTGTGTATCACACCACATTCATAACACAGGGTAGAGGACAGGTCTAGCTTCTATCATGTGCTTAACACTGAATTTCATCAGGAAAGGAGTTCGACTGATTGCCCTCCAATGTCTTTTGACATGAAGCATAGGGAAAGCAGTGCATAAATGCCAATGCACTGCAACACACATCGCTTTTTAAACTCCGTCCCTCTGCCTGTGTAAAAAAAAAAAATCTGAAGAAAACAAAAGCCCCAGCGATATTGTCCTTTAGAGCAGTGTTTCCCAACCCTGGGTCTCCAGCTGTTTTCAGACTACAATTCCCATCATCCCTGACCACTGCTCTTGCTAGCTAGGGATGATGGGAGTTGTAGTCCAAAAACAGCTGGAGAACTAAGGTTGGGAAACACTGCTTTAGAGAAAATGCTCTGACGTAGTAACTAGTTGGGTTGCCCCACTCTCCATTTTTGGTTTATTTTTCAATGCCCCTGGCAAAAATTAAGTGTGAATTAAAGCACTGGTGTGCAAATGTGTGAAATGTGCCCCTTTCCTCCTATATACATAAAAGAAAGTGCCTAAGAAGATGAAAAACATGGCAGGGACAATGCAAAGACACTGTTGGGTTTATCAGAGCCACAAATCAGAATTAGTCCAGACACCCACCTTGTCTCCAAACCTCCTTTTAGCAATGTAAATAAGATAACGTCTGTGAATGCACACACATCTGGCCCCCACCCTAGGAAGCCTTCAGCACCACTCATTTTAGAAATTAAATTCTGGAAAGAGCCACCGGAACAGGGTAGAAATCACTCTCGTCAAGTCTCACACTTCTGCCATCCCTCCACCTGCAGTTCCGCGTTGTGGCCGGGAGGGGGCAGCGCAGACCAACCCGTTTGCGTTCAACCAGTAGCGTGTGAAGCCGAGACGGTTCTGTTTCTTGCAAAAGGAAAGGAAAATAAGTCGGGCCACGCAACCGCATCTGGCGGGATCCATTGCAGACTTGGCAACGAGGCATCATTCCCACGGCGGGCAGACAGGACGAGGTTCTCTTCTCGCTATCTAGGATGCGCAGATCCCGAGCGCCGCGAATTCCTTCGAATTATACAGGGGCTCTCGAAATCTCTCTCTGGCTCCGTCTACACACACACACGGGAAGAACCCAGGTCTCTAGATGAAATTCAAAATATCACCCAGGGCAATAAAACTAAGGTATTTTCAGCTTCTTATACTTCCAGGGGAAGAGTTAAAGCACGAGCTGAAATCTCTCCCGCACTGATATCCAGTTGATTGAATTTTGGCCGCAAATTGTACACAGGGCGTTTCTCATAATAATTTAGCCCGAGATTTATTCATTCGCCTTAAAGGGGGGGGGGGCAAGATTCCTAAATCACCATTGCGATCGGAGGCATTTCCCCCCACCCCACCTCGAACAATTAGAGCAGACAAGGCCAGAATATAAGTACTCTTACTTGGGAGTAAGTGCCCCTGGTTTTTTTGGTTTTTTAAAAAACGAGATTCAGGAAAAGGTGTCTTGTAAGAGAGCCTATGGAGGCGCTTTTAACGGATCCGTGTTTTTTAACCATGTTTTTGCGCCACTGCGGCCCCACGAAACAGTGGGTGCATGACTTTTTTGATGCTGCCTACAGAGTACGACATGGTCTACAGTATCATGGTGGTTTTATTTAATTTGAATGAAAAGATCATATGAATTCATGAGGATCCGTTTAAAATCAGCTGGATCCGCCTTTTACCCATTTAACTATCGCCCTCTTTTGGGGCCCCAGTTTTCGCCAAAGGTCCAGCATAAACATTTCGACTGTCGGTCGTCTTCTGTTACGCGGCGAGCCACGTGTACGCATCGAAGGTGTAAACCCTGCGCGCACTTACTCGGGAGCAGGCGTCGTGCAGGGACCACGTGCAACTTGACTGGGGGTGTGTGCCAATTTGAATAAAATATTGGGGTGGCCCAGGTAAGCCCCGTCCTGCAAACTGATCACATGATGCAGGCGCATGATGCACCGTTTGAATGGCAGTGCCCATCAACTTTAGGGGGGCCCGCACCCTCAAAGATTTTATTGGGGGTGTTGGCTCCTATGCCGTCGAGGAAACCAACCTCGGGTCCCATTGCACGCCTGCAAACCTAGCCTGCCCCTGATTTGCCTGGCGCGAAGCCCAAGGGAAGCTCTGGGGAAACCTGCCCTTGGCAGAGCCGCCATCTATTTCATTCCACCTTTAAAAAGAGCCCCGGAAAGGGGGCCATGAATTCTGCGCCCCCACAAGCGGCATGGGACTCGCCCGAAGGCCCGAAGGTGAGGCGGGATTGGAAGGCCCTGGGCAAAGAGGAAGCCAGGCGAAGGGCGGGCAGCTCCAGGAAGGCCCCTTCTTGCGCAGCCGCCGCAGCCGGAGGAAGAAGCAGTTGGCGGGTTTGGCTTCCCTGGGAGCGCGCGGGGCGAGGCGCCGCTTTCCACCGAAGGGGCGCTGCTGGCACGGCAGGGGATGGCCAGCTTCCCGGGGACTGGAGGGCCGCGGGTGCGAATCCGGGGGCGTTGTTTCGGTGCGCGGCGGAGAAAGAAAGCCTAAAACCCGGATTAGGCAATCCTCTCCAAGAACAAATGAAAGCTCGCTCTCTCGCTCGCTCTCCGCGGGAGAGGAGAGGTTGAAGGCCGCAATCCAGCCCCAAGTGAAGCACGTGCACGCGAGCCCAGGCACGGGCTTTACTCGGGAGTAAAAACAAACACACACCAACCAGCCACAATTCGAGAGGAGCTGCTCCGCGCACAGGATGGCGCAGCACGCTGTTTACGCGGGAGTAGGTCCCGCTCAATTCAAAGGGCCTTTGCTCCGAAGGAAGCGTGCGCTCTCTAGTTTACCTGGGAGTAAGCCCCACTGAGTACTACTTTCTGAGCAGGCAGGAGGATCGGGCTGTTTAATGGCCTCTGCTTTCGGGGGAAGGGCAGCGTGCACTTCTGGCCACCCCCTTCCTGCACACGCGCGCTTTCTCCCGGGGTGCGAAGCGCTCTCTTGAACCCAGGACCGGGCTGCCCATTCAAATCGAGGGGATCGTGCCCCTGGATCTTTAATATACCGTATATACATACATGTTTGTTTTGAAAAATGCATGTATTTAAAGGGCAGTATCTTTTCGCATTGCCCCGGTCCTTCCTTATAACGTCTGAAGCGAAAGCGGAATCAGCCGATCGGATTCTCGCCTCCATCCTTTTATAGGCTTTACCAGGCCGGTTTGCTACCCGGGGTGGGAGGAGCAGGAGATTCAACATATATTCCGGGAGGTTTTTGCCACTCCAAAAGTTTCCAGAGTGATGTGGGTGATGGCGGCGGACGGAGGGAGGGGGAGTCCTCCTCCCATTGATTAAAATCTCCATATTTGTCTTTAGGCATCTGGGGTTTATTCAAACTTTCCCCTCTCTCTCTCTCTCGCCCCCCCTCCGCCTCACTCCTTTCTCGTTCCCCCCACCCCTTCCTTGTGCATTTGTAAAGTAGCCCCATCGAGAAATGATAAATATCCCTGTTGATCACTTGATTGATTACCTCTCGGAAAGGTCACGCAAGCTCGCAGTAATTTCCTTTCGCCCAGGGCTCCCTTTTCCCACTTTGACTCTGAGCGCGACAGTTCCAACTATACAGGGGCCTTCGCTTTGGTTTTAACCCCTAAGTAGCCCCCTGAAGAAGGAGGAGAAAAGAGTAGGGGGGCGGGAGGGAGGGGGGAGGAGAGAGAGAGAGAAAAGCCCACAATGCAGAGGCAGAAAAATCAGAGGTAAATAAAGCCAGCTAAGGTCCATTTCATACCCCGCTTCCTCACCAGCCCTCTACGCCCATTGAAGCAGATCAGTAAGGTTAAAACAGAGGAGGGTCTTGTAAAGGAAAAAGATACCCCCTTTAAAAAAATTTCTTTTAGCCACCCCAGAGCCTGGGGGAGGTGAAAGTGTTGTCTGAATGGCCCATTTGTGACTCTCTCTCCCTCTCTCCTGTGGTCTGCACATTCAACTGTAAGCAACCAGACACGCTATTAATTTACCCAATGCTACCCAGGGTCCTGAACCCAATTAATTTCTAATAATTATAGCCCAAGGGGCCTTGGGGGCGGGAGAGTTCCTTCCCACCCACCCCTCCCGAGCCAATGCCACTTCACGCCACTGAGGTCAGCATATCATAATAAAAGTGTGTATTTTGAAAGCGATCTGTAGGAGACTGAGTTACTGCAACGGCTGGAAATTGTTTCCATTTTGCCTAATTGAGCCCCATGGCTGAATGCTGGGAGTCCCGAGACTTTTAATATTAATATTAATAATAAAAACATTTTTTAAAAAATAAAAAGTTTCTTTTCCACCCGGGCTGGGGGGGGGGGAGGCTTCCCAGTATCAGCTGCGATCAGCCAGCGAGAGATTTAATTTCTTAACAGCAAAAACCTGAAATCAAGCATTGGGTAAACAGTACTAATAATTGCCTTACAACGATTAAATTAATCTCCCTGCGTTGGTAGCTAGGAGAATATATATCTATACGAGATTGAATAGCAGCAGGTAGAGTTCATTGCACAAAAACAATGGGGGGCTACAAACGCCATGATCAAGGGGAGGAAAGGAAGAAAGAAAGAGGAGAAAAGAACCGGCGCACTCTCTCGCTTTCTCTCCGCCGCGCGCTTTCCAAACAGACTGCGGGGCATGTTCAATTAAGTTCAATGTGAGGAAAAGAAAAATTTCCTGTTCCATAGCAGAAGGCATTGAAAACTCTGGACGTCAGGCCATTTCCCTGTAACAGGCATTTAAAAGCACGCCAGTACCCGCAATTCCAACAACCTGGGATTATAACTCGGGAGACGGCGCACCGTTCTTTAAGCCACGTGGCGGAGTATTTTTTTTATTATTTTACAGGCGGGAGGGGGGTGCCTCCTTCGGTCGGGCAGTAAACGCGCCCAGCCTTTATGACCGCCACCATCGATCCTTTCCTTGCACCCGCCCAACCACCCCTCTCAAATTCGGACGTTTGAGAAGGGGCGTCCTAAGCCATATATATATATTATATTCTTAAAAGCAAACAGAAAAACCCACGCCGCCTCTCTTGCCCTAAAAGCGGCATGGAAACGGATTCGTGGTCGGTGAGATTGGAAGGATGGGTAGAAAGCGCTGGACGGCGCCCTCCTCGCGTTCCTCAGGGCTTGGGGATCTCTCAGGATATGGCTCTGGCGCGCGAGAAATAAATGCAGACCGGAGCGGTCCGCCTGATGGCTCTGTAATCGAAAGGGAGAGTCGTGCCGGGGAGATGGAGGGGTTCCCCGACGTCTGGTTGGGGCTCCCTGGCTTGCAAGTCGCCTGAGATTCGGAGCAGGTGAAAGTCACCCGGCGCAGGGGGCCTGGAGCTGGACCCGAGTTTTCTCCTCTCTCTGCGCCGCAGGAGGGTCTGTACTGCCCGGGGGACCGGGAAGCGGGTGGGCGAGGGGAAAGGTCAAGGGTTTGCGCATTTAGCTGAGACAGTTTATATATATATATATATAAAACCCTTGCATTCCACCGCCTCCTGGTTGGGTGTTTCAGCCGTCGGAAGAAACGCTTTACAAATGCGTCGCTTGCGTTGCCACACCAACCTCCTCTCGCCTTTGATCTTGGCTTGAGAAGAGAAAGGTGGGTGGGCTTTCAAGGCCCGCTCCCCTCCCACCTCCTCCTTTGACGTTTTGCAAGGTGGCCCCCTCTGTCAAGTCGGAAACTCCCCCGGCGAGCGACTTTTCTCCCAGCCTCAGTTTCCTCATCTGTGAAATGGGAAGAGTGTAACGCTCACAAGGGTAGTTCAGAAAACCCGAGAGTATAAGGAGGACACCTTTGGCCACTTTCTTATGCTACCTTCTTATGCTCCACGTGCAAGGAAGTCTTATTGAGAGTTTTGTTTTCCTTCTTTTTTTGCTGAGTAAAACATGCTCGGTGTTAGTAGGTGCACGCCCCACTGATTTCAATGGGAACTTCAAACACGAACTCAAATCAGTGAGGCAAAAGTATAATGTATATACTGTACTTGATTTTGGGCGGATCCTGCCCTTTGCGTTAAGGAACCCAGTCTTGCAGGCGCCACAAGTCCCATTGAATTGAATGGGATTTACTCTCCGGATTAAATATATTGAAAAACACGCCCCAGTGCTGCACTCCTGTGAACACTTACTCGGGTATAAACCTCAGCTGAATTCAGTGGGGCTTAAATTCGAGGAAGAGCGCTGTGGATAAGTGCATAAGTGCCATATGACAGAACAATAGGAGGCTCGGCCGGCGTCGGCTTAAGTAGCTCACGCAACAACTGTTGCAAACGTAGTTGCTGTATAGTTAAGGACACAACCAAAAGGACATGTTCATATTTATTTAAAAAAAACTCCCAAGTATAGTATCTGGAGTATGCCTAAGGGGGAAGAATATCCGCAATCATTTCTGCAGAGTCCAACCCCACACCAGGGCAAACCACGTTTACTAGAATGCAAGTCCCACTGGTCTCAGTGACATACTACAAAGGAAAGCTAAATCTGTAAGAAAATTCTCCTGGTAGCAAATCCCATTGAGCTCAACGGAGCTTGAGTAGAGAACATGGTTAGGATTGGGTTCTAAAAGCCAGATCCTGTGCACCATTACTCAGAAATATGCCCCCTCCAGTTCAGTCGGTCTAACTTCCAAGTAACGAAGGGTGCCCACGACAGGGTTTGCCCACCATCCTGCACATTTACTTGCGAGTAAGCCCACTGAACTGAACCTTTGGGTGAGGATGGATAGGATCCGACTGTCAGTGCACTTAGATTGCAGCCTTTTGCTATCGTGGTCAAAATAAAGGCAATGCCCGTTTGCCAAGAGCACCCAATAAGGGGTCAGACTCTCTGCATAAATTATATATTATTGAATCTATGTCCCTCCTTTCATCCGAGCCTTGGATTCCAAGAAACTCAAGGCAGAGAGCCCACCCACCCCGCCTTTCCCCCTCCTCATTTTGATCCTCGCAACAACCCTGCGAGGTAGATCTGGTTGAGCGCCGCGGGAGCGACTGGCCCAAGTGAGCTTCGTGCCTGAACCGGGCTTTGAACCCGGATCTCTCCCACACCCCGCCTCCCGTGTAAGCAGCGACTGTTCTAGGTCAAGACCCAAGACGCTGCCCACTATGCCCGACTGCCTCCGGCTCCCACGATCCGCTGACGCGCGCCCGCCAGCCGCCACCTCTTTTTCTGGGTGCGTAAACCAGACTGCGTTATTGCGCAGCGCTTGGGAACCGCGGGAACGCCGCAGGCTGGAAGTCTATAAGGTTCGTTCCGGGCAAGCGCTCTCCCCAAAGGAGACTTCCGGGTGGACAACATGGGCTTGGGCAGCTGAAGCACGCAGGAGAGCAAGGAGAGAGGGGCTTTCAGTGGACGGATCCTGCCCCACTCTCCCGGCCACGCAGCAGACTCCAGCCAAAAGTCTGCCCGGGCCTGAAGAGAGCGAGAGAGAAAGGGAGGCGAACGGAAGAGGCGCTGCGAGAGGAGGCTTTCAAGGTGATAATCCTGGAAGTCTGCCTCCGTTTACACAGGCGACGGGGGAAGCCAACAGGTGGCGGCTCCGGCAGAAGAAAGACGGCCATCCTCTCCGCCTCCGTCGCCGCCCCTCCTCCTTCTCCTCCTCCTCCTCTTCGGCTGGCCTCCTGTGCCT
The DNA here is from genome assembly GCF_964106915.1 of Podarcis gaigeae. Classification (NCBI taxonomy): domain Eukaryota; kingdom Metazoa; phylum Chordata; class Lepidosauria; order Squamata; family Lacertidae; genus Podarcis; species Podarcis gaigeae. The sequence goes on along the minus strand of NC_139681.1, from coordinate 85,576,501 downwards.
TTAAGAGCTGCACATTCAACAGGTGAAGCAGCTCCAGGAATCCTGGTAGGGCAGAAATGGAGAGAAACACCTCACCTGTTTGAATCTCTCTCCATCCTGCCCTGGGCTGTTAAAAGGCACGCGAGTCCCGCTCGGAGAATCTGAAAGGTGGCAATAGCATCCCTTGTAAAAAAAAAGAAAGAAAAATGAAAAAAATGCGCGGGGGGGGGGGAGAGACATAAGCAGAAGGTGCATTTTGATGTGCCAGGGAGGGGCACAGTTAACTGTTTCCTTGCTTCTCCTCACCTTAGACGCCACCCATTTATTCCGAAATGGAGACCATGCCGTCTCCTTTTCCTCCATCTCTTTTACCCTAGACTGAATCGGTGTGTAGATTTCTGTCTCATCTAGCTCTTTAAAAACAACAACCAATACGTAAATAAATAAACTCTATTCTGGAAGTTAGGGAGGGTAGTATTTGACATCAACACAAAAACTTACACTGTAATTATGACACGAAGTGCAGCCTTTCCAAACGGAAATATTTTGCTCGCAGGTCAGGCCAGGCTAGAACTTGGGCGGACGTCCCACCAAAGGGACCTTCGGTTTACCTACAGCAAACTCTCTCTACCCCCCCCCCCAATAATTCCCTTTGTAGGGGATCCCTTTTCAATTGCTTTTTGCATCTTTCCCGCGGTGGTCCTTAACATTTTTCGACGGATCACGCCCAGCATCCTCTTTTCAAAAGCAGCCAGGCCATATGCCGCTGAGAAACTCACCTCTCACCTGCTTGAAGGCAGTAGCCCTCCCGTTGTTGCTATTCGGAGGTAGACTGCCCCTGTATATGTAGGTTTTACTTAGTTCAACCTCTCCCCAACCCCCGTTGGTCGAGTTATTCTCGGCTTATTTGTTTCACTTCAAATGAATACGCTTTAGAGGGAGTTGCCAATTCATTTAATTTTTTCCCTTTAGATATATATATTTATGTACACAAATAGGCTTCAATTCCAATGCATTTTTTCCCCTTTTTATGAGAAGGCGATTCTTACTTTTTTTTTTAAAGGAACCCTCGTTTCCCCCCCGCAAGACCACCTGTTCTCAATTTTTAAAAAAAGCAACACCTCGCAGGGATTTTAGTAATGTATATTTAGCACCATTCCCATATTCCACGGCCTCTTTGAGGGTTAGGAAGCGCTCTTGGCCGTCTCCATGCTAGCAAACGACAAAGGTTGCTCAGGAAAGAATGTAGAAAACTTGTCCTTTCCTAGCAAGCGCCCCTCGGCTTTTGATCTTGCGCTTTTGCCGAGCTGGTCGCTGCTACAAGTGAAAATCCCCGACCCCAGGTCTCTCCCACTTTTACAGCTAGATCCGATGAAAATTGCTCAGAAATCAATCCCACTGATTTCAATGAAACCTAGGCCCATGCAAGTGCTTAGATTTGCTGCCAATGCACCTGACTCTAAGTATGCTTACTCCGAGACAAGTCCCACTTGTCTGCAAGTCAAGAATGCAGAGGATGCTAAAGCTGGCCACAAATGATCCAATCTGCGTTATATCGATGTGGCTTTAAATCCTATTGGAAATGGAGCAGGGCTTGAAAGCGACTGATTCCGACGCTGGGCTGTGACCATCAATTCAGAAGCAAATTCCAGGGATTGGATTCCAGTCCTTGTGTTTAGGATCGGATGCCTCTCCTGTCCTAGGGTTCAGGCAGGGGCCACCCCCAGGCGGGTGGAGAGACGGGGAATCCAGAGGAGAAGGTGCACCCCCAAATCCGAAACAATTTGCTCGCGCAGAACTGGCTCAGCATCGGGGCTGAGAGACCGTAATTTTCTTTTATGGCGTCTGGCAGGATTTTGCTACAGATATTAATGGGAACATAAATAGCGCCGAGAAGGTATTGAACAAAACTGTTTAGTGCAAGGAGGTTGTTCTGGAGCAATTTTTTATTTTATTTATTTTTTTTTTTTTCAAAAATCATTATGTTGCTTGGGTTGATTCATTCCCCAAACAGGAGCCAGTTTCTCCCAAGCATGTTTTCGATGGATGTTTTCGATAGATGTGCACCCCGCCCCCGCCGCCGCCGCTCCCCACTTCAACCATCCCTTGTCATTAAAGCGAATAAAAGGAATCTGATTTCATGATCGCCATCTAGTTAAATATGTATCCAGGTGAAGATTAAATATATGATAGGATCCCTGTGACAAAACAAGGGTTAGGAGCGGTGTGCAAATACACCCCGCTCCAATCTGCATCCATTGCCCCGATCCTACATCTATTACTTTTGAAGTATCTTCAGGTGATTTAAATGCACCCCTTATATTATTATTTTTTAACATCCTGGGTGTGTTGTTTATATTGCAGAATTGCATTGCTGCGCGATTCTGCACGTTTTCTTGGAGGTACAAGGGTGCTCGGGATTGCAGCCGCGCAACCCAAGCCTAAGCACGTTTACTCGGAAGTAAGACCACTGAATTCAATGGGACTTTCCTCCTAGTAAGCTTTAATACTAATGCATCTATGAATTGTATATTCATCGGGGGACTGAAAGAACCTTTCGGCCCTAAAGAAGGCTGACTTCTCCTACAGTCCCTATGCACGCTTACTTGGGAGTAAACCTCACGGCATTTCTGAGTAAATATGCTTAGGATCAGGCTACTCCTGGCTGAGTTCGATCCGAATTGACTTCCAAAGTGAGGCGGCGTTCCACTGCGAGTCCGACTCGCAAAAGGCCGCTTACTTTCAAGTAAACGAGTTTAGGATCGGGACCTAAGGGTCCCGAGGGCTGGGATGCGACGGACGGCATTGCAACCCGAGAGAAGCAAGGTCGCGGAAACCACCGCAAGTCCCACCGGGATGAGATAAGAGAGGGACTACTCTAGAGTAAGGGGAGCGGAGGATCAGAGCCAGAAATGTGCTTGGAAGGGATAGTCCTGCCGATCAGCTCTTCCCCATACAACCCCCTTCGTTTGTACTCGGCTAAAGGACGGGGGGACGGACCCCATTGGAGTCAATGGGTCTCCTCTGGAGTCACGGTGCGACCACTTAGCGCGCCTCACGGTGTCTTCTGCAAACACTAACAGGAAAGTGTCAGTGCAGTATCTCAGAGCCCGGGAGTTTGCACCGCCAGGCCTATAGGGATGACCGAGAATCATAAATATTTATTCTCCTCCCTCTACGCTTAGATATATAGGTGTCAGAAGGAAGCGGCTTTGCGGTTATACAAAACTGGGCTCCTCTCTCTCTCTGCCACTCCGGGATGGCGGCGGGGCGCGCGTGGTGCGGGGAGGAGAGACTCTCCCAGACTCCCTCGAGGAAACTCGGGCAGGTCCCGTGTCCGTCTGAAAAGACAGAGGCTGCGAGCCTCGACATCGGAGAGCCCCCCCTGCAACCCCCAACCTCTCTGTCTCTATGGGTGGGGGATGTATCCAGGGGAAGCCGGGTTGGTCCACTGCACATAAGCGAAATAATTGTTGTGCTGGTGAGAAAACACGGGCCAAGGGCGCACGAAGAAGACTCGCCGTGTACAATTAATAAATCGCAGGTTGTATCAGCTCATCATCCGGCATCATCCCTCTCTGAAAAAAGTCTTCATGGGCGCTCATGTCAATTGGTTTTCTCTGTCTGGCTTAGATTCCCCCAAGCGAGCAAAAGAGAGATCTCCACACATTCCCCGCCCCGCGCCTTAGTCCCTTTCCTGCGATCTTCTGCCCAAGATCCCTTAAATCCAAAAGTGAAAGATCGCTCCAAACTTTTTTTTTTTTGGCGGCGCCCGGGAGATGTTGAAAGTGTGGGGGGGGGGGGAATTGCGCGGGGGGAGGGCGAGCGAGAGGAGAGCGAGAGGGAGAAGCCGCCCTTGCGCATGTGCGAAGGTGTCCAAACTGACAATGCTGGAGAAGATAGCAAGCTTTGGGGTTGGGAGAGAGAGAGAGAAACAGAGTGAGTGAGAAAGAGAGAAAGAAAAGAGTGGGGGAAGCAGGAAGGAAAAGGAAAAAAAACAACAGAGAAAGGGGGAGAGAGAGAGATAGTAGGGGGGGAAAAGCCCCTCCATTGATTTCCATCCCCACCCCCCCACCCCGACCCCAGATATCCCCCCCCAAAGCAACCATCCAAGCAACGTCCGCGGGATTTGGCAGCAATGCGATCCAAAGGCAGAGCGAGGAAACTGGCCGCAAGTAGGTGCAATCGCTCTTTCTGTTGCGCGCCCCCCCCCGCGCCCCCCCACTCCCTTCTGTGCCCCGCTAGACGTCCGGGAAAGATGTGGGTCCGTGGGGTGGGATGGAGAGGGCGGGGAGGGTGGGGGTCAACCACTGGCCCCACAGATCCGGCCCGCCCCCGGCGCAGAACTGGCCCCCGAGAGTCTCCGCTGCCCAACATCCATCCACCTCGCGGCTGGTTTCTTGGAGAGGGAGAGAGAGAGATGGTGCGCAGCGGCGGCGGCGGCGGCGCGTTGGGTTTCTCTCCTCTCTCTTTTCTCCCCACTTCCTCGCCTCGGACGCGGGGAGCCGGACCGGGGGGTGGGGGGAGAGGTCCGGGCTGGGCTCCCTGGCTCGGCTCGGCTGTGCCCGGCGCTGTTTGTGTGTTTGTCTGCCGGGGTGGCGGCGAGAGGGAGAGGGAGGAGGGGGGCGGGGAAGGATCGCTGGTGAACTTCAGCCGAGGCGGCGAAAGAGTTGAGGAAAAGTTCAGCCGCGCCGAAGAAGAGCGCCGCAAGTTGCTCGCTCGCTCCGCCGAGGGAGGGAGGGAGGGAGCCAGAGGCTGCAAGGACGCCGAGCGCCCCTAGTGGGCGCTGCTGGCTCTGTGAAATAAACATTAAAAACAAGCGCGTGGGGAAGGAAAGGGAAGGGAGGCCGCGAAAGCAGCAGCAGCAGGAGGAGACGGTGGTAGCAACCTGCAGCCCAGGAGTTGGAGCGATGGCTTTGCTGGGACAGGTTGGGTGCAAAGGAGAAGACACAGGGGGAGAAAGCATGCATGCACTTTAACGCAGCAGCAGGTGACTCCTCGCCAGCTGATGGGGATATTTGTTTTTCCTCCTCGAGTTGGGGGTTGTCCATTTCAAGCTGAGCCCCCCCTCCCCCCAACAACACCAGGGCAAGATCCCGCCGCCGGGCTTTTGGGTGAACCTCCTTGGCTCGACTCGGTCTGGTCAGCGCGGAAAAACCTCCCCCCCCGTACACGCAACTTAGCCAAACAAACTCGCGCTCTGCGCGTGTGAGCGCTGCTTCTTCGGCGCGCGCACGTGTACAACTGCCTCCCCCGACCCGTGCACACGCGTCTCCCGTTCCTGTGGCACGTGCAAAAGGAACAACCCGCAGCATACACGTGTACAGGCTGGAATACTGTTCCAGGAAAGGTTGCCTAAACAACGACGAGTCCTCCTTTTCTAGTTCTGGTGCTATTATTTATATTTTTTTTAAGTGGGGGCAAGTGTATGAGTTACATAACAAAGCAGGAACGAGCGATCTCAGCTTCCCTACCAGTAACGGTCTCCTTTTCCTTGTTGAAAGCGTAAAATAATAACAACAGCAGCAATAATAAAAGGAATATGTTCCGTCTCGGAAGGGAGACTTACAAAATTTTCCTTCGCTTGGGAGTTCCGGCTCTTTCCGCTTCGTAGTCCTCGGTTGAGGTGGCCAAACTGGCCTGCCTGAGATTCTCAGCAGCAGCTCCCTGCTGGATCTCCTTATTTTCCTGTCTGTTTATTTCACATATTTTAAAAAACTAATAATAATAATATCCACTCAAGAAGTAGCTAGAGCTGGACAGTTTCAATTTTAACTTGATGCAGTTACAAGGCATGTTTTGAAGTGCGAGCTCGGTGAGGTGGAAGCGATTGGGCCGCACTTTTCTTTTTTTGCTCTGGCATCTTTGGAGACCCACGATGATCGTGTCAATTTCACGCGTCCTCCTCTAACAGTTTGCTACAGACTGCAGTGGCGGCTGGCAATCTTGGAGCGGGAGTCTCGGTCTATCCTTACGAGCCGATCAAACATTATATGTGCGATTCTCCATCTCTCCTCCTCCCCTCGCACAGCCGGCCATACATACAACTTACTGAAATTTCCATTGACTCCACCGCTATGGAAACTTACATACAAAATGTGCTCAGGGCTGCACTCCTGTACTTTAGCTTGGGCTTGAGACTCACTTGAACATGTTGGGAATTGGGATTCACTTCCTAGCAAACGTTCAAAGCACCATCGGGTTTTGTGCGAATGCAAACCGCGCAGTTATTTCAAATTTACCTCTTTTACGCTGCTGGGGAAGAATCGTTTTCTTGACTGCAACTCGCAGTGCAACAGATGCAGCCTTGCTTCGTTTTTTGCAAGAGAACTGATCTCTTGTGCATGCTGTCCCCTCACCCCATTTACCTAGCCCCTGGACAAGTCCTCTTTATTTATTTCATGCTATTTTTGTGTTTGTTTCCCTGCATTGTTACTTTGATTTCCAACTTGGGGGGGGGGGGGAGAAAGGTGGCGGCGAGAACGGCAGGCAAAACATTGCAGAAGTTGTGTGACATTTTTAAAAGGCCGATTATTTGCTTGTTTGGGGAGAAAATCGCGCGCGGGGAGGGGGAGGGAGGAGGGAGGAAAGAGGAAAGCACAAGATCTCATTGGATTACTGTCTAATTTTCTGTGAAACAGACCAACCCCCCCCCGCTCTTCCTCCACCTCGCCTGCGTTTGATTAGCTGGTTTTTGTTCCCCCAAAAGCAGATGTATCCAGTCGACACAATTTGAAAACAGATCCGTTATTCATTTAATAAAAAAAGTAAAGTTGCAGATGCGCCGATCGCAGCAGATGCGTAAAGATCCCCTTATCTAAAGGCACCGAGTTAAGTCCAGTAGCAAACCCAGCAGGGATCTTATTTCTGGCGCGGTCCGTGGCTGATGTTCACCGCAGCTGTGAGATAGTCTGTTGCTGCCTTTATATACGGCGCAGAGCATTCGCCAAAACTTTCTGACGTGTCTTGAGATGTACAAGACAGTGCAGATGCACACTTAGGAAGCTGCGCGGGGCTCAAGCCCACACTTAGGAAGCTTGCGACCCAAAGGTTGCAAACGGAGAGAATAAGTGCAGCAGAAACCGCTTTCCCACGTTTACAAACCCTGTTTCTTTTCGCCTTCGATCACCACGTCAATTTCGCTGGCGCCTGCAGAATTAAATCGTTGATTTTTATTTATTAAAAATGTATTCAGCTTTCTCCCTTTTTCCCGTTTGCGCGCCTCCCTACACCCCCCCATCAAATAAACTTACTATTCATTTACGAAGTTATATGAGGTTGCCTGGGGGCGGGAGAAACCACGATCAAGCTGTTCTGTAAATGTGATTCTTAGGTTGGAAGATACGCACGCTTTACCTGGAAGCAAGTTCAACTGAAACCCGTGAAACCCGTTTACTTATTTCTATGTAAACCGAGCTGTCTATGCCCAAATTCAGTCAAGTCCGGCCTGTTCCTTAAGCAAAGCGAGACACTTTAGGTGATAAATGGTTTGTTCTTAGAAAGCAACGCAAGTTTAAGGTTATGTGGCCTGATTTTAACCTTGATCATATTAAAGATATTCGCTGTTTTTAATAAAAAAAAATTAAAAGCAACAGAAAAGCAACAAAGCTTGTGGATGATGGGACAAGTCGGAAACGGCCGCATTATTTGGAAAACCATAATTTTAAGTCGCTGAAAAATGAACTCGCAACATGCTAGCCACTCTGAGACTGTAACAGTTGCAGAGAATGTGCAGCCTCTGTGTGACATTTACCGTTACGTGGTCACGATCCGAGCAAAGAGAAGCGCTTTTGGGGGTCGCAAGCCTACACTTTACCCGGGAGCAAGCAAACAAGAGTGGGGCGCACTTTTTATGTGTCCGCGTAATTTACTCCGATTGCAAGGTGCCAATCCACACAACGCACTTACTAGCGAAGCAAAGAGTAGGACGTCTTGACTTCGACGGCAGAGTTCAGCACGTGTTCAGATCTCTTCCCCCATAAAAAAAATATCAGTGGGACTTTGAACGCGTCTCACTTGGGCTGGATCGGGCTCTCCCCGCGGGCTATTCTGGCGCCTCTGCTTGCACGTGAGAACCAGCTGGAATCGACGCTCTTGCTCGGGCTCTAGGGGATGCTCAGGGAGGGTTAGGGCTCTCCCCCAATTCTTCTCCCCACCCGCCCGGGCCTAAAATCCCCTGCGGAGGAGAGCGCGACTTTCTGCAGACGAAAATCCCACTCCGCGCAAGCGAACTAGGCGGCTAGCGCAAGCCCCGCTGGTAGTGGTTAGAGACACCCTATAGCCCCGTAAAGAAGCAGAAGGTGATCAGATTAGGCGAACACCCGTGCCTTATAAAAGGAGTTACTTGTACCTTTACACTTTATCACCAGTCCAAAAAAAAAAAAAAACCACGCAACACACCACCAAAAAAAAACCCCAGGCAATTGGAGCAAGCCGCGATGGATCCTGGTCTCTCCAACCCTTTGAGAGAGTAAGTTAACACTTTACCAAGTTTCAACAAGTCCCCCCCCCCCCCCGCCGCTTCGACGCTTGTGAGTTTGCCCTCTGCCTGTGAGGGGTTTTTTTAAGAGGAAAGGGTGAAGAGGAAAAAACCACACACCTCGTTTGAGTAAAAAGCAAAGCGGACGAACCAGACTTTATTTCCTCGCTTTGTTAGGACTCCTCATATCGGGCTATCTGATGAGTCCCAAACACGCGAGGAAAGGCTTTTGTGGAAAGGCTTGTTTATTTGCCATTGCTATCCTCTCAAGCTTAATTTTTTTAATCTTTGCATTGGCCACCTTGTGTGCAAATAGCCTCCTTTCGTACAAACAACTAACAAAGTCTAGCAGCAGCAGCAACCACAACACAATCCGGCATTGCTGTTGGTTTTCGCCGCTTGGAAGTGGGGACGGAGGTTTCCTAGTCTCTTTCTGTTTGAAAGCGGAGCTTGGCCAAAAGATGGACCGCGGGCGGTGTTGGTGGGGCGGAGAGAGACCGAGACAGGGAGGGGTGCGTCCGGTGTTTTCGCCACCGCCGGCTCCCACGCTGATGGAGAACTTGGTCCCTAGTCAGAGGCGCATCCCTCCGTGTCAACATCACTTCGCTTAGCAAGATGCCAAGGCGTTCAGTCAATAGGCGTCTAGCGTGAAGACCTCGCGCCCGCAGCGCGCATCCTCGCTAGTTTGCACACTGGGCGAGAACTTAGCTGAACCATCCGCCTCCGCCCTCCCCCGCCCCCTTAGCCCAGTTGAGACTGCTTGGAAGCCCAGTCTTTTAATGCCACACTCACCCAACCAACCCCCATTATATGCTTGCTGTTGAAGGCTTGTTGAATCTGCTTCTTGCGCCGCAGAGTCTCTTGGACCTGCTTATTCTCCCTCTCTTCTCCTTATGCCCAGATCGCATGCTGCGCTGTCTCTTCCCTCAAAGCTATCCTCACTTTGCAGGGAATTCTTCCCCATCAGCTTAGGGACACTGGCCCAGTTGGGATTCCTTGACTCCCATTTTCTTTTCTTTCCTCTATGGCGGTGTGGTGGGCAACCCCTAGGCACAGGGCGGCAGGGGCAAATGTGGTCCTTCAGGGCTTCCTCTGTGGCCCTTGGGACTCTCTCGGCCAGCCACGCCCCTCATTGGCTCTGCTCTGCACCCTCCATACATGGGTCTGCCTGGCTGGGAGGTGTCCATGAACTCTGATACTGTAATGCTTCTTGCTTGCCTGAATAAAGAGGAATGCATGAATGTGTGTAGAAATCAGCCTACAAGACAAAGGCAAAATTTGCATTCCTTGTTCTGCCAGCTTTTACTTCTGTCCCTGGCCTTCAGGGTTGAAAAAGGTTCCCTATTGCTGCTTTCTGGTTGTTCAGACTGTATGATCCTTGAGGCACAGACCTGTATCTGTGTTGGTTTATTGTTTGTTTGTTTCTCTGTGTATAGCTACTAGTGCAATGTATAACTCAAAGGAAGAGCAGAAGAGGCAGATGGAGGTGAAACTACACAAATCCCAGGTGCAACAGTGGAACATATTTAAGATCTCTTCATGCCAACCAGTTGCCTTCAGGAACATCTACCTTTTATTCCCAATTTTAAAAATGGCAAAAATATTGTGAAATCCTATTTTTGTATTCCACTTTAATTACCGTAACCCAGAATAACTACTTCCCCAAGTGCATTTTCCCAGTAGCCATAGTAACCACATAAGAATGCACTGAATGAGTGTGTGCAGAATCCACCTTTTCCAGCTGCTCCTATTTGAATATGGCAGAATATTGAGCCTGTTAGGAAATAATTCATCTTCGTTAAGTGATCTTGAATTAATTGCAGATAAATTATGCTGGTGGTTGTGGGGCTGACTATGAGTGACTATGAACTGAGCCAGCGGACTTGCATATGCAAGATCATTCTGCTTTTAATCCCACACATACAACTGCTGCGTGCATGGATCCCTTACGTAAAGTCTTTGGAGAACTAAGGAACAAGTTTAATAACCTCTCCAGCCCAGGGCCTTAAAATAAGGGGTAGCAGAGAAGCCCTACAAACAAGAGGAGGCAGAATACCTTCAATGGAAGGAACTAAAAATAAGGAACACCAAGACTCTATCTAACTAATGTCACTAATGGACCTAATGGTCAGGGGTCCTTTTACCTTTACTTTTAAGGGCCATGCTGGGAGGTGAGGCCTGGGAGTTCACAGGATCTTTGTAGGGACAGCACCTGAAAACAGATTCTGATATTGCTGGGGCTATTTTTATGACCCATTTGGTTCAAGACAGCCATGGGGAGAAACTTTGCTTGGCCTGAGTTCCCAAGCACACTGGAGACCTTCTTCAGAAGCCCTGCTCTGCTTTCCCTCCTCTAGTCAAGGGACAATATTATTAGGAATATAAAAAAGCTGCCTTATACTGAGTCAGATCATTCATCCATCTACTCTGACCAGCAGTGGCTCTCCAGGATTTCAGGTAGGAACTTTCCCCAGCCCTACCTGGAAACCCCAGGGCATTGAACCTGGGACTTTCTACATGCAACACATCTGTCCTTCCACTCAGCTACAGTCCTTCCAAAAGGGAGAGGGCCTTTTCAGAAGTGGTGGCCTGACTTTGGAATGTCCTTCCCAAGGAGAGAAGTCTGGTGCTGACTTTACAAGTTTTTAAGCACCTTCCTATCTGCCCAGGCATTTAAAAATAATTGTTGGAATTTTGCTTTCTTCTGTTTTTGTAGTTTTTCAGGTTTGTATTTCCCCCCTGCTATGCTGTATTTCATTATATGCTGATTTAAATTTTTTATGTTTCAGATAAGTTTTATGCACACTTTTGCATGCTGCTCCGGCATGTTTCGGTGATAGGTAGTTAAGAAGTATTTTTTAATATGTATAGCTGCTACATTGAGCATGTGAATGAGCATACATTGGCAAATAGTGGATTTGGCTTTCGGTCCCACACTGTAACCCACTGTAAATATGGCTTAGCAAAGGCATATTATATAAAGCTATGGTTGGAATCATGGAATCAGAGAACTGTAGAGTTGGAAGGGACCCTGAGGATCATCTAGTCCAGTCCTCTGCAATGCAGAAATATGCAGCTGTCCCATACGGGGCTTGAACCTGCAACCTTGGCATTATCAGCCAAACGCTATAACCAACTGAGCTATCCAGGTTGATGTACATGATGCTCTCCCTACAGACCTGAAGTGAGCATGGACTAGCCTTTTCCTAAACTTGGGATGCGCTGGAATATTCACATGGGCAGGTGCACTATATAGTTTAGGAGGCTGCAAGAAAAAGTGGATAGAGAAATATAGTCAGTGAAGGGGCCATGAGAACAACCTAAGGAGCAGAGTATGAATGCTCATGCTTAGGGTAAAATGGCAATTTATTCCTAGGATTACAGTAGATGGCATCTGTTGCAATTCAGAATCATAAACATTAAAGAGGGTTCAATGGGACATAGGTTGTATCCATTGCTCAATGTCACTGGGCCCAGGGACACAGTATTCACATAGACATGTAGGAAGTTGACATATATAGTCATACCTCGGGTTACAGACGCTTCAGGTTACGGACCGCATCAGCTAAATTGCGCTTTGTGCATGTGCAGAAGTGCCAAATCGCAACCTACACATGCACAGACATGCCGCTGCAGGTTACGGATGCTGCAGGTTGCAAATGTTCGCAATGATCACGTTCACAACCCAAGCATCCACTGTACTGAATCCAGGTCATTGGTCTATCCAACTCAGTATTGTCTGACTGGCAGTGGCGTAGCGTGGGGGGTGCAGGGGGGCCCGGCCGCACCAGGAGCAACATCTGGGGGTTAGGGTTAGGGGTACAAATCCACGGGTTAGGGGGCACAAATTACTTGCCTTGCCCCGGGTGCTGACAACCCACACTACGCCACTGCTGACTGGCAGCAGCTCCTCAGGGTTCCAGGCAGGGATCTCTTTCAGCCCTACCCAGAGATGCCCAGGACTGAACCTGGGACTTTCCTCATGCAAAACAGATGCTCTACCACTGATCCTCAGCCTGTCCCCTTGATTTATTCCGCTTTGCTGTGAGATTAGATTAGATTGGGTGGTATCGGGAATCAGAGATGACTAGAGAGTTGTGATCTAACAGGATTTGGCATTTGCTTTTCGTATGTGAAGAACCACTCAAATAGTAATGTTTGTGAGACAGCAGTCAGTCTGAGCGACAGGGAAGTCTCTTTTGTCGCGATGGAAGGTTAGCACATGTCTGCTACAAGGGCTGACTTGTATAACATTTTAAAATTCATTCTGATGAACATGATATGTGATATGCATGCTTTTCAACATGGTCTTTTAGATGGTTCAACGTTTGTTAAAGTTGTAACCTGGCCCAGGCAAGATTAGCTTGTGTGAATTCAGGGGTGGCATTTGAGGTTAAAGTGAGATTGCAGGAGGGGAGGATCAATATTTGCAGTAAGATTCAAAGGCTTGCTGTTGGATACGTTCAATATTAAACTGCAAAAGAAAGTAGTGTGTTGGAAGAATATTTGCTGTGACTCATTCTTAAGTATGTAATGATAAGGAACACAAGAAGCTGCCTTATACTGAAAGAGGCTACTGATAAATCCAGCTCAGCATTCTGACCAATCCATCTCAGTACTGTATGTATTCTACACTGACTTACGGTGGCTCTCTAGGATTTTGGACAAGAGTTCTTCGCAGTCCTACCAGGGACTGAACCTGATGCCATTTGCATACAAAGTGTGTGCTCTGCACTGAGCTATGGCTCTTCTCCAAGCAATAAGCTTACTGTAAGCAAAGAGGCGTATGCCTTTGACATGCATAGGTAGAACACAGACCTGTTTCATTGTTTATGAGAGTGTAGAACTAGTGAGCTGGCCAAGGGACATTCGTTTCTGAACAATGATCACATGTGCTCCGAAACACAGCTGTGTATTAATATAAGCTGTTATGGACCATGCTGTCCTTCTGCTTTTAGACCGAGCATTGCCTGCTAATAATGAATGCCAGGCATCAATGCCAGGCATGGATCAGACCCACTTGCCTGGGTGCAAGTTGAAACAGGGCTAGACTTTTATCCTAGGAAAACAGTAACTACGTTGAATTAAATTTTAAAAAGTTTTGGAGCTGCTTGGCAAGAAGCAGCCTTGAGGAGCCTTAGGGGTATGCTATAACTTTTGATAAGTTATTGTTGTTTTAACATTAGCCCTGCCTTGCATTTGCTGCCTTGCTCCCCATCTGCTCTACCTGCATCTTTGTAAATAAATAGGCACAGCCAAAAATACCGCAAATCTCCAGTGCTCTATTCTCCCAAGGAAACTGACCCTTTAAACACCCCTGGGACTTCCTTCCTCCTGGTAGATGTTATATCCTATAACATATATTAGAACTATATACGCTATATATAGCAAATGTACTATACAATACATGGCAAGCTATTCTGTCGTAAAATACACATCTGCGTTACATATACTTTATTGAGAAACAATAATACGGGTCCTCACACATACATGGGTATTTGGAATAAATGACTCATGAAAGTCAGATAATATTGAAGAGTACAAGTAGTACCATACTGTGTTTCTGAAGTATGTGTGTAAAACATAGAAACTCGAATAAAATTATCTTCTTGATCCATGAATACATTTGTAATTATATTACGAGTAACTTTTCCTGTTTGTATGATCTATTGTGCTTTTTAATGGGCATATTGTAACAGACATATACAGTGTAGAGTTATTGGAAGAGAAAGTTGAATATTTCATAGATACACAATGTACTGTACACCTAGAATGATAGATGTAACAGAATGGTCTCTCTCTCTCTCTCTCTCTCTCTCTCTCTCTCTCTCTCTCTCTCTCTCTTACTGCCCCTTCATCTCTAGCCAGGAGTGGGGAATCTTTGGCTCATCAGGTATTGGACTCCAGTTCCCATTAGTTCTTAGCTAGAATGGCCACTGGGCAGGGGTGTTGGGAGATGTCAGCCACCAGCATCTAGAAAGCTACAGGTACCCCAATCCCTGACCTTGGCTGCCTCTCTTTTTCTCATGGCAAACATTGTATCTGCATGAAAAAGGGAGAGCATCTGTAAGCCATTTAGAATTTTTAGTCAAAATTAAGCAGTATACACATTTTGTTTAATTAATTAATTAAAAAAACACAATAAAGACCAATGATGATGATAATAATAATAATAATAATAATAATAATAATAATTTGTGCATTTTTTTGCAAGGTTCTTGGCAATAAACCTTTCTACTACTATGTGGAAAGGTTTGGTGTATGTTTCCAGAGGCACCTCGAAGAAACTGAGGCTGACATAGCTCCTTTAATTCTACACTAATATCCCTATATATTCTACACTAATCTCTCTCTCTCGCTCGCTCTCTCTGTGTGTGTGTGTGTGTGTGTGTAAATTTTCCCAGACGTTAAACATTGAATTACCTTGCCAACATCTTTCCTTTTGTGGAAGGGCTATAGCTCAGTGATTTGCTTGCAAAAGGTCCCAGTTTCAATCTCTGGCATCTTCAGGTATGGTTGGCAAAGACTCCCATCTGAATCCCTGGAGAGCCACTGCCAGTAAACATAGACAGTAGTGAGCTGAATGGACGGACCAATGTTCACACTTGGTGCAAGCCAGCTTCCTCCTATGTTCTTTCCCCAAGATTCCCCTTCCAGCCTTGGCTGCCTACTGTCAATCATCCTCCTTAATGTGCATTTGTTCTTTTACACTCGTTTTAAGTTGGAATGACCTATATGGTGAATGGGGGGGGGGGGGAGGAAGGCTCAGGGATGGCTTCTCCCCATCACACTATCTTCAGATGAAACATGGCAGGCTTGTAAATGGATGCTGTTTACACAGGGGTACGGAAAACTTAAGAAATGTTTCTACAAAAGGGAAAGAACTGTTTACACAGGCCTTTGAAAAGTGTGACATATTGCTCTAGTTCCAGCACTAAAAAGCTAAACACTCTTACAGGCATTTGAAGTTCTCTGGCTGAAGCAGCAGGGTTGGGCTCCAATTTAGATATTGCTTGTGCGTATAACTAATTGCAGTATATTCCCCCACTTGTGGGAGAGGAGAAGGCTCTTGCTCATAGGTTCTCCCTTGGGAATTGAATATTTGGCTCCCCGCCAGTTCTGTACAATGTCCACACTGACTATTTGAATTCCCAGACTCTATTTAACAAGTTTCTAAATAAATAAACTCATTGTCTGTCTGTGTTTTAAAATTATTTCACCTCTTTTGTAAAAATAAAAAGAGTAGAAAAGTGACGGAGTCCTGTTACACTGGCTTTGCTGCCTGGCTTTTTCTTCCAGGCTTTCTAAACAAAGAGAATCGCAGCAGATATATACTTAAACCCAACCTGTAACTGCATAGGGTGGGAAGTGAAGAGAGGGATGGGCAGTGTGTGGCTGTCAGATGCATATCTAGTCAGAGCTAACACCAGAGACAGGTTCAGAAAGTCAGTTAAATATTAATCCTTTGGAAAAGGAGACCTGTGTGCCTGCCATCTCTTTGGCATGACCCTGCAGATAACTGAACAAGAGGCAGGCCCTGTGGGCAGTGTTCATTCCTATTGCCATAAATGGTGATTTGTGTCCGTTTCATTCTTGTTGTTTCAAGCTCAGGAGTTGCTGATACGAATTGGGAATGCTGAGGTTGTTACCAGAGTCAGCGTAATTATTTTCTTAAAACCATCCTCTCAAAACTATTTGATCAGAACAGTTAGGCTGCAGTGGGGTGGGGGAATCACAGGTTCCGGTGGCCAAATGTGCCCCTTCAGACCTACCTCTCCAAATGGCCCTTGGGACTCTTCCTGGGCCATGCCCATTCCCAGGCTACACACCCCTGAATGGCCCTGCTCTGGATTCTCTGCAAGTGTCCTTTTCCCCTCCCCCAGCTGGGATGGGTCCTTGAAAGCTTGCTTGCCTGGATGGAAGATGGAGAGATGTTTGTGTGGTGTGTGCAGTGTCGTAACGTGGGTTGGCAGCACCCAGGGCAAGGCAAGTATTGCACCCCCTAACATACGGTTAGGGCTAGGCGGGCACCGCATGACAGTATTAGAAAAGGCATTCTGTCATGTGTGAGAGAAGGGGAAAAACACTTAAAAAAAAACCAGAGAGAAAAGACTGTCTGCTGTGATGCTATGCATGGATGCAAGACACCACCCATCCTTCTAAACAAATGGCAGGTAACTGTTAAAAGAGGCACTCCTTCTTCTAAAACTTCACCTGAGTAGCAGTGTGTGAGTATGTTATGTTTGTGGTGGCAGGAAAGGTATCAGCAGCAGTGGGGTAGAGGTTCTGCTCCCACATCATCCAAGATACTCAAGGCCCTGGCTTAGCCTGTTCCCGAGTACTCAAGAGAGGGAGTGTTTTATGGATCACAACAGGAATGATTCCAGCGGCAACAGCAAGCACAGACAGACATGCTGCTCTTCCTTCTTCCTTAAAAAACAACACACCGCTTTGTGAGCAAATTGGCTTGACATCTTGGTTTCAGAATGACCATAAAATATTGCAGCACTGTGTTCCTATTATAATGTTCTAAAAACTATGGCTGATGCCCTTTATAAACAAACAAAACTAGCTAATCAAATCAGTTTTCTTCAGTCAGTCAAATAATAAATGTAATCTTCATTTATTTGCAGATTACCAAAGTAATAGTTTTGAAGTAAACCCCACCAGGAAAACCTTTGTTAAGTCAATTAAAAAGTTAAAAAACAACAACACAGAACAAAAACAGATTGGTCAAATAGATGAATCAGTTAAAAGTTTCAGTTCCATTCAAAAGAAAGGAGATCCCCTCCCCTTCAGGATGAGTACTTTAATTTATATGCATTCATATTCATAATGAATTAAAACACAATTTGTTAAGATTTCTTACGCTGTGTGAAATCCCAATATATCACTGGGAAGTTCTCCTGTGCAAACTCCATCCACTGAAACATCAGTTGTCGATGGTGCAATCCTATGTGTGCTAATTTGCAAAATGGCCAGGGCTTTAAACACAAGAGTCACTGCAGTAATTATAATAGTGATGACAATAACTCCACAAAATAACTGTCCAACTCATTGTATTTTATATTCAACAAGTTTATTAACTGCTACTTCTAAGCACACCATGGAAAGGCTTTGTATATATTTCCTTTCTGAACAACAACTATGAGGTGGGACAGGGAGAGGTCATGTTGGAAGACAGACTCAGCTGTAGTAACAAACTGTTCTTTCTCTTAATTGTGTTTTTGGTCAGTACATTGTGATGTGAAAGAGGTTGCTTTTGATATGCTGCAGTTCTATGCAAGTGCAGGCTGTGATGTTGGTTGCAGAATCCTGTTTCCTGAGAAATGTGAAGCATTTTTCAAAGTGTGTAAAATGCAAGGCTGTGTACAGCCTTGCACAATGGGCAGTGAAATCTCAGTAATTAGATGGGATGCTGAATAATATATCCAGTGGTCACAAGATAAGGGTTCAAACCTAAACTAGATGTTACAGTGATATTGATGAATCCTTATAAAGCAGGCTTCCTCAACCTCTGTCCTCCAGATGTTTTCGGCCTACAACTCCCATGATCCCTAGCTAGCAGGACCAGTGTTGAGGGATGATGGGAATTGTAGTCTCAAAACATCTGGAGGGCCAAGGTTGAGGAAGCCTGCTATAAAGCAAGTGACTGGGCAATTCAGTGCTCAGTAATCGTGGTTAAGGATCCCTTTTTGAGCTGCTTCCTCACATCTATTTTCATTTCATTTTATTTATGTATTATATTTCTATCCCACATTTTATCAGAAGAGTTCAAGTAATGCACATGCTTCTTTCCCTCTTTACTGTATTCTCACAGTAAAGCCTGTGAGATTGGTTAGGCTGAGAGACAATGATAATCTCATGAGCTTCATTGTTGAATGGGGATTTGCACTATGGTCTCCTAGGTCCTAATCAAACACTCTAACCACTATGCCACATTGATGTCTCACGGTAGAGGGTACTTCTGTTCTCAGAGTCCAACTGAAAGAAAAACAAGGGGAGAGAGGCAGTGAGTGTTGGTGTCAAAGGAAAGTACTGATAAATTCTGTGTCCAGGGAGGTTGTCTACCAGCTCCATCTGGTATGCAGGCTGAGACCCTACCTGCCCACAGACTGTCTCGCCAGAGTGGTGCATGCTCTAGTTATCTCCCACTTGGGCTACTGCAATGCACACTATGTGGGGCTACTTTTGAAGGTGACCCAGAAACTACAACTACAGAATGAGGCAGCTAGACTGGTGACTGGGAGTGGCTGCTGAGACCATATAACACTGGTCCTGAAAGACCTACATTGGCTCCCAGTACGTTTCTGAGCACCTTTAAAGCCCTAAATGGCCTCGGCCCAGTATACCTGAAGGAGAGTCTCCACCCCCACTGATCAGCCCGAACACTGAGGTCCAGTTCCGAGGGCCTCCTGGCAGTTCCCTCACTGCAAGAAGTGAGGTTACAGGGAACCAGGTAGAGGGCCTTCTCGGTAGTGGCACCTGCCATCAGATGGCAAGGAAATAAACAGCTATCTGACTTTTAGAAGACATCTGAAGCCAGCCCTGTTTAGGAAAGTTTTCAATGTTTGATGTTTTGTTGTGTTTTTAATATTCTGTTGGGAGCCACCCAGAGTGACTGAGGAAAGCCAGCCAGATGGGCGGGATATAAAAAATGAATTATTCTTATTCTTATAAGGGGAAATATTCAGTAACGCCCCCCCCACTACCCAATATAGGGTTTAAGTCACATACACACTCATTATGGGATTTGGCGATGATCTGATTCTGCATCTGCTGTCAGATGCATCTGCATTATGCGTCTGCTGCCATCCTAATTTATTCTGTCTTCTACATCCTCTTTTGCGTCTTCTTTTTTTGCTTCTTCTCTGTTCACCCACACACCCGTGTTTACTGAATGTATTAAGCGGGTCCACACTTCCTGGCCTCTCTACCACCGTTGTCTGCATGTTCAGCGCAGCATCTTAAAAGAAAAGCATACAAGCTACAACTGCATAGGTTCCTCCTCTCAAAAGTTGCACCAAATGCATGGATGTCAGTGAGTTCCGAATTTAGAAAAAATAATGACCTAGCTGTGTTCTAAGCCAGTAAGTAATGTGTACATAGCCAAATTGATTAAAACACAGCCCAGCACAAGTTGAATTTGCTTAGAGCAGCAAAGGAGCCTGCCCTCCATCACTTTGCATTGTTGGTGAGGACAACAGAGGGTTTAAGGACTCCTTTCTCTGATGCAGCTTAGATTGCCATAATCAACTAGTTGCAAATTCTGCCCTACTCAAAACCAAAAGGCAATTCCTCCACTTCATATCATACATAAACCAAAGCTATTACGGCTCTATTTAATTCTAATTTTTTGGGAAGGAGATATTATTTCCATTGAACTGGTTTCCAGAGCTTTAGCGTAAATTCTAAACCTTCTCAATGACTGGAAAACCATGACAAATCATATTTATGACGGGAATAAAACCAACCTTTCATTTTATAGCTTCATAACATAATCTTGCATCCCACAAAACAGCATATCAGTACGATGCCGAGTGCCAATTTTTGATTGTAATCGGTTGTAAACCAAAAGGGAGAGACCTTTGCAAAGTGGTTGCTTTGGGTGAATGAGTCTCCAATTATGCATAGCATTTCAAAATATTTAGTTTTCCCACTTTAATTGCAGAGAAGTTGACAGGAGTGTGGAACATTAGAATATCTGGTCGTTTTGTCTACTATTGATTATTACTTTGCTAATGTGCTGAGCATTAAACATAAAACAGTAGAATAAAAAGTCACTGAACATTCTTTTTTGTTTATAAACCATAAACCTAATCCATAGAGTGCAATAATTTATAGGCATATGTTCCAGTTTTAGTACAAAAATATTTGGTACAAGATGATGGAAAATGTAAAGCAAATAAATATATAGCATACTTCAGGGCTGTGGGCAATCTCTGCCTGCCAACAGTCCAAATTCTTTATCAAAGAAACACAGATCCTGTGACCAGAATGAATTATTCAAATTAAGCATAATCATCACATACATTTATTTAATTTGAATAGTTTATTCTGTTTTTATTTTTTTACAGAGTTTTGTTGGGCACTTGGCCATGGGACAGGATAACAGAAGGGAATGGAGTAGTGGAGGGGCACAGATAAATATACTGTATATGGAGCATCCTCACACTGAGTCAGACCACTGGTCCTTCGGGCCCAGGCTTTCCCCACCTGAAGCCCTTGGAATGCAAGTCCCATCATTCCTGATGCTGGCTGGGGCTGATGGGAATTGGAGTCTGACATCATCTGGAGGGCTCTAGAAGTCTGATAGGTAGCAATTTCTAGTCTGTTGCAGGAAAAACAGTAAGAGTCCTGTTCAAGTGCAACTTGCTATGACTTGTAGGCACTAGAACTTGGGCCTTTTCAGTTATGACCCATTTTGCAGAACTCCCTTACTGACCTCTGAGTTATGGCTTCCAAACAGGCTCTGAAAACACATTTATTTCAGACTGTGATTAGCTGAGATGCTTTCTCTTTAGGCTGGCCTTGGATTATCTTCTACTGGTGGGGATTTTCTATTGTATTGTATTCTATTGTGGGGATTTTCTATTGTATTTAAAGAAGTGAGCCATTAAAGGTTTGATAGATTTTGGGGTGGCTGGACTTGTACACTATTGTTTTCAACTATGGTATTTTATTGCAATTGTGTTTATAGTTTTACTATTTATTTATTACATTTGTATACTACCTTTTTCTTCCAAGGAGCTCAAGGTGCTTCAAATGGTTCTCCTCCCCATTTCATCCTCACAACAACCCTGTGAGGTAGGTTAGGCTAAGAGATTCTGACTGAGCTTCATGGCTAAATGGGGTGATCTTAACCCTGGCCTTCCAGGCCCTAGTCTACTACTCTAACCACTGCAGCTTGCTGGCTTTTTGCAAACTACTAAAGTAAATCTGCAAAGCATCCACTATGTTTTCTGGCATTGCACGTGCTTAGTGTGACTTCCATGGCAGCTCCTTCGATCTCCAAAATCCCAAGAAGTGTTTCACAAAGAGAAATGCAGTTTCCAGCCACCTTTCAAGCCAATTTTTCCTCCCCTCTTTTGCCCCTTTGGCTGCAAAGAGATTGGAACCACCAAAATGATGGCTTAATTCATCAAAAAGGTGCAATTAAAGGGAAATGATAGAAAGTGACCACATCAAGGTGGAACTGGAAGAAGGTTTCGAGTGGAAAGAAGAAAGTTAATCACTTGGGTAAAAAATACAATTAAAACTTAAAATGATTACATTAAGAAAAGCACCTTAAAAGCACTGCAGGTGCCCAGGCCAATTTTTTATTATATGTGTTGCAGAGGTTCCGCCCCCGCCCTCCCTGTAGATTAATCTTCATCTTTATTGAATTAATACCCTTCCACTCACATTCTGTTCCCTGCCTTTTAAGTCTCTTCTCCTCCCCAACTTGCTAACCTAATTGCATGCAGTGAAGTGTTAGGATGCCCTATTACCATTTTCCTGCAGGATAGGGCACATTCCTTGGCTGTACCTGATACCTTCAGCCATAACTGGCTTGCTTTTATTTTGAACGTTGCTCTGCTTCCAAGAATGAGGGACAGGGAGCATTGATCAAAACCAACCAGGCATAATGGGAACTGACATTATGCAAGTTTCCCTGCCGAGATTTGCCAACCACAAACTGCAGCGGCCAAACCCCTGCTAATTCCGGGCCTGGCCACTTTTGAGCAACAACGGCCAACCCTATCAAACACTGTGGTGGTGAAATTATGAGCTAAAGCAGGGATGGTAAGCTTTTCTTTCCTTTGTGTATGGGGGAGGGCTCCCTTTGCTTTTCTAAATAATGGTTTGGTGAGGGGGTGGAAGTGGTGTCTCTTTTTTTGCCACATTCTAAACCCTTGGGCTTCCTATTGGTGCCATCTAGCAGCTTAAATATTAGTTATTTAATGTATTTATTACATTTATGCCCCGCCTTTCCTCCAAGGAGCTTGAGGTGGCATATGTTGTTCTCATCCCCACTCCTCATTTTATTCTCACAACACCCCTGGAAGGTAGGCTGAGAGTCTGTGTGTTATGTTCTGAAGTTTTCACCCTGGGCCAGCAGGGGGATACTGTAGATAGTTCAGGTCCACATATGCAAATAAGGGATCGAAAGTGACGTTCAGTGATTGGATAGTTACAGAAAATGGTTACTGTTGCGTTCTAGTGGAGCGCCATATAAGCAGGCTGGCTGAATCCTTCAGTTCAGTTCTGTTCTGGCCTGTGAATAAGCAAGAGCTGTTTGAAGAATCGCTGTGTCGTCTGATATGTTCACCCACAACTTAACACTGTGACCAACCCAAGGTCACCCAGAGAGCTTCATAGCTGAATAGGAACTTGAACCCTTGTCTCCCAGGTCCTTATCCAACACTCTGACCATTACACTACATATGGAGCATATTTACTGCATAAAAGGTAAAAGGTAAAGGTACCCCTGCCCGTACGGGCCAGTCTTGACAGACTCTGGGGTTGTGCGCCCATCTCACTCAAGAGGCCAGGGGCCAGCGCTGTCCGGAGACACTTCCGGGTCACGTGGCCAGCGTGACATCGCTGCTCTGGCGAGCCAGAGCCGCACACGGAAACGCCGTTTACCTTCCCGCGTAAGCGGTCCCTATTTATCTACTTGCACCCGGAGGTGCTTTCGAACTGCTAGGTTGGCAGGCGCTGGGACCGAGCAGCGGGAGCGCACCCCGCCGCAGGGATTCGAACCGCCGACCTTTCGATCGGCAAGTCCTAGGGGCTGAGGCTTTAACCCACAGCGCCACCTGCGTCCCATACAAAGAGCTAAATGTCTGTGTATTTATTTATTTAACGTGGTATGGGGCGTGTGTACGATGGTTGTTTTTTGTTTTTGTTTTCAGTTTGAAACTCACAGTACAGTGATACCTCCAGTTGTGGACAGGATCCATTCTGGATTTCCAGTTGGATCCTGAGGTTTCCGCAACCTGAAGACCACTTCTGCGCATGCGCACGCGGCAAAACCCAGTAAATTACTTATGGGTTTGCTGCGTGCGCATCCCGAAGTTTACATAACCAGAGGGTTACATAAACTGAGGTACAACTGTATAAGCTGCCTCCAGAGCCGGCCCCACAATTAGGCAGAGTGAGGCAGCCACCTCAGGCAGCTGTTTTTTATTTTATTGTAATTATAAGATGGATATATACATAAACCCACCCACCCATACATACACTCTCCCCCCCAATGAACAGGGTGTCTTAAAGGTCTTTCAGATTACAGGACGAGGAGGCCTGGAGCCAGTTCCAGGCCTTGGGCAGCTGAGTATGGGTGTTATGAAAAGGGATCAAACTTTTATTTGTTTGCTTTTTAATTATTGTTATTATTATTACTATTTTACTTTCAGGGAAAGATAGAGGTGCTTGTGAGACTTCTGGTCCTGGGTGCCAAAATAACTTGACAAGCCCTCTAGTACTGTAGGGCCTTGGCTTAAGGTGTGTGTTTTCATTTGCTACTTTTGCTTTTGCAAAATGTCTTCAGTTGGTCCTGGCAGCCTCTGAAAGTGGTATACAGAACTAGTATACAAGGAGAACATCAGTTATAAATGCATAAATGCATACAATAAAAAGGCTACTAATGGTGAGCAATGGAGAGAACTCGTATAAAAGCCAAATAAGTGTAAAGCTAAAATATAGGGTTAGATTTAGACAGCTTGGGGGCAGAACTCTACCCATGGGACCCATTCACTGGAAGAAGTAGGGGAGGTGATTTTTATTTTATATTATTTTATTTCCCCCTTCTCCTTCCTTGTATTACTATTGTTTATTTCATTTATGAATCGCTTCCGATGAAGCATTTCAAAGTAATTTCACAATGCAATAAAAGTAATTTACAAAGACAGTATCAAATAGAAAATAATTTGAAATAAATTCAGATATCTATATCCTCCCACCCAAGATGCTCCTGACCCTCCAGAACACTGGGGCAGGTAGAGCTGGGGACTGCAGAGGGAAAGAGTAATTTGTGAATAATCTCTCCTTTGGGATCTTCCTATGGATCTTGCTGCCTTCAGTGAAAGCAGAGAGCCCTGGCATAGGAAGCCTAACGAAGCTGGGGCTACGCAAGTCTCCCTTTGGATCGTGGTATTTCAGTTCTGGATTCTCCTCCCTTTCTTCCAATGAGCTCAAGGAGGCATGCATGCCCATCCCTCCTGCTTTCACCTTCACAACCACCTTGTGCGGGTAGGTTAGGCTGAGAGAAAATGAGTGGCACAAAGTTCTGGAGTGTCCTTCATAGAGCCATATGTGAATTCGAACCTGGGTTTCCCCAGTCCTGGCCTGACACGTTTAAACCACACTGGTACGCTGCAAAGGTTAGGGTGCCACACAGGGAAGGTCCCGGATGGTGGAGGGGATTGGCAGAAAGGCCTTCGATATACACGTGCTGACAAGAAGACGGCTCCTTCTCTCAGGCTACTCTGGATAAAAGCTGGGCTTCTGGGAGAGAAGCTGCTTCTCACCAATTAAAATGAACTCATTGGGCTGAGGCAATCTAGGCTGACTTTGCCTCAAGGCCGGAGGAGGAGGAGGGAGTGAGGCCTGCAGAGTGGGAAGCCCTTTCAGCTGTGTGGAAAAAGTAGGCCCTTCAAGGTACTAAGAAGCTTCTAGATGCCTTCTGGCTGGTTCAGGGGATTCATCGCAGTGGCTATGCTTTTTTACTCCAAAGCTGGCCCATTTTTTGTGCCTCTTGTTTTTCTTTCACACACCCTGTCTCTTCACGACACCTGGGACACCTCAGCTTTTGCACTACGGATTGTAGATGATCGATTCAAAGCTCCATGGTATGTACAGGATGAGGTGGCTTGGCTAATTTTAATTTGATTTATAATTCCCAGCTATGTTGATAATTGGAATATCTGTCTGTACTTTTTAGTGAGTATTTTGGGTTCTGTTTTATGCTCTTAATTTCCCCTCTTTTTATTTATTTATTTCTTAATAAGTCTGCAGAATTGGGGTCTGTTTATTTGGATAAAGCCTTGGTACTGAATCCAGTTCCTAACCTCTTGGTTGCTTACTATTGTGTAAGTGGTAAACCTGAGGCTCAGGGAGCAGAGAAACCCGTTTCTAGCTTTTTTTCTTTTGAATCTTAAGGGCGTCTTTGCAGGGTTGGTGTTAGATGCTGAATAGTAGTCCTGGCTGTAACACCAGAGTCTGGGCCCAGGATTTTGAGGAGCCAGTCCTTGACACAACCTTCTTTTTCTACATCCCTCTGCTGGGTTTCCTATCTCAATATGTTACGATTTGAAAAGCATGGTTCTTTTCCTTAGGAGTGGACCTAATAAACAATATTTGTTTTGCTTAAAAACTTTAAATAATTTCTCCTTCAGTTAAATTAATTTAGGACCACTAAGGCTAAGGGAAACTGCTTCAGGACTACCAGTTTTCTATCTCTCAGAAACCAAAATTACCGGTAGTCATATTATTATTACTATTTCTGAATTTATATGGCACTTAGTGCCCAGATGGCTTCTAAGCAGTTTTCAAAACATGGAAACCAATTACACATTGTACAACATTATGCTAATATAACATGGGAAGGGAAGTTGAAGGCAGCTGCCTCATTTTTATTTATTTTTAATTCAAAATTGGGAGACCAGCGTGCAGGAAGAAATAATCTTTCTCCCTTGTACCAGGATGGGCAGTACCCATGGCTGCTTTTTGTCAGCAAAGAGAAGTGACCAGCCAAAGCATAGTTTTGAACCAACTGCCTAAAAAGACATCTAGTTTGAACTCAAATCCAAAGATAAGAAATACTTCTTGAGGTAAAGAAAAGCTGATGACTGCATTATTCATTGTAATCCATTTTTGTTATACATCAAGCTCATAGTCCCTGTGCCAATTTATTACTAAACTGGTGAAGACAGATCATGGCTGTTGTATGATATGTAGCAAACAACAGAAATCTTAATTTTATAATTAACCAGCAGCCTATTGTCTGGCGTTGCTCAGGAATTCTACGAAATAAAAAATCAGTATACAGCTTTGAAACAAGTGGTTAAAATTATTGCAGTTTTAAAGGGTTTTGTCCACCACCTTGATTCAAAATGGTGTCCAGTTGCATCCAAACATAGACAAAAATTTGCTCCTTGATCTCAGGAACTAAATTTGGTTATAGCATTTAAAAAAGTGACCAAATGCCTAGCAAAAAACTATCTGAGATCCTTAAGTGGAGATGTCAAGGACAGGACCTGTGTTTGATATGCACGTATGCCAGAATCTAGGTTGATCTCCTTCTTGAGTTGGAAAAGTTGGAAGGAAAAACAGCATATGGAAATAAGCTGGTTTGTTTGCTTGTTTGAATATGATTTTGAGATTCTGCCTTTGAATTACTGCCTCTTGAGACTTAGGCGGAACACAGATTTTGTTGCTCCCACCAATGCCTTTGTCAACTCACTGTTCACCACTTCTCCTCCTACATCTCTGTCACAGGACTGAGTGACAGATCTCTTACTCTCATTTTCTCTTCCTGACCCTAAGGATGCTCTCTGATTCTTTCCACTTCACTGCCAAAGGTTGATAGCATTATTCATTTCTCTTGGGGGGGGGGATGTCGTATAGATTGACACAGGTCAGTGGTGATGGTTGGTGCATTCGCTTACAATGTCAGTCAGTGGTGGAGACTTTAATTATAACCCAGCATTTGGGGTGTCCCCAAAAGTAAGACTGTCACTGAACTTTTAAAGCTTAGCACTGGGGTTCCTAAACTGGTCCATGGAGTATCAGTGGCCTGCAAGCTTCATTCAGGTGGTCTATGGCATGTCTGCTGATTTGTGGTTGAAAATGGTAGCAGCACATCAATTGCATTCAATAATTCATATATATTTTTAATTGCCTTTTAATTGCTTCTTTAATTTCTTATATTGTATTTTATTGTATTTCAATTTGAATTCTATGGAATACAATAAAACACATAAAATAAATGGTAAAAATACAATTAAAACCATACAGCGTATTGCACAGCACATTAATTGCTACATCAGGCAAGAAAAGCATTAAGTGTTCTGTCAAGATTCTCAGCAGTTTCCAAGTGGTCGCTAGGAAGAAATGTTTGGGAACCACTGGCTTAGTAGAATCGTAGAGTTCAGGTGATTTGCGTGTACTGAACTGGTACCTAATATTGGAGCTTACCTGCTAAGTTTTCCTAAAGGCATTTGCTGTTTTTGTTCTTGTTGTCCTGCCTATTTGGCTGACATGATACGTTTCTGTCTGGAGGACCGAGTTTTATAATTTTGTCAGATTGTATACTGTATTTTTGAACTCTGAACCTGTTATTATTATTATGCAAATTATTGTTTAATTTTGTGAGAGAGGCATTGGGTACTATATACAAATCTATGATCTCTAAATATGCTAGATAGGTTTTGATGTTAATATTTCAAAAATTCTGTGAAAACATTCTACCCCAAAGGCATCGGAAGAAGCTTTTGAATTTAACAAGCTAATGTTCAAAAAGTGAATCTCTGCTTCAAACAGGAATACGGAAGTTGTTTTCCTTCATACGTTGTCAGTTCTAGCCAACATGGCCAATGGCCAGGGATGATGGAAAATGTACTGTAGGTCAACAGATCCCCCAGTACAGATCCCCCAGTCGTTGGCTTTAAAAAAAAAAGCAAAACACAAAACATTCCCTCTGTCAAATGTTCTAGCCCAGAAAGTTTTAGAGAATTCATACTGTGCTTTTCCTCTTCTGAATAACGGGGTATACTTCATTTTCTCTTTATCACATTCTCTGTTGCACTTTTTAATGTGAAATATTTTGAGCATTAGCCACCAGTAGCAGAGTACTGTATAAACAGGGATATTATTTTGGCTATGATGTCCTGATGTGATCTCTGCTTTTCCCCATCCTCCCTCTGACATATTTGCCTGCAGCAAGGAACTCAACATATTTCTCTGCAGGGAAGAGTTCAACTTGTGATGTCAACCTGCTAAACACGCAGTGCATGTATGTTAAAAACATGCCATTTGACCTCTGTCCTGCCAGTGGCTTGTCATTTGAAATTTCAATTGCAAATTGTGTGTTTGTTTAATGCTTTCTCTTATAAACACAAATTAATTTACGAGGTCTCTCCCCGTTTGCTAATGACACTTGTTCAAGAGTGGCTTACATTACCAATCATTAGAAGGAGGCCATTAGTTTCCTCTCTTTTAATATAACATAAGAAGATAAATCCTTGCCCAGTTCAGCAGCTGAAGGCAGATTCTGATTTAGATTTGTGGAGGCCCTTGTTACCTTACCAGTTTGGACCCTCAATTACTGTGCCCCATCTACATGCTGGAACAGAGTGTGAGTGAGACTAAAATACACACATAAATTCAAATTTTGAATTCTTATTTGGTACGGCAGCTAAACTTTTTGTTTTGGTTCAAAAACTGCAAAAAATAAAATCATTTACTAAAATGGCTCCCCCTCCCCGTACAATAATATTCTTTTGTTCCCTGACTACGTTTTCATCTTGCCTTTTCTCTATGGAGGTCAAGCTGGTTGCAAGAGCTTCCACCCTCTTCACGTCTTCAGGACCCCAGGAGTTCTCTTGTCTTCAGAAAACACCTGGTGAGCTCTTCACTGGGATTCAGAGCCCTTTTGAGGTCTGTTCTGAAAATATCAGAATCCTCCCTTATCTAGTTCAATTTAACTCAGGGACCAAGTACCAACATAAACACAAAGGAAGTTTTCCCATCACCAGTTACAGGACACAGTTATATGGAGAAGCAGAGAGAAAAAAACACATCATAATGAGACCATTATGTAGGAACATTGAACTAGATAGTATGGGACAGTCCTGTGCTCCTTATGATGTAGAGTTCTGTAGCTACTATGCTGTGCAAGCTTTATGGGCATGTTTAAATTTAATTTGTAAATTTAAATATTAAAAGTGTTCTTGAACATTTTTCAGATGATAAAAGTAGCGTAAAATAATAATAATAATAATAATAATAATAATAATAATAATAATAATAATAATAATAATTTTTTATTTATACCCCGCCCTCCCCAGCCAAGGCCGGGCTCAGAGCGGCTTACAAGCAATAATAAAAACAAGATGAATGATTACAAACTTAAAAACAAAAATAAAACACAACAATTAAAATAACGGAACATTAAAATATTAAAATGTAGCCTCATCGCAGGAGGAGAAGGAAAAGAAGGGGAAAAAAGAGAGAGAGAGAGGGGGGGGAGGGAGGGAATCAAACTGGCTCCAAGCCAAAGGCCAGGTGGAACAACTCTGTCTTACAGGCCCTGCGGAAAGAAATCAGATCCTGCAGGGCCCTGGTCTCATGAGGCAGAGCGTTCCACCAGGCCGGAGCCAGAGTTGAAAAGGCCCTGGCTCTGGTCGAAGCCAATCTAACTTCCTTAGGGCCCGGGACCACTAGGGTGTTGTTATTTATGGACCTTGAGGCTCTCCGTGGGGCATACCAGGAGAGGCGGTCCCGGAGGTACGAGGGTCCTAGGCCGTGAAGGGCTTTAAAGGTCAAAAGCAGCACCTTAAATCTGACCCTGTACTCCACCGGGAGCCAGTGCAGCTTGAAAAGCACTGGGTGAATATGCTCCCATGGCAGAGACCCCGTGAGGAGCCTCGCTGCAGCATTCTGTACCCGCTGGAGTTTCTGGGACAGCTTCAAGGGCAGCCCCGCGTAGAGCGAATTACAGTAGTCAAGCCTGGAGATGACCGTCGCATGGATCACTGTGGCCAAGTCAGGGCGGGAAAGGTAAGGGAACCCAATACATCATGCAGAAAAGAAGATACTATATATTAAATATGTGGGTCCCTTTTTGGACTCAAATCATATTTTTTCATTGGGTATTGGACAAAATTAACACATTCACAATGCAACACTATACTGGCCTTCTCAGAAGCAAGTCTCATTGAGTTCAGTCCTACTTGCCTACACTGACCTAGGAGTAAACCCTATTGATCTCCAATAGGCCTTAATTCTGAGCAGATATTTAGAGGATTGCAGTGCTATTGACAAGTGATGGAAACTGAATATGGCAACCCACCCAAAGCTTGGAAACCAGCCTTAATGCAGGCTCTTCCTTGTACAAACTGGCTTGTGTTTTATATCCATAGACTCGATGGGCTTTTTAAGCTGCCAGTGAATTGCTTTACAAAAATACATTAGCATGGTTTAAAAGGTTGTGGTTTTTTCTGTTCCCTCCCCTCCCTGACTGTCGTAACTCTTGGCAAGATAAACGTAAAAGGGTTAATTGATCAGACCTTTTAAAAGGTGGCATAAGCACTCGCTAGCATCAGCAATTTTAAGAATGCATTTCACCACAAACAACAACTGGACCTAGATAAGCTTCTTCTATGCAATGGCTAAAGTTATTGGACAGAGTCGTAAGTACAGGAAGCTGCTTTATACTGAGTCAGATCACTAGGTCCATGTAGCTCAGTATTGTTCACACTGACTGGCAGTGGGTCTCAAAGACAGGGAGTCCTTGTCAGCCCTACCTTGATATTCCAGGGATTGAATCTGGAATCACCAGCATGCAAAGCAAATGTTCTGCCACTGAGTTTTAGCCCTTTCTGGAGAAAGTCAGACATGCTGCCTAATCCCACTGGGACTGAACCATATTGCTGATATCCTAGGCATGTCCCATTATTTTAAGTGGGACTGGATCATCTCTAATTCCCTTGGGAGTTTGCCCAATGAGATTCGTTCAGGAGTGACAAAAGAAAGTTTTTTGTCACAGAATGCTTAGTTTATAGAATTTTTCTGCCATAACTTGTGGTGATGGCTACTTGTTTAAATGGGGATTAGACAAGCTCAGGAAGGATCAGACCACCTTGGCTATTGGTCAAGATG
Source organism: Podarcis gaigeae (assembly GCF_964106915.1). Lineage (NCBI taxonomy): Eukaryota > Metazoa > Chordata > Lepidosauria > Squamata > Lacertidae > Podarcis > Podarcis gaigeae. The sequence continues at coordinate 85,545,180 of NC_139681.1, read as the reverse complement.
GCTATATGGGATCAGAACATCTGGGATCAGAGGCAGAATGCCTTTGAATGCCTCTGACTATAGATCAAAAGAGATCCACAGTCTGCTTCTGGACTTCACAAAAGCATTCGGATGGCTATTATAGGAATCAGGGTGCTGGACTTGGTATGCATGGAAGCTCAGGATACTGCCTTAGGACTGTCTACACTAACTGGCAGCAACTCTCCACAGTTTTGAACAGCAGTCTCTCACAGCCCTAGCAGGAGATGCTGGGAACTGAAATTTGGACATTCTGCATGCAGAGCAGATGCTTTGCTACTGAGCTATAATCCTGTCCCCTAACCGAAACCCACAGACCTTCTGACCAGTCTCTTCTTACATTCCTGTGGACAAGTTACTGATTTGACAAGTAGTACTGAAATGGGGGCTTGACAGATTGATTGCTCAAATCAAATAATCAATCACATAGTAAAGTATAGATTTTAAATAGGATCCTATTTAGCCAATTAACTGCCAGTTCTTTGCTTGATTGACTAGTTAAGCACAATATAAATCTTACATGATTGTGGTAACAAACGGACAGGTTTAAAAGAACCTGCAAGTCATTCTACATGCCCAGTGGGGCTTTAGGCTTGTATTTGCCAAACAGCAACCCTACTTACCATGTGGTAAAATGGGTTGGAAACTGGGGAGACTTTCAAAAGCAGTTTGTGATACAACATTGGGGTGTGTGTCTGCATACCAAAGATCAAGGGAGGGGAGAGTTAAAAACTTCTCTGCTGGAATGCTTAAGCTTTTTGGATCCCAAGTTAATGAATGAAGAGCGCACTTTCCCCTAAACCTGTGGTGTATGGCAGGTACATGGCTTAGTGTACATGCGAAAGGAAACACTTTATGTATGGAACACATTACAGTACTCATACACTGTGTGAAGACACACAGAAAGTAAAGGGAGCTGTGTTGGCCCCTTAAAAAAGGATCCTCAAATTCTGAGTTAGGGTAAATCCATTATTAGAGCAACCAAAGTGCCACAAAATAATGCGCAAACTTTCTAGTTCTCCAGAACTATTAATCCGGCATTTTATCTGCTCTCACCATTAAATACTTGTGCTGTATGAGCATAAAAGTCTTACATTGTTTCCAGAAGAAGTCTGAGTTTGGGCATCGAGGAACCTCAAATGGGGTTCCAGAGGTGATTGATCAAATAGGTCATGATGGTGGTATAGAAGAGAAGAAGGCCTCTTAAGCATATTGGATTTGTCAGGAAATGGCTCTTGAATTATGCAGAACCTGCCTTTGCACATAAACCACCTATCATCATGATTGGCATATTGAAATAATGATGACCTGACCTAAACTCATGGTTACAGTTACACTGTATGTTTAAAGTACTTATACCACTGTAACAGTCATGGCTTCCCCCAAAGAATTCTGGGAACTGTAGTTTGTCATAGAGCTACAATTCTTAGTACCTTTAAAAAACTGCAGTCCCCAGTATTCTTGGGGGGAAACCATGACTGTTAAAATGGCATAAGATTAATTTAAATGTATGATATGGATGTGATATTATGCTGCACAGTTCATTATTTAAATCAATATTTTTCCTCCTTCAAGATGGTTCTGTTTCCATTTCAAAAGCTGAGTTACATTTTGCCTTTTTTTTGAGGTGGGGGGAACAGGTTATAAACTGCTTTTAGAAAGAAACGAAGATGGCATGTCCAGGACTTGAGCTTTATTCAGGAAAAGCCATGTACTTGTCAGAGTGTTACCTTGGTGAATCTCAAGTTGTCTTTTTACTTTCCCTAATTAAGCTCCCTTTAGAGATGGGCCCTCCAAGATGGGGAATACAGAGAGTGCTTGGCCCTCTTGTGTCTGGAATTGAATTCCTAAATTCCTCTCCTTGTCCCTACATCAAAGAGAAGTATATTGAGCTGTCTGAGGCACCAATTATGTTAACTGGGAGCTATTCAGAACCTTCCATTGTGATTTATTGCCAAGGAAAGAAGTTTTCAGACCCAAACGAGACAGGGAAGGCTGGCTTTTTGCCCAGTTATCAAAACTGATTGAGAGAAGGTATTAAAACAATGGGCAGATTAACATAGTCGATTAGCGTCCCAACATCTTTATCATTGTGACCTGGGCGCCTGTCAGCTCTAGAGTGAGGTGACCAACATGACTTAGATGTGTTGTCCATTAAAGGTCATCAGTGAAAATGGGATCAGATGGATCAGTCAAGGCTAAAGTTCACATTGTTGTGTACTGGCAATCATTAAGTGGTTTCAGTCAATAAGAGTCATTGGACCTAGAAGCATCTGCTATATAGAGAAATGGGGTTCATAAGAGGAATGGAAATGGCTTGGGAGAGAATGTGAATGGTAGGCATTGGTAGTTAGCAGCCCCTGGGCCAAGCTATGCTCTTAATGCAGTGATGGAGAACCTGCTGTCTTCCAGATGTTGTTGGGGTACCTAACCTACCTCACGGGGATATTGCAAGGCTAAAGTGGAGACCATCCATGCCAGCTTGAGCTCTTTGGAGGAAGGGTGAAACTCCCTCTTCTGCAGTCATTCTACATAGTCATTAAAGATGCAGGAGCTCTTTATATCTGGGTGCCCCAGCAGCATACCTCTCTTTTCTCGTATCAAGAAACATAAGAAGGGCCTTTACTCTCGCCAGAAACTCGGCCTTGCCCTCGCTGGTTTTGGAAGGAGCATTTGGAAAAGTCCCGTATGCTCAGAGACTTTGCACCTGCCCATTAGGGGAAGTAGGAGACGCCAAACATTTATTTTTTAGATGTTCTTTTTATGAGGAGGTACGCAGAGATACCATTGACCCCCAGCTGATGAGGCTTGTTGACCTTCCGGATAATTCTAAACTCAATTTTCTCCTCTTAGGCAAAGACCATAAGATGACCTGGATAGTCGCCAGATTCTGTGTGCAGATTGGCAGGCACAGACCACCCCCCAAAACAAATTATTTCGCTAGGAAAACAGTTGAAGTCGGCCTGCAGGGTGTTAGGGCTAATTTGTATGGTAGCCCAAATTTTTAGGTCTTTATGTGTATATGGGCTTATCTTAGATTTTAATCTTTAAGCTGTTGTTGTACACTACTTTACATGTATATTTTATTCTTGTGAAAGCTTTTCGAGCTGGTCTTTGACCGTAATAAATGATGATGATGATGATGATATCTGGGTGCCTTATAAGTAGAAAGCTGCCTTATTCTAGGTCAGATTTATTGTCCCTCTAGCCCAGTGTTGTCTAATCTAGGCTTCCCCAACCCTGGTGCCTTCTAGAAATTTTGAACTACAATTCCCACCAGTCCCAGCCAGTATGGCTAATGGTCAGGGATGATGGGAATGATAGTTCAACATCTCTGCAAGGCTGCAGATAGAGGAAGGCTGATTTTAATGGGAGATACCAGGGATTGAACCTGGAACATTATGGGAGCAAAGCAGGTGCTGCAGTCCTTCTATGCAGCTCATTGATTTTTCTGACTTGTGCCTCCCACTCCTCCCAGGAGCATTTGGGGTGTGTGTGTGAAAGAGAGTGCAAGCACTAGAGAGAGAGAAGATTCAGGACTGAGTGAAAAATGTCCAAAGAGTAATTTTTTATGTTATAAACTGAAATGCAAACCCGATGGAGAACTATGGAAATCAGCAGCCTTGCCTGATCCATGCTCTCTCCATATTCCTATGCTAGCGATAATGAAAAGTGCCTTCAGGGATAGGTTGGACTTATCATTCATCAGTGACACAGTCTTAAGTGGGTAATAACTATGGGCTCTCATATCTAGAATGTATATAAATTTTAGCTTCTCGGTATATTTGCTGCCGACTCTCTTTAATTTATACAATTCCTTCCGCTTTAAACCTGTCAATTGATAGCATTCAATCAATGAGGCTGGCTGATAATAAGGGTAGGAAGAGCTCTCTAGTGGTTAGAACAGGTGCTGGATAGAGTTGTGGTTGCAGCTGGAAGAGCAGCATTCAGTCACCATCTGCAGAACTGGGCTGCTTCAGAATACAGCAAACGTTCCTGAAAGGGAAAGCAGTTCCCGGTTGGTAGTTGCATCTGTCAGTTGCACCAGTTACTGGCCAGGACCATATCTGTGTAGGTATATTGCTACAGACTCTGTTTCAGGCAGATCTATATGCAACAGTGGATGGTAGGTTGCATATAGGGTAGCTGCTTACACATCCCTCCACAGTCACCAAAAACAAGGTCAAAAGAGGGCACTGATTTGCATGAAATCTGCACGCATTAATTAATGTCTTTCTATTTATTTTCATTATTTATTTTGAAGCATGTATAAACTGCTTGATATTTTAAAAATCTTAAGTGGTGTATGTACATTTCTTTCTTTAAAAAGAAAACCCAGTATCATTAAAAATATACAGCCCAATACTAATAAGCAGTATAAGAGAATATAAAATAGTTTAAAAAGAAAAAAAGAAAAGATTACACAGTTCTTTCTACCATCTCAGGATTCTCCCAGTCCATTCCCACTTCATTCTGTTGCATGTTTATCCCAGTGCTCCCCCCACCCAAGGTGATTGGTGCTGAAATTGCTGACCATTTGATTGAGGCTATACGTAAATTTCCTGATGTAAGGTTGAGAACAGCACTTGAAAGTGCAGGACTGAATGGGAGGGTGCAGAATAGGGGGAGTGCAACCCTGGTAAGTCTTGCTTGATCTTGCAGTGGCTTTTGATGCCATGAACCATGGTATCCTCCTGAACCATCTCCATGAGCTGAGAGCTGGAGGCACTGTGGGTCTGTTTCTGCCTAACTATGGGGCCAGTCTTGGATAGTAGCACGGGGGGATTGTTTTTTTGGCTCCCTGACAGTTATGCCGTGGGGTCCAGTGCTGTTTAACAACTATATAAGTAATTGAGAACGGGCATTAAGGAGATGGAGCACGGTATCATCAGTTTACTGTTGGTACTCAGCTCTGTTTCTCTCTTACATCTTAATTAGGTGTGGCCCTACAAGCCCTGGACTAATGCCAAGACACAGTGGTGGGCTGAATGAGATGAAATAAGATGAATCTGAATCCTGATAAGATGGAGACCCTGTGGACAAATGGTTCCCATTTACTGGAGTTGGAGAGTATGCATGTTCTTGATAGTGTTTACTACATCTGTGGTCCTTTTTGTCCTCCTTTGGTAATGCATTCCCTTTTTTGGTAAATGTGCAGCTGGCCAGCCTACATCTTCAGTTGTGTTGTGTGGGCTCAGCTCATATCTCTGCAAAGATTCTTGTACTGCGGACCTGTATGTGCAAGAGAAGAATTATCCTGAATAATAGACAAGGGAGTAAAGGAAGTAAATTTATGTAATGCCCTAGACAAGCCTTTCTGTGTGGCAACTTTGTCCTGGTTAATTTATGAACTTGCTTCATTAATATCAATGGACATATTTCTTGCACAAACCAGTACAGGCTCTGTGGCATCAATATCTCCTGCATGTTTTTCTACTAAACTTTTATTGTTTCTTGTGCTCCTGGCTCATCTCTTTAAATACCCCCCCACACACATTTCAATCACTTGAGAGCACCTTATTTGAGCAAAATAACTCCTCTAGAAAGGCCCTGGCTTGATCAATAAACAAGCATTGAGCAAAGATAAATAAACTTGAAACAGACATCATAATTAACCTGCTCCAGCAAGAACAAAATGAATTAGTGATGATTGAACGTTTGGCAAAGAAAAAAAAAGTTCCTTTGGCTCCAGCTCTGTGCAGTCTATTTCAATAGCTTGAGAATCTTTTGAAAACCCACTTGAAATGGCCAAGAGCTTGTGATGTTCAGTGATAGGAAGGAGAAAACAGGGCCTCCTTGCCAGACGAGAATGGGTGATGGCTTTTTGGAACTATGATGGAAATAAAGCTGTTGAAAGCTTTTAAAGATGCATACCAATGAAGCACAAAAGAAGGAAGGAAGATGACCGTCTTCAGCATCCCTGAACTTGCTTGAAAAAAAATTATGATGCCCTTCTAAGAATAAGTTTCCCAGTTTTTGGCTTCAGGAAACTGGCCTGCATCAGCTTGGAGGCGCAGCAAAAACAAACCAATTGTTTATTGGTATGTCTGCTGAACAGGTGCTGTTCCCATTTTCACAAGTACCGGCTATTGTTCTCTGGAAATGCACTGTCTTTATTTACTTTTTTGAAATGGGAAGGCCCAAAGTTGCAGAGTAAGAAAGGATAATTCTTTCAGACCCTTTCCTGGTGTTTCTGCAACAGGCAGGCAGCAAGATCCAAATAACTGTAAAACCAGTCCCACAGCCCCAATGGAGCTACTGATTTTCTAGAAAAGCAGCTCTCCCCCATACTCTTAAGGGCGGAGAACCTCTGGTCCCAGGGAGTGAATGCAGCCCTCTGCAGCGGTGGAGCATATGCCTGTGCTGCCCAGGGCAGGCGCACTCATGAGGAGGGCAGGACGTGGGGCACACTCCTGAGGGATGCGGGGGTGCCTTCCCATGTGTCACAGTTCAGGGCAGGAGAGGGGCGGGGAAGCTGCTGCTCACTTTCCTTCTGCTCTCCACAGCCGGGTCAGACATTACCCAGCAACGGAGCTGCTGCGGCTGGGTGTGCCTCGCCATGGCTGAGGAGGGCTGCTCTCTGCCGCCGGGTCAGAAGAGCTGCTGTTGCCGGGCGCGAGGTGTGCTGCCCACTCACCTGCCATTTTGTCACCCCCCTCAGTCACAACACCCGGGGCGGACAGCACCCACTGAATGCCTCTGGCCCCTTGGGCCTTTCTGTCTCCCCAAGCCACACACCTCACTGGTCCTGCTTTGCATCCTGAGTGTTTTTGCCAGACTGGAATGCACCTTGAATTCCAATAATGCCCTTGCTTCTTTGGTTGGAGGATCAGGAGGGATGTGTGAATGTGTGTGTAGAAGCTTACTGTACATAAAGGTATATGAATCTGGCAACCTGTACATGAGCTGGAGATTCCAAGGGAAAAGCACATGGCACAACCCCCTTGCATGAACTGAAATAACTATTTGGTCAATGTAGCTCCATTAAGTGTGGACTTGTGGGGGGGCAAACACCAGCAGAGGGTGAGTGGCAGATGGTGGGTGTGAACAATGTTTGGCAGGTGCTACAAAGTGTTGTACTGGCTAGGCTTCACCAAGAATACCCCAGAGGCATTCTGGGAAATGAAAATGGGGGGAGGTAGCTGGAGTTTTGGCAAATGCAGCAATTTGCTCATTTATTTTGCTACGTTTATGTCTTGCCCTTCCTCCAGGGAGCTCAAGGTGGCATACATGGTTCTCCCCACTCAATTTAACCTCATAGCCACTTCCAGTAGCACCTTAAAGACCAACTAAGTCAGTTCTTGGTATGAGCTTTCGTGTGCATGCACACTTCTTCAGATACACTGAAACAGAAGTTTCCAGACCCTTCTATATAGTGAGAAGGTGGGGAGGGGTATTACTCAGAAGGGTAGTGGGAATGGGTGATTGGCAGATAGCTGTGATGAGCCTGTTGACGACTCTTAACGACTGCAATAGGTCTTACAGGAAGAAGCGAGGGGTGAAAAGGTGAAAAATGGCTTAAAAGGTAAAGGTACCCCTGCCCGTACGGGCCAGTCTTGCCAGACTCTGGGGTTGTGCGCCCATCTCACTCAAGAGGCCAGGGGCCAGCGCTGTCCGGAGACACTTCCGGGTCACGTGGCCAGCGTGACATCGCTGCTCTGGCGAGCCAGAGCCGCACACGGAAACGCCGTTTACCTTCCCGCTAGTAAGCGGTCCCTATTTATCTACTTGCACCCGGAGGTGCTTTCGAACTGCTAGGTTGGCAGGCGCTGGGACCGAGCAGCGGGAGCGCACCCCGCCGCAGGGATTCGAACCGCCGACCTTTCGATCGGCAAGTCCTAGGCGCTGAGGCTTTAACCCACAGCGCCACCTGCGTCCCGAAAAATGGCTTAGTCATGTATAAAACAAAAAAAATTTCCTTCCAGTAGCACCTTAAAGACCAACTAAGTCAGTTCTTGGTATGAGCTTTCGTGTGCATGCACACTTCTTCTCCATTTCATGCGGCTTAATGTGGTGCCTTCCATAGTTCCAGTTACAGATAGATAGCCGTGTTGGTCTGCCATAGTCAAAACAAAAAAAAAATCCTTCCAGTAGCACCTTAAAGACCAACTAAGTCAGTTCTTGGTATGAGCTTTCGTGTGCATGCACACTTCTTCTTCTTAGTCATGTATAATGAGATAAGAATCCAAGGTCTTTGTTCAGACCAGGTTTCTCAATGGTTTTAAGTTTGGTGATAAGTTGTAATTCAGCAGCTTCTCTTTCCAGTCTATTTCTGAAATTCCTTTGTAGTAAAACAGCTACTTTGAGATCTTGTATAGAATGTCTGGGAGATTGAAGTGTTCTCCTACTGGTTTCTCTGTCTTGTGATTCCTGATGTCCGATTTATGTCCGTTTATTCTTTGGCGTAAGGTCTGGCCTGTTTGTCCAATATAGAGAGCTGAAGGACACTGTTGGCATTTGATGGCATACACAATGTTAGACGATGAGCAATTAAATAGTCCCGAGATGGTATGTGTGATGTTGTTGGGGCCAGTAATGGTGTTGTCCGGGTGTATGTGGCAGCAAAGTTGGCATCTGGGTTTATTGCAGGCTCTGGTGCCAGTGTCCGTGTTAGGTCTGGTTGTAGTATTATTGTGGGTTAGGAGTTGTTTAAGACTGGGTGGCTGTCTGTAGGCAATGAGGAAGACCTTTCATTGCCTACAGACAGCTTGGATGGTTTTAAAAGAGGATTGGACAAATTCATGGAGCATAAGGTTATCAATGGTTGATGGCTATGCTGTGCCTCTATGGTTGGAAACAGCAATGCTTCTGAATACCAGTTGCCAGAAGCTACAGGAGGAGAGAGTGTTCTAATGCTCAAATCCTGCTAGCAGGTTTCCCACAGGCATTATTGACTATTGTGAGAACAGGATGCTGGACTAGATGGGCCATTGGCCTGATCCATCAGTGCTCTTATGTTCTTATTTTGAGGAGGAACATGGTTATAGAAAGTTCGGTACCTCCTTCCTTCCTACCACTTCTTCGATCCAGTGTTAGAAACAGAGATATGAAAGCTAGGAGCTAAATGGCACCTAAAACCTAGGTTATGGGTACAACAACGGAATGTCTAGGTGCTCTTTTTATAACAAGAATACAAAGCTGAAAATGAATGAACTGCAGCTAAATTATTATGTTCATTTTTCACATGATCTAGTCCTTCCCCTGCCCACCCCCTAATATTCTTAAGAGGAACAAGAAAAATTCCTTCCAGTAGCACCTTAAAGACCAACTAAGTTAGTTAGTTGGTCTTTAAGGTGCTACTGGAAGGAAATTTTTTTGTTTTGACTATGGCAGACCAACACGGCTACCTATCTGTAACTGATTCTTAAGAGGGTCTCTTCTCCAGTCTTCAGAGAGTAGCTGGAAGTGGGGAGGGAGAAAAAGGTCCCTTTCCTTCCACTGTGCAGTTTTAATCTGAAATCTTTGGTGCAATACTGTGCCCAGAGCTTAGAAATAAATTCCCTGTCGCAAAATGCGCCTAGAACAATGGGAGTTTTCAACACTGTTTTGATCCTGACTACCCTTCCGGAGTTGGGTTTTCCTGTTGAAAAGGGGTCTTTGGGGATAGCACTACGTGTGTTTGTGTATAATGTCTAGCCTGACCCTCAAATAGAGTGGGTATGTTTCTTGCTTTTCAGAGGGCAGTTCTCCCTTTGAAAGAGTTTTTCCAATTGAAGGGCTGCTGGGTCCAAGTCCAATTTAAGTCCAAATGAAAAATAAAGAACTAGGAGAAGCAGGTTATCTTGGAGATGCTCATTGGTATTTAGGACCTGGGCAGCAGACTGAGCATCCAAACAGGCCACTGGGTCACAGGTGGTGTGATGCATTGCATTTTTATTTACATTATAGTACTTAATTCTAAATGTGCATCTGTACCTATAAAGTAGCATATGCAAATATTATGCTAACCAGAATCCTATTTTGCACCCTTTTTCTTTTTTTGACAATGCGTATGTGGTCATCCTACACTTAAAAATGACATCTATGGATAGCTCTCTCCTTTTCTCCATGTTGTGGATTCTTTGCTGGGCCTATAAAATGGGAACCTCTATGCAAGGCACCCTCTGGAGGTCTATCCCTGAAAAACAAATATTCTCTTCCATGCTTTCCCATTAAAAAGTTATAGCTTTTTAGGTTTCATTTAGACACATGTAGCCTTGCATAAGCATCAAGTATCTTTATTATTTTTTCCAACTCAAAGCTCTCTTTTCGTTTAATGCACCAGCCAACGGCAACACCTCTCCAAATGATTGTGCTTTGACATATTTACAGTCATTGAGCCTGCAACTTTCCAGGCAATTGTTTCCAAACAGACAGTACAGAGGAATATAGTCAAATACAGCACAGCTGAACTACTGACTGACAGAAAATGCTTGTTGATTTCTGTGTTTGAACCTTTACTTCTTCTTTTTTAAATATATTATTATCCCAGGGTTGGCAGTCTGTTTTATTTTCAAGGAGCTGGAAGGGAGCCACAAACAGGAATTATTGAACAATTGCTCTGTGAAACTTAAGATAACAGTTTGTTCCACCGTGGTGGAATTGCTTTGTGGTTGAAGGAAATTATCTTTTTAGCTCTTGATTAACATTATATGGGGAAAGTAAAATTCAGGTTTGATCTTATCTGTCTCAGCAACAAACCTTTCTGAATTTTGAAAATAAATAAAATCAAAATAAAGACAAGTGAAAATGAGTTAAATAATGATATTTTTGTGCTAAATCTGAGCAAGTTAAATTCTTAGAAAATATTTGTACATATCTGTAAACCCGTGGGCGTTCATCTAATATCAAATTGATTAGCTACTCAGAAACTATTGTAATAATAAAAACAATACAATTAAGAAGCTTTGTGTTAACTAAATGTTAAAAAAAATAGGCAAGCTTTTCTTTTATTACAAACTTCACAGAAAGGAGATCAGTGCAGAATTTAAATATATCAGTGCTCATGGCTTTTGCACATCTTATTCAGATAAATATCACTAGAAGCAGCTAGTGTGATGGGATGGAGCTGCCTTCCTGTTACCACTGTCTCTGCAGGTTACATGGGTAGGGCTGGGGTGGGGCAAGGATGTAGCAAGGCATTGTTAAGGTTATGGCCATGGCTGCATGAATGTACTGGTATGACTGCTGGATTCAATCTGCTGGTGCATCTGTGCTCCAGTACCACTCCAGCCTACCACATTGGCCACTGCTGATTATCACCATCATTTAATATGTACTGGGAATAACACAATAATGAAACTGACAACATTCTCCTAATAGATTTACAGTTCATACATCTGGCATCTCTGTTAAATTTGCCTCTGACTGTACACAGGGCCAGTACTGGGCTTGTGACCCAATCAGGACTAGGTACAGCCACAATTTGTATGAATGGGTGCCGTCACAGTGGTAGGGTAGCCATTTATGCCTTGGCAAATAGAAATAAAAATTTAAACAGAATGCATCACCAAAAAGAACACAAACTTGCATAAATTCTGCATGCCCTAATTTATATGTATAAGATGAAAATTTAGAATTAATCACTATAATTTAAATATAAATGAAATGCTGACTGACTATAACCACTTCAGGTTTCCTTTCAAGGTGCTGTTGATGGGCCATCATCAAATGCATCAAAATGCAATACTGATATCCTTCCACTTATGCGTGATCAACTTGTGTGTGACCATGTATATGTGCGGTCCTGGGAAATAGTTAAATAATTCAATTCAGACCTGGAAATGGCTGGAGAGTCCTTGTGGCTTGCAAGGAGACCCTCTCTGGAGCCTGAAGACAACGTCAATGAGGGTGGAGGAAGCTCCAAAGAGACCAGAGATGCAGTGGGGCTTTGTTTATGCTGCTCAGCCTTCCCACCTAACAGCTGATGTGCAGGGTAGTGCAGCTGCAGCCACTGCTCTCCTGCATGTCCCCCATCTTCCTCTTGGCCTCAGAGCTTCAATTCTAGTTTGGATATTTTTGGATACAGTATTTTTGGTATGGATTGAAGAAAGAGCAGAAGAGAGGGCATTTAGAGGGTGCTCTCCACTTTGCGTAATTACATCCATGCCTGAGGGGGCCCAGAATGTAACCCTTGTGTAAGTGGGGAGTCACCTGTATTTCATAAGAAACAGCAGGCTAAATAAGGGATAAAGGTAAAAGGTAAAGGTACCCCTGCCCGTACGGGCCAGTCTTGACAGACTCTGGGGTTGTGCGCCCATCTCACTTAAGAGGCCAGGGGCCAGCGCTGTCCGGAGACACTTCCGGGTCACGTGGCCAGCGTGACAAAGCTGCATCTGGCGAGCCAGAGCCGCACACGGAAACGCCGTTTACCTTCCCGCTGGTAAGCGGTCCCTATTTATCTACTTGCACCCGGAGGTGCTTTCGAACTGCTAGGTTGGCAGGCGCTGGGACCGAGCAGCGGGAGCGCACCCCGCCGCAGGGATTCGAACCGCCGACCTTTCGATCGGCAAGTCCTAGGTGCTGAGGCTTTAACCCACAGCGCCACCTGCGTCCCCTAAATAAGGGATAGATTGTGGCTAATGTTTTGTGCACACTGCTTCCTAAACCAGTAGTGGGAGTGTACTGGATGCAGAGTAAACAGAGATGTGTACACAGCCAGAGTCAGCAGATCTGTGAACTCTGAACTAATGGTTATAATAATGAGTACGTTTCCGAGCACAATTAAAAGTGTTGGTGCTGACCTTTAAAGCCCTAAATGACATTGGCCCAGTATACCTGAAGGAGTGTCTCCACCAACATCGATCAGCCCGGACACTGAGGTCCAGTTCTGAGGGCCTTCTGGCGGTTCCGTCACTGTGAGAAGTGAGGTTACAGGGAACCAGGCAGAGGGCCTTCTTGGTAGTGGCGCCCACCCTGTGGAACACCCTCCCATCAGATTCCAAGGAAATAAACAAATATCTGAACTTTAGAAGACATCTGAAGGCAGCCCTGTTTAGGGAAGTTTTTAATGTTTGAAGTTTTATTCTGTTTTTAGTGTTCTGTTGGGAGCTGCCCAGAGTGGCCGGGGAAACCCAGCCAGATGGGCGGGTTATAAATATCATCATCATCATCATCATCATCATCATCATCATTTGGAGGAAACTCTGGGGGCATTCCTGTGGCAAAATATGCCGGGATAAGCAGCTTAGGTAGGATACAGTGGATTTATGGCTCTGCCAGAGTCAAGTCCCTAACCCCAGCTCAGCCAAAGATATTCCGGTGTAACTTGCTCATCCTGGCTTAGCTGAAGTTGGCTGAACTGAGGCCAGTTTAAGTCCTCCAAAGGGATACTTCGGGGGTGGTACCAGAGAAAGGTATTAGGCTGGCTCCTAATGCCATTCACCTTGATCACATGACCTGGCAACCTCTGCCAGGTTTAGGCAGAACAACAGCAGCCCTTCTGCTGGACAGGGTTTGGATCCAGCTTGAGTTTCCACTGGCATAATTTATACCAGTTTGCTTAGGGCAGCTTCTTGTATACAGTATAGGTTTGCTCCTTATGTCTTATTTTCATAACTGCAGAAGTTTTTAGAGGTGCTGGTTCTTTAATTTTTCTACAGGATAAACCTAGGGCTCTAGGGAAGACAAGTTTTTGAGCCACTTCCTCCAGTTGTTGACCTCTAAGTCTACTGTTGTTAGCAATGAAGGAGATCTCTGTTGGCACAGGTAGGCAAAAATTGCTCTTCTCTGTTGACGAGTTCCTCCTTGAAAGAGTTAGAAGAGGAAAGTGTATGTACCTTGTCACAGCACACCTGTGAATTAGGTTGCTGCTTTCCCAATTTTACAGAAAGGATCTGTAACTGAGGAATTTTTCAAACAGGCACACCAAGTGACTGCATGGCAGAACTGCTGTTTGAACCCAGGTTTTCCCTAACTATAATTGACACTATTTTTCTTCTGAACCATACAGTACTAGCTTCTAATCTGGGTGCATATCCACATTCAAATCTGACAACACCAGACTGTTTCTTCCTGTGATCTGAAGATTCAGTATATATCTGGGAAACTGGAACATGCCTCTGAAGAGGTGAAAGGAAAGAGATAAGATGCCTTTCTTGTGATGCTTGAAACACATTCTTTCTTGTAATCAGAGCCCTAATTAGGGAAAATTACCTATTGGAAAAAAGAGAGTCTAAAAGGGGGCCCCAACACGTCTTCCAGCAAACTCGAAGACAAAAGGAAGTTCTTAACAATGGGTCACTGGAGATGCATTTCCGCTGCACTTTTTTAAAAAACAAGCTACTGTCCAGTTGATGAGTGGTAGAGGCAAGCAAGCCCTCTTTGATGAGCCATCTCCTGCTTCCTGATATTGTGACCCCCTTAACAAATGCTGCAAGCTAAAATCAGCAGGTCTTCACAGTGCCACATACATGGGAAGGCTATCTAAGAGATGCCTCACTCTCAGGATATGGTTGAAATCCTGTTTTGAGTCAGGTTTTACATCCTTGCCTCTGAAATAATATTTTCATACTGCAAAAGCCAGTGGTAAGAAACACACAGGCAGGTTTCTGAAATGTGTAAACAACTCTGCTTTTGATGTGATACCTCCAGATGACTTTGTCTGAAGGGACAACTGAGAGCTTGGTTGTTTGCTTTTCCTTATAGGTATTTTTTGGGTAACGCTAAAGGTGCTTGCATTGTGACTTGGTTTCATATAAATTACTTTGTTTTAGTTACTTCCTAACTAGGGCCCAGATGCTGATCAAACAGAAATGGATTTCCCCCTCCCACCCAACCATTGTTACACTGTTACTGGAACCTACTTTCCCCATATCTTGTAAATTAAAAAATGGGCAAGAGTTAACCTGCCTGATGAAGCCTGAGCAATACTATCCTATTCACTCTACACCCCCAGAAAGTCTATTGGTGCTCCTTGTCCTGGCACACCAGTAAATGTTTCCAGGGCAGGCTTGAGGCCTTGCCTGGGCAACAGTACAGTTTTAGGCTTTGCTCACCTAGCTCCAGCTCACCTGTTGAACCACCATGATTCTATTACTGAGCCTTGCAGAAGGAGCTCTGGGGATCAAAGGTGCCATCTAGCTGTAGTATCAGCCTGCCTGAGCAACCAGTCAACTGATCTGCCACAGGCCAATGCAAACACACCAGGCCCTATAAAGCTCTGGCTTCAGTGCTAGCTCCTCAGTCTCAGCAATTGTGAATAATGTATTTACAGCCTAGAGTTGTAAAGAGAAGCCCCAATCTGCAGCCGCCATCTGCATGTCCTTCAATTCTTTGGACCCACCTCCAACATACACTGTAACGGAACCAAGAGGCATTCTGTGGAAATGAAGATGGTGGCAGTTTCAGCTGCTTGGCCTTATGCTTACCTTCATAGCACTGGACTGAGATGCAAATACCATTCCTAAATACTCCCTGCCAATGCCTATCCCCAGTGCCCATCCTTTTGCCTTATAGCAAGCTTACTTTGGAGAGGGCCCAGCAAGGTGGTGTTGGAGGACGTCCTGCCCAGGACTCCTCAAACCTGGCTTCAGCCCTGGCCATACGACAGAACTTGACCTGCAACAAAATGTTGGAGTGTGGAGTGTTTCTTTTCAGGATTCCAGACACGCCACTCTCTCTCCATTCTTTTCTGCCCTCCCTGCAACTGTCAGTCCATATTCTTTGCTCGTAGAACGTCCTCAGTCCATAGTAGGATTTGGGGATGGTGGTGGAAGGTGGTTCCTTCTTTTTTTTTAAAAAAACAATTTTTATTCATTTTCCAAACAAGTTTTATACAGTCAACAAATTATTTTACACTCATGCTTCAATTTTTGACTTCCCTCAATTTCTCTGTCAATCTTTCGAAAAATTTCTATTTATTAACGCATTTCTAAACATTATATTGCCTTTCCCCACTCCTTTTCCTCTTACTCTCTTTTTTTGCAGTATTTCTTACTATTTCACAGAGTCTCTTCAAAACCAACAAGCGTTGTCTGTGTATCACATATATTTTTCAGATATTCTGTAAATTTTCCCCAGTCCTCAATAAACTTTTGGTCTTTCTGGTATCGAATCTTCCCAGTCAATTTGTCCAGTTCTGCATATTCGGTCAATTTCCTTCTCCATTCTTCCACTGTTGGAATTTCTTCCTGTTTCCATCTTTGGGCCAGAAGTAACCTTGCGGCAGTCACTGCATATTGAAACAGTTTACAGTCTCTCTTATTGATTTCATTTCCTACCATTCCTAATAGAAAGGCTTCTGGTTTTTTAATGAACGTATATTTCAACATCTTTTTCAATTCATTGTATATCATTTCCCAGAAGTCTTTCAGAAGGTGGTTCCTTCTTGAGGATTTTGAAAAAACTTAAGTACAGTTCTGCATACCACAGAGATCCACCTTCTGATCACTCTGTGGTACCTCCTAGTGGTGCAGCAATAAAACTGCTAAGCACATCTGCAAAGCTAATCAGGGTCTGGTATGGTTTCAAATTGGATTGGGGGTGACCCTTGTGGCCCCTTCTAACTCTACAATTCTATGATTCTATAAAGGCCAGCACACGAACAATTGAGAATGATCACTATTAGTATACAATGATGTCCTTTTTTAAAAAAACAAACAAACATAGCTTTTGATTTATACCTACTATATGGCTGAATTTCCAAGGATGCTTTTCAGAATTTATTTAAAGAGAATCCATGCAAATGCAGAATGTCCCTGTAATTTAGGAAATGGCATGAAAATTGGTCTGCTTCACATGAGTTTAAATTTGAAAAGGGAGAGTGGAGGGTGGGACTAGGGGAAAGGAATAAGTGTTGATTAGCTGAAATGTGGCTGCACATTACTCAGATATAATTATGTTTGCAATACATCATAGTGATACGGGCGACGTTTATGCCTTTCGCTTTTCAGCTTACGTACCTGGTAGCATATGGTTCTACAGAAACTGTTTTGATTCAGCGCCTGTAGTAGCATATGGCATAAAAAAACCGCCCCTAAAGTCAAATTGAAAGTACAGGCCAGCCTCAGTCCCCCTAGGACCTTCCATCTACTGCCAGCCAGCCGAGCTAGAATCTGAATTGGTGTCACTGTTTCACTCATCATGAAGAGTTTACATTTGGTTTGGGACTCTGGTGCGTGAGGTTATGGATGTAAAGTCAGAAGAGATATGGCTACTGTAATGTCTGCGGAGATTCTTGTGTCGATAAGGTCAGCAGCAAGTTAATAGATTTTTATCTTCTCATCACATGAACTTAATATAGTGTAACTGTGTGAGGGGAGAAAATCGCCCCACCAATTTCTCCCTCTTGCCATTGTTTCCCAATACGTTTAGGGTCCACGTTAAAAAAAAAAGTTATTTCTTCATGCTGTATTTTGATTCAGGCAAAATTAACTTACGTTGCAGTCCTATACACCTTTAGGTAAAACTGATAGAACTCTGTGGGACTGACTTCTGAGTAGACATGCATAGGATTGCATTGTTAGACTTAAATGCTAATAACTGTCAAGACATTTGTACCTATTGGGACATGAATAATGAACTGCTGGTAGACAGACAAGTTTATAACTCATATGTACTTTATAGATAGTGTTTAACAATTATAATAACAAGCTCTGCCTCCTTTAATTAGGTTTTCTTCAAGGAGAGCTTTTCAGATTTCAGTCTGGCAAAGGCAAGACTCGTAAGTAGTCTTAAAGAACCTCTTTCATATAGACCCTGTCTGCACTATACGTTTAAAGCACTATAATGCCACTTTAAACAGCCATAGGTAAAGGTAAAGGTAAAGGTACCCCTGCCCGTACGGGCCAGTCTTGACAGACTCTGGGGTTGTGCGCCCATCTCACTCAAGAGGCCAGGGGCCAGCGCTGTCCGGAGACACTTCCGGGTCACGTGGCCAGCGTGACAAAGCTGCATCTGGCGAGCCAGAGCCGCACACCGAAACGCCGTTTACCTTCCCGCTAGAAAGCGGTCCCTATTTATCTACTTGCACCCGGAGGTGCTTTCGAACTGCTAGGTTGGCAGGCGCTGGGACCGAGCAGCGGGAGCGCACCCCGCCGCAGGGATTCGAACCGCTGACCTTTCGATCGGCAAGTCCTAGGCGCTGAGGCTTTAACTCACAGCGCCACCTGCGTCCCTTTAAACAGCCATGGCTTCCCCCAAAGAATTCTCAGAAGTGTAGATTGTTAAGGTGCTGAGATATGTTAGGAGAGCCCTATTCCTCTCACAGAACTACAATTCCTAGAGTTCCCCGGGAAGAGGGATTAACTGTTAAACCACTCTGAGAATTGTAGCTGTGAGGTACCGGTAAATAGGGTCTCCTAACAATTCTCAGCACTCTTAACAAACCACACTTCCCAGGATTCTTTGGGGAAGCCATGACTGCTTAAAGTGACACAATACTACTTTAAAGGTAAGGGTAAAGGTAAAGGACCCCTGGATGGTTGAGGCAACTATGGGGTGCAGTGCTCATCTTGCTTTAGGCCAAGGGAGATGGCGTTTGTGCACAGACAGCTTTCCAGGTCATGTGGCCAGCATGACTAAACCGCTTCTGGTGCAACGGGACACCGTGACAAGTGCCAGAGCGCATGGAAACACCTATTTATCTACTTGCACTGATATGCTTTCAAACTGCTATGTTGCCAGAAGCTGGGACACAGCAATGGGAACTCAACCCATCATGCGGATTCGAACCGCCAACCTTCCGATCAGCAAGCCCAAGAGGCTCAGTGGTTTAGATCACAGTGCCACCTGCTCCCTGCTTTAAATGTATTGTACAGATGGGGCCATAAACCCAAGGGTATGTTGCAAACAAGCAAACCAACAGCAACATTTGCTGTGACTGCTTTTTAAATAAGCATAGTAATAGTATTAATAGTTTGTTTAAAAACCAAACCAAATCCAAAAGCTAAGATATTTGTTTACTTTATATATTTCTCATCCTTTCTCCAAGTGATTCAGGACAGTTTCTTTCTCTTCCCTACTTTATTTGCACAACAGTCATGTCAGGTAGATTAGGCTGAGAGAAAAAGAGAGAGAGAGAGAGAGAGAGAGAGAGAACATGGCACAATGTCAGTCATGAGCATTGTGGTTGAGTAGAGATTTGAATGTGAGGGAAGGGAATTGGTGAAGGTTTCCCCTGCTCTACCTAAAGGGCAAACCTGGTTCTTTTTCTTGCCAGATTGCTGGTATCACCAACCATGCAGATGGTTGCATGGTGCACGATGGGTTGAGCCTGCATGCCCCAGAACCCCCTTCTGCACCCCTTCAGTCCAGCTGTGTAGGATAGTTTTATGTGACTTCTGTGAAGACTTCTGTGGTGAAGTATCTGTGACTTCACCAAGTAGTCCACATGCTTAAAAGCACATTTCTCAACCATGAGGACTAGAAAGTTGATTCTTGTTTTAAATGAGAGAGAGATTCTAGGGCTGGTGAGTTCTGTGGGCAATATTTCATTCTGTAGCTTCCCTACACAGCCGTGGCATGGCCCAGCCCAAAGATATTCTCACAAGATTCTCTACACCGATCTCTTATAATCTCTAGCCAAATAAGGATTTTGTTATATATTTTTCTTTTCTGTGGCTGGTATATATAACAAAGCAAAAGAACGAGAGAGCTCTTCGGTGGAGCTTTCAACAAAAGCAAGTCAATTTACTTAAGCAGTGCCAAAGAAATGATGAGCGCTCTGCTGCTGCTATGCTACCTTGTGTGAAACAGAAGCAGAACCAGAGGCTCAGTGTTTGTTTCTTTTTGCACTTGCATGCATGAAGAAGCTGGGGCCCCAGGTGAGAGTTGGCAAATTTCACCAAAAACATTGACACAAGGGGTGAACATGCTGATGAATGGAAAAGATACTAGCAGAACGGGGTGGGGTGGGAGTGTGGAAGGAAGGAGAGAAGTTTGGAGCAGAGGTTCCCAGACTTATTTGGCCTACCGCCTCCTTTTCAGAAAAAAACCAACAACTCAGCACCTCCCTGGAAATCTACCGTATTTTTCGCTCTATAACACGCACCCGACCATAACACGCACATAGTTTTTAGAGGAGGAAAATCCGTAGGCATGCCACCCGTAGGCATTCCCTCCATAACACGCACAGACATTTCCCCTTACTTTTTAGGAGGAAAAAAGTGAGTGTTATGGTGCAAAAAATACGGTACCTTCTTTAAACAAACAAACAAACAAACAAACAAACAAACAAACAAACAAACGGAGATATGCAGTGACAAATTTGTGTTCTTTTATGTTTTATATTTCTTTTATATTTCTACCTACGTCCTACAATATAGTAAAGAAAGTAAGAAGTCACTATGGAGTGGACCATAGTGAAGCCTGCTGGCTTAGTCCGACCTGACCCAGGGGTGGGGTAAGCTCTGTAGCCTGCCTACCATTGGCTAAATAGTCAGGCAAGCTATGATCCACTTCCCAGGCCTGAGTGAAGCAAAAAAGGGACTCCTGCATGCCCATGCCATAGCTTTGGATTTTTACGGAGAGCAAGGCCAGTCTCTCTGTGTCTCTTTTTCCAGCTCCAGCTCCAAGACTGTATTCCAAACTGCAAGCTAACTTGTTTCCTCTCCCTGGCCAGGCAGAGGACAAAACGGTGAGTCATTCCCCACACACATAACACACACCTTTGCCCATTCACAAATGTAGCAGCTGCACTAGTAATGCAAGGACATGCCCAGGCATGACTGGGCTAAAGTCTTGCTGGACCAGTACCTGTGCTCTTGCTAATCCTGGGTCTTTTTCTAGTCAGTGTCACTGAGCTGGAGGTGTGTGAGCTCCATGAGAGATCATTCAAACACCTCCTGACCCCAAACATTTATGTTGCAGCAAACCCAAATTTGTGACCAAATGCACTCTCCACAAGAGGTTTAAGCAAATTGTGATTCCCCAGTGTGTATGTGGCTACAATGCAGCATTTGTTTGTTGTTTTCACACTTCACATTTTTAGCATACACTAGAATCATTTCGGTTATATATCTAAAAATATACACAAAGTGGCCCCTAGAATGATGTTACTTCCTTCATCTCTCGACTCCAAAAATGGCTGCCCTCCTCGAGGGCTTCTTCTTCTCCCTCTACCTCTTTTTGTTTGGCATCTGTTGTTGTAACCAATACAGAGGCAACTGGGTTGGTGGGGGCAGTGGTGGGTGTTCCTGTCATCCCTTACTTCTTTCACAGTTGGTTGTTAACTCCTTCTGTGCAACTGCAGCCCTGGGACAAATATCCCGTGATGGTCTTGAGAAGATTGTAGAGCTTAGGTCCTTTCCTCCTAGCTCCCAGCCTGCTGCTGATCAGACACATTCCAAGTTTTTCAGCAATCTGTGCCTCGTACATTTCAGATCCAGCCCTGAAATCCATCCACCATCTCTTGTCATCAGTAAAAATCCATGAAAGGGACACTGTTGGGTCAGACTGACTGGTAGGCCTCAGTGATCAAACGTGTCACACCTGTCTTGGCCACTAGTTCAGGTGTTCTAGGTCAGCTCTCGCTGTGGTTATCAATCGCTGACAGTTGACAGTTTAATTTTACACCACAAGTACCTCATTACTTGTGTAGGCACTTGAAGAACATGTGGGCACTGGATTGGATCAGTGATCAATGACAAAGGTTGCAGAGGGTGCAAGTGGTAGCTGTAAAAGTGAAGGTCTCCGTGCATGAGTTGGCAGTGGTAGGGATACATGACAAGGGGAGTTTAACTGACAAACAGTCTGTCAGGTCGAAAGGAATGGAGAATTGCCAGAGAGCTGGCTGCGCGTTATAAAATACAACGCATGGGAGAAGGGAGAAGAAAGAAAAAGGTCCTGCTTTGAAGGGGAGTGGTGGAATGGGGTGTTGTTGCTAAACAAATGTTAACAGATGTAGGGATCTGATTTTTTTTTAATAATTCCACTACAGTTATTCATTTTCTGACACAGAGACATCTAGGTGCTTAAGAGGTTTTGTTTTAATTAAAGGCAGGATGCCATTTTGTAAGGAGACATGCAGGTGTTCTGGGATAAAACGGCAGTGCTGCTTTTAAGAAGAAACGGCAGTCCCACGGCAATTTCACTCCTTTCCTTCTGAAACAACTAGTACTACTTACCCCTCTGTCCTGTAACTGTTACGTTGTGTGCAAGTAGCAGCATGGACAGAGTCACAAATGTCTCATGACATTGGGACCCTGGGGAAAGGAGGGGGGAAGGGCTGTAGCTCAGTGGCTGTAGAAGTGGATCTGTGCCCCCAGATGGTTCACAGTTCTATTCAGGAAATATCTTCAGTTAATAGAAATGCTAAAATTATGCAACTGCTGTCTTGGAATATATTGCATTTGCTTGCATTTGCAGTCATGCTTGTAGGTATTATATACCGCTTCTCAGCTGGACTTCACAAATTGGTTTACAAAAGACTACAGTGGTACCTCGGGTTAGGAACTTAATTCGTTCTGGAGGTCCGTTCTTAACCTGAAACTGTTCTTAACATGAAGCACCACTTTAGCTAATGGGGCCTCCTGCTGCTGCTGCGCCACCGCTGCGCAATTTCTATTCTCATCCTGAAGCAAAGTTCTTAACCCAAGGTACTATTTCTAGGTTAGCGGAGTCTGTAACCTGAAGCGTATGTAATCTGAAGCATATGTAACCTGAGGTACCACTGTATTACAAAAGACTATTGCAACAATGAAAAGTTCTGTCAGGATGAGATTAGGATGTACCAGGTATCCAGCTCAGCTGGCTGATTACCGGCTTGTCCCCACCCCGGCTCAGTTGAAGATATGTAAGCATAATTTGCTCATGCAAGGTGAGCCAGCTGATCTAAGGCTTGTATAATTCCAAAAAGGGGTGTGTGACAGAGCCAGGGCCTGAGAGCGGGGACTTAGGCAGGATCCTTAGCCCATTTAGCTCTATTTTAAAAACAATATTTAAAGTCTTGTTTTCCTTGCCAGGTTTAGGCAGATAAGTGGCAGCCTAGCTGCTGAATGGGGTTTCCAGTAGGTGTAATTTTAAGATGGCTTAATTTACACTGTCTTACTTTATGGCAGCTTCTTGTGCATAGGAGTGCTCCCTAAGCCCCCCCCCCCCTTTTAAGATGTCATAATAAAAGGGAAGCAGAATGGTTGTTTTAGAACAAGTTGTAATTGCTTCTTCCCACCGTTTGGGGCAAGATTGTCTTTCAGAAGCCCCTATGGGGACAGCAGGGGGGAGGGGAAATACCACCGGGAATGGATGGGGGCTGTTCCATTTCTGAAGCTCTATCTGGGTGTACTACCCCATGCATGCAGGAAGGTACCGGGGATGAACCTGTTGGGTCTGCCCTTTCTGGAAAGCAAACCTCTGTGATACGGAGACTCTACTCAGGCTTCTAACTTGTACATAAAGCCTCCAGAAGTAGGATGTGTTCCTCTAGTCCTCTTTGTCTGGCTCATCACACCCCTCCATGGGCCGCACTCTTTATGCCATCCTTCTTTCATGCACTTTTGCGAGGGTTAAATGTTCTCTTGTCTTCTATTTTATTTAGTTATTTATTTAAATCATTTCTATACAGCTTAAGTTTACCAAAGGAATCTCTCAGCAGTTTTACTTGCTGGAATAGAGAATGGAGGTATGTGTGTAGAAACCTCTCGCTTTGGCATGGCTGGAATATAGTCTACCGTACAAAGGGAGGAGTCACTTCCATTTATCTGACCCTACCCATTTTTGCTTCCAGCCCCATCAGTCACTGGCATGTGGCCCCCGCTAAGGTTCCACACAAGTGGGCAAGTCCCTTGGCATGAAAAAGGTTCCCCATCCTTGGTGTAAAGTAACTCATTCTGGAAATATATGAAATTGTTTATTTATTGAACATATGTATGCACTGCCCTTCATCATATTAGAATCCTGGGAGGTGTGAAATCATAAAAGGAAAACATACAATAAAATGACAGAAAATAGAGGATGAAAGCAGCAAGCAGAACCTTAAAAACAGACTTAATTGCTAACACATTAATTAAAATGCTCAGGTAGATGTAGATGTTTTTGCCTGGTGCCTAAATAATAGCAATGCTGGTGCCAGGCAAACCTCTTTGGGGAGGGCATTTCATAGCAGGGACATGTTGCCAAAAACAGCCCTCTTCCTAGTTGATGTCTGGCACATCTCAGTTGAAAGAAGTATATGGAGAAGGGCTTTGGCAGATGATCTTAAAAAGGAGGCAGGTTGATATGGGAGTTGGCACTCCTTCAGGCATTTGAGTCCCAAACCATTAAGGGCTTTAAAGGTAAGGGCCAGCACTTAAAACTGGACTTAGAAGTGAATTGGCATAACGTGAGCCAAAAGGGCCGTGTCAATTAGAATTCCAGCAGCAACTGAAGCTTCTAAATCTGCAAACAATAATGCATGGCTAATTTGCACAGCGCAATCCTATGCATGCTTACATTGAATTGAGTTCCAATGGAGTTTGATGGAGTTCACACCCAAGTATGTTGCAACACAATTCAGAAGTCCTGCTGTTGCTAGTGGAGATTGCTTCCAGGTAAGAGTTCACAGAATTGCAGCCATGAGCATCTTTCTAAAGTTTTGCCTCTTATAATTCTTTTCTTTGGGTTGTTGCCAGCCCCTCTGTAATTGCCCAACAGTGATAGTCCATGTAAATTCATATATGGGATGACTGGGACATATGTCAGTTGACCATGTCTTCTGATTTACTGAGGACAGTCTGTTTTGAAGGAGTTCTCTTTTTGATTGGCCACTGGGTCCAAGTGTGATGTAAGTTCAGATTAAAGATACAAGAACCATAAGAAGGAAGAGGAGGAGGAGCAATTAGCACCTAGATGGAAGATTTAGCAGGCACATAGGTCACCTGGTCACAGTTTCCCTTACCATCATGAGATGTATGGCATTTCTATTTAACTTGGTGTAATTATTTCTTAGTTTGCATATGTGTATGTGCACAAAACTATGTCCTCTTTTAGGGGGGGATGCATAAGGAGACACCCTAAACATGTGGAAGAAAAGAGCTGGTTAATCCAAGATATGTAGGCTATTTTCCACAGTGTGAGGTGTTGACCTTTACAACAATCCCATCTCACATCACGATTCTCGGAATATGGTAGAACTGATTGTTTTAACTTAAGGTACAATTTGACTTAGCAGCGAGTGCGGCCATTTTTCTATCTGAAAGATCTTTGCCGTTATGCTAAATAAATGGAATTTTATGTTCATTATTCAAAGAGAAAAAGTGACTTTTCTTTTTTTCTAGCTATAGCTTTTGTTTTCACTCTCTTCCACAAAATTTGGCCATTATTGTTCTGCAGATATATATATACATGTATGAGAGGGGTGTGTGTGTGTGTGTGTGTGTGTGTACATAATCGCCTGGTATCATGAGAACTTTATGGGTTTTGTGCAAAGTAGCCAAACTGATTAAAGGCAATTGGGCAAAGAAAAAAACAAAAGCCCTTTGCATTTCCAATCTAAGAACTTAATGTGCTCCCTTTGAACCCAATGGGATTTAAATACATCCAAGTAGTAAACCCTTGAAAAATGTGGTTTATGATGGAAATGCTGTGGGACTCTTTGCTGCAGTGGGCCTGTGGAGCAACAGTATATTACCTAGTCCAGCTTGCTTCCCCCCTTTATACGGATATGACATGTTAATCATGAAGTTGGGCCAATTTATGCTTGCTAATGTTTGAAATTGGAGATGGCCTTCTGGGCATTGAAAGACTGTGCTTGTGTGTGAGTGTGTGTCAGTGACATGCCAGCAATGAGTGTGAAATATTTTCTTGAATATGAGGTTTTGAGTTTTCAAGGGGCCAATTCTATAACCGATGTAAAGCATTGTTAGCACCATTAGCACCAGTGTACATTTGGTACCCATGAACATTTTTTAAACTTAATGTGGGGAACGTAATAGTGAAAAATCTTTGCTATATTTACAATTTCAGATTGTAAATTAAAGATCAGCTATTAGATACCCAGGGCTAACGACAAGTACAACCACATGCTTCCCTCAAAGACCAATCTTGAGGCAGAAGAGCCCTAAGGTGGCTTGCAAACAAGGGACAGTGTCCAATGAAATGCTTCCAGTAGCACAAGGACTTTTAGATGTGCAACTGAGCTTCCCTTCCCTCTCAACTCCCTATGAGCCCACCATGCATCCTCTAAATTTGTTCTAGGGTTCTCCTAACCCCTTGGAGCAGATTGGGGAAGGGTATGGTGAGTGCTTAGAAAGAGGAGAGAGAGAAGTTCCAAGCAGAAGCACTTCATTGGGTATCACAAATAATATCTGAAGAACCAATTTCTACTATGCAGTCATAAGAGAGGTTGCCGTGGGTACTTCCACCTGGATAAGTTAGGTGTGTAGCTACCAGTGACAGGGCCCTTTTGGTTGTGGTGCCTAGGGATGGGGAGAAATTTTGTTCAGCTCACATTTTATTATAGACCAACCTAATTTGCACTTCTTGAGACAGTACTAGAACCAAAATGCATCTATCCTTAAAACTTGCTCTATTCCAAACTACAATACTACAAGGAATAGCAGAGTCCATAGTCTCCTCATCTGGGCCATTTTCTTGGCTCCACACACATTTTTCAAGAGCAAAAGAAATTCCAATTCCAATGTGGTGCAGTGCTTAGAGTGCTGGACTAGAACTTAGGAGGCCTCAAATCCCCACTTGGTCATGAAACTTACTGGGTGATCTTAGGTCAGTCTCCACCTCTCAGCACTGGATTGTTGTGGGGATAAAATGAAAAGAGGGAGAATAGTGTATGTTACCTTGAGCTCCTTGGGGAAAAGATGGGATATAAATGTAACAATAAATGAATTCTTAGTATTCATCTATCATCTATCTATCTATCTATCTATCTATCTATCTATCTATCTATCATCTATCTATCATCTATCTATCTATCTATCTATCTATCTATCTATCTATCTATCTATCATCTATCATCTTATATAGTATTTTCCTGAATTACTCAAAGGATGTAACATATTATTTAGTTTAACAATGTTTAGAACTGTTTTGCAAAGAATGCAAAGAATTAATGTGGCATTATAGATGAAGTATGGGTGTATGCTAAGAGATTCAGACTGTATGCATAAATAAAAAATAAGATAAATGAGCCAAAAAGCCATACAAACTAAAAAGAGAGGCATACAGATAAGTCTGGACTATAAACTAGCAGAATGAGGTGGTCGAATGTACAGTACCGCTGTAGGTGGAAGTGTAGGGTTATCAGGAATAGCAGATAAGCTTCTCTGACAGACAACTTTATGAAATCCTTGTTGGTATGTTGATCATTTGCAATGGTATTTTCTCATATAGGTTTCTCTCTTAATGTTGCAGTCTTGAGTGCTTAGCACTAATGCGCAAAGCTAACTTTTGTTTATGATACATAATGGGTATGGGTGGCCATCACTGTTACTATCATGAGAGTATTCATTTTTTGATGTTGGCTTGAGTGAAATGGTGCAATGAGGGATGAAGTGACAGATATTAAACATGAAAATGGGGATGGCTACCAACCTGGATGTCTTTAAAAGAGGATTAGACAAATTTCTAAAAGTGAATTGCTGCGTATCATCAGCAGCAAGAGTACTGTTGCACCCGCATTCTGCTTACGGGCTTCCTATAGAAATTTGGTTGACTACCATGAGAACAGCATGCAGAACTAGATGGGTCTTTGGTCTAACCCAGAGGTTTTCAACCTTTTTGGGTTCACGGCTTCCTTGACCAACTACCTTTGTTCTGCGGCACCCCTGTGGGCTCAGGAGCCCAGTTATGTCACTCCTTGCTTGTAGAGCTGGCAGCCTCTCACCTTTTTTCAAACACCCTCCCTTGTGGAGTGTGCCCTCAGCCTCATATTCTCTCCCTTATCTTTGGGAGTCCTCTAGGCAGGTGCAGCTGCCACGCCTGGTCTCTGAGCTGCCCCCGCCACACCCCAAAGAGAGGTGCCTCCTCACACTGCTCCACAAGGGC
Source organism: Podarcis gaigeae (assembly GCF_964106915.1). Classification (NCBI taxonomy): domain Eukaryota; kingdom Metazoa; phylum Chordata; class Lepidosauria; order Squamata; family Lacertidae; genus Podarcis; species Podarcis gaigeae. The sequence continues at coordinate 85,517,268 of NC_139681.1, read as the reverse complement.
CTGGGAAGCACCCTCTGGCCAGCCCCAGAGGCACCATTTGACTGCGGCGCTTGTAGCCAGGTCTGCTGCAACAAACAGCTGTGCAAGCCTTTGGGAGGCAGAGACATGAGAGGGCATCAAAGAAGGGAGGGAAGGAAGGAAGGAAAGAAGGACAGAGGCCAGGGTTGCCTGCGGCACCCCTGAGCATCATTCAAGGCACCCCAGGGTGCCACGACACACTGGTTGAAAACTACTAGTTTAACCCATTAGGGCTGTTATATTCTTATGTTAGGCAGGTATAGACCTGATCAATAGTTTGGATGAGAGACCACTGGAAGTCCCATAAAACATCTAGATGTATATATAATGAATAAATCTCAACATTTGAAAATGAGAAAAGAGTATCACAGTCAACTCTTGATAATTGAATGAGCTTTAATGCTGATCAGCATAGAATGAGATGCTGAGGTCCCCCAAATTCTCCTATCAACCTTGACTGTTGGGCATGCTTGGCTGAAGCCTATGGGAGTGGGATTCCAACAACATCTGTGAGACCACAGGCTCTCCATCTCTGCATTAAGACAAATGATGAGGGATTTTAATTTGCCAACAGCAGAAAGAAATGTTGGAACAGAGAGTGGTCAAATACTCAAGGGTAAAGCTCTTACTTGACAACTCTTGGCTATATTTTAGTTTATACCGGTACTCTCTTTTTATTAGTGTAACAGATTATGAGACCACAAGGTTTTTTTTTAAAGTTTTGATTATTGTTTTTTGTTGTTGTTTTTATATACTGAGCAAATAATACTAACCATATTTTTCAGTCAATAATTAAATAATGAAACTGCTCATCTAAGACATAATTATACAAAGAGAAGCCTTCTTTTCCTGCCAGCGCAGTTTATAAGTGACTGCACACACTTGCTTAGATTACTTTATCTATACATCAGATTGACCAGATCTCCAGCTTCAGTTTCAAAGACCTGTCGTGTCTGAATAGCAACAAAGAGGAAGAAGTCCTTTTAAAGAATCATTTCTTTTAACTGAGAAAAAGATCCTCAAACTGTGAAGCCAGTAAATGCTATAAAATGAAGGCCCCTTGGCTCTTGCTCCCCCCCTCTCCCCTGCCCCTCCCCAAAAGCATTTTATAAGCTCAAGTTGTAGACAAGAAAGGTGATTTGAGTAGCAACACAAAGCTCTCTCCTGAACGTGGCGAGCACATCTGACCCTCAGTTGCTCTGATGCTGCCCATATTTGGTGGTCTTTAATTTGGCATTACATACACTGTGCTTGTCTGCAGCTCCTATGATTCAAAATTCTCCATGGGGTCTAATGTACAAGGCCTGGCCTGTTTTCATTGGGTTTCCTGAGCTCTCCTTCATTCTCCCCAGTGTCGCAATACAAAGACACTTTTGTCAGCCGAGGTTGGACTCTCCTCAAAATCCAAGCACTTTCAGGAAAGGACTTGGAAGTCTATCTTCTCAGTTTCCATACCCCTTTGCCCTCTGCTCTGGCATTTCAGTTTGATTGGTTGTAGAGACCTTTCTCTTTCTTCCTTTCTCTTACTTCAAGTTAAGTTGATCAGTCTGCTTTGGAATCTATCATTCTTTTAAAAGTGTATCAGTAATCAACCAACTTCTTTTTTTCCTGTAGTAGTGCACATTTGAAAAGTCTTTTAACTCCTTATTTCACTGGCATAAGGTCTAGGACAAAAAGCCATGATAGGAATGTCAACCAATTATTATTATATTTTATGTTCATTGCCACAAGTTTAGTAAGAAATTTAATCCCTCCTGGGGGGAATGAAAAAAAAGAAGCTGGCAGAAAACCTTCCATTTGTCTTGGCAGCTTTAAAGCACCTGCAATTCGATATACTGTACTTGAACATGTAATGTGCTAATGTTTTAGAAGAGGGTGGCTTTGTATTAATAAAGCGTGCTATATATATATAAAAAAAGATCACACATTGCTATAAAAACGACCAGTTCTGTGAACTTGCAGCTTATTCAGAGCCATAATGATGGAGTGGAATGTAAAAGTTTAATATTGGAAAATATATTTGGTTTGATGTGTAGAGGATGCCAGGAAATACTCCTGTTTATGTAGCTATACAGCTGTTTAAAAATTAAAAACAGAGAAGAAAATATTAATAATCAAACAAGGAAATGCTAGCTGCTATTTTTGAATCCATTTTTGTGCCAGTATAGGGCAGCCAATATAGGGCAGCCACTCTGGGGCACGGTAGGATGACTTGAGAGAATCACAAGTGTGTTTGCCGGAATAAGCTAATTGTTGTTGTTGTTTAGTCGTTTAGTCGTATCCGACTCTTCGTGACCCCATGGACCAGAGCATGCCAGGCACTTCGGTCTTCCACTGCCTCCCGCAGTTTGGTCAGACTAAGCTAATACAGTACAGTAATGTAAGGATTCTGACATCCTGGGTGTGCCTCCCATGACAGCACATAGATCTGTTGTATCTTGGTATTGGGCATGACTGATCTAATCCATAAGCTCCCACTATCCCTATCTAGTGAGTGACCATCTATTTTTTTCTGGCAACTGTCCCAGGTAATAACTTTCCCTATTTTGTCTCTATGTTGCTTTCTGGGGATATATTGTTATAATTTTGTTAGGGTGAGTTGCTAACATAGTTATTATTCAGGATCTAGCTCCTATTCTGAGATCTCTGAAAATCTCTGATTAAGGCAGCAATCCTAAATATACTTACAATAAGGACTGAACCCTATTGAGCATAAAATAACTGATTTCCAAGTAAACAGGTATAGGATTGTGCTCTGTGCTGTGTGTGCCTTGTTTATTAAGATTAGCTACAGAGGTCATTCTTAAGTGCCAGCTAGGTTGGTGAGAGCAAGGGGATAGGGCCTTTTCAGTGGTGGCTGCATGGTTGTTGAACTTGCTTCCTGCAGAACTGTGCATGGCCCATTCAATACAAGCCCTGGAATGTCCCTTGAGAGCTCATTTGTTCCAGACTGCATTTCTTTCTCAATGTTTGTATGATGCTGATTCCTGAGACTATGTGCTTCCTTACAATACTGAGTTTTATGGTTTGACCATTCAAATATATCTTAATTGATCCTCTCTCATTGTTGTATGTCACCTTGTTAGAGCTATGCCCTAGAAGGGAGTATATAAAAACTTTAAATAAATAAATAACTGTGCATAAAAGTAAATACACCTGTATGAACACTGAGGTGTTATGTAGAAGGATATGTAATTTGCAATTTCACAGAAACATGAGGCTTATTTTGAATGGTTGACAAAAGAGTTTAGAGAAGTTCTAAATGAATAATGAATGCAGAGAGAGAGGACGACTTTCAGGGAATTAAAGGCAAAGGCCCTTAGACAGAGATCCTTGGAGTGAGGATAGGGATATTACAAATGAGTAGGGATGTGGGAGAAATTAGTTTCTGTTTGTATTTAAAGACAAACGTACGTAATTTGCCCCTTTTGAAACAGATATGAACTGAAACAGTCAACCTTCAACATTCACTCTTCTCTGAAGAGAAGTAATGTGTACAGACATCACATATTACTGTAAAGTGTGCATTTCATGCATATATTAATAAAAATAACATTCAAAAATGCATGATATTGAAAGAAAATTGCACATAAAATATGTATGTTGGGATAAATATACATTAAAATGCTGTTGCATTTTCATGAGAACCTTTTTATTATAAAAAGTTGAAATGTGGAGAAATGAACTTAAGATTGGTAAATGGAGAAACTGAGAAAAATTGAGAGATTTGCCCATCCTTGCAAATGAGCTCCTGTTTTTACCTGTGAAGTGTCAGTGTTTATGCTAATCACAATGTAGAGGTGTTGCCAAAATACCACCCTTATAGGATCCCCATGTGTTTCTGCTCTAGACATGTAATGTGTGTTCTGGGATATGTAAGAGTCAAACATGTCTCCATTTTTAATTCAGAAAAAAACAAACAAAATGCCTCCACTATCCATTGTTTGAGAATAACACTTGCTACTGTTTTTAATCTTTTGGACATCTTCGCTATAACTTATTTGTAAATGTATCAGAAGGCATGCTCAGTAAATGCGTGGTTTGCTATTTTGCGTCTACTTGCCAGTGACTTTTAATAGTTTGAAATATTTTTTACATATGAGAAACAGGAGATTATTTTGATTGCTGCCACAATACAATCTTAGTGTTTTAATTCATAATTTTCAAGGGTGATAATAAACATTGCTAGACTTTGGATTGTCGGCTTTATTTCGTTTACTCTCTCTTTTTTAATGCACAAGATCAACATACAGTGAAAGCAGGGTATTTTCCCATTTAATATGTTTTTCTTTTTTTTACTTGTGACATTTGCATCTGCTATTTGCTTGTTAACAGTGTTAGAACAATAAATTTCTCCCCTTTAGATTTGCTACAAAATCTAAAGGGATGTCTGGTGTGTGTGTGTGTGTGTGTGTGTGTGTGTGTGTAGAGAGAGAGAGAGAGAGAGAGAGAGAGAGAGAGAGTATTTGTTTAATGCAGTTCTGTCCTCTGTGAGTAATCCAAATGAACCATTGTTTTGCATTTACAAAAGGTTTGACAAAGTATAAGGAAAGATATAAATGGAACCCCAGAGATGGAAGCATTTGGCATCTGTTAAAACATAACATATGAAATGATATGTCCATTGAAGAATCCAGCAGAAAATATTATTTGAAACCAGGCTAGTTTTATTAGAAATAAAGCTTACTTTTGAAAGCAGCTTCTATTTGGCCTCCTCCACATTGCACCCTTTTTGTTGAAATAGGGTTTTCTCAGCGGCATACATACCCTATACCAAAGTAACTGAATTTATATATTGTTGTAAATGTTTGAGAATTGGATTCTTGAGTTTTGAAATGAAATGACTACAGTTAACTGTATTAAGTGTAGCCTTGAATTTGACAGAAAATAACAAAAGCACTTATGACAACCTCTGCAAATGCTTAAATACTTTAGTTGTGATTGTAAGCAATAAATTGTATTATAAGAAGGCAGCCTCTAGCAGATACATTCCTAGGGGACAGCCTGAGCTTTTGGGACATTAAAAAACATCTTACAGTAATGAAATTCTGCACCATTTTGATTTAATAGATAGTTCTTTAAAGAACATGCAAACTAATGTACATGCTCTCTTATATAATGTATAAAATTGCTTGTAGAAACTATTTAACTTTAATGGGGCATTTCTTGAGGGTATAATAGGTAAGGTAACAGCTTTAATTATGATTTATACAGCAGAGAGCTAATATATTCTGCTAAATTAGGTAACTGTTGGTGGGTAGTGTACTTTTAAAAAAGTAATTAAGGGCCTGATCCTGAAACCGTTTAATCAGAGAAGGAGTCCTTGGTGGAATGAATTTTAGCAGGGCTACTCACATGAATAAGAACTCCTGAGCGATCAGTTTTAAATAATTCAGTTAAATATTTTTCTTTTAGTCTTCTTTCTAAGGAAAGGTTTATGGCACATATACCCCACTCTCTAATCCTTGAAAATACAATGTATTCTGCCAAACATCCTGGTAGTCATCCATCGAGTTTATGATTATCTTCTTCATTGCGGCCAGATGATCAGGTTGTAATTCTTGTCTTTAGGCTTCAAAATTCCCAGGTTCTGCTTAGAACTCTCATATCAAAGAGTGAACTCTTGCCTTAATCTCTCATAGCAGCACCATATACTATTTCACCTTAGCAAAGTGTCTTCAGAGGAGAACAGCTACCTTCTCAATGACACTGTGTACATCAGATGCACCCCCTGACTAGGGTATAATCACTATTAGTCTGAAGGGAGCTGCTTTACCCACCCTTAGAGTTTCTCCAACAGGAGAACAGGAACCCTTATTAGATATTTTAACAGTATGGGTCATTACGTTATATGTTCCTGTTGTATGCTTAGATTGTATATTTGTGTTTGTCACCTTGTTAGGAAATCTTTCTTAAAGATGAGATATGCATATGCTAAATACACATTCATCGATAACTGGAAACACTGCACAACTAAGGCAGCTTTCAATGATAATAATAATAATAATAATAATAATAATAATAATAATAATAATTTTAAACCGCCTTTCATCCAAGGCTCACAGAGTGGTTTAAAATTCAAAACACAAAAAATACACAACATAAAGCAAACAAAAACGCCCCACCACTTTAAAAGGCCATAGATTGTTTAATTAGCCTTGGAAGGTGCCAGGCGAGCAACCCTAGGGAGAGCATTCCACAAGTGGGGAGCCACCTTGGAAAAATTCCATTCTTGTGTTGCCACCCTCTGGCCTCTAGTGGAGAGGGCACATGAAGAAGGGCCTCAGATGGTGAGCACAGATTCCAGGTTGGTTCATATGAGAAGAGGTGGTCCTTGAGATATTAATGCTGATATTAATGTTTACACATTAGCTAGGGAGTGGGTATGGTGAGTGCAGTGTCACTGAAGGGTTAGCTCCATGTGTTTCTTCTCATCATGAGCTTAAATGGAACACCTGAAGATGGTCTTCTCAATGTGTCCTCTAGTCCCCCACCTTTTTTTTTTAAGGGGGAAGAACTGAGACGTTTGGTTCTACTCCATTTTGGCCTAAGGTATAGAGTTTTCATACCAGACATATCAGGGATAGCTATCATGGTGGCTTCCAGATGTGTTGGGCTCCATCTCCACTCATCTCCAGCAAATATGGCCAATGGTCAGGAATGATGGGAGTTGCAGTCCAAGACAACATCTGGAGTGCATCATGTTAGACTCCTGCATTGCACATATTGCATTGCACTCATCACTGGAAGAGCATCCATTACCCTGGAAAGTATTTGAAAATTTGACGCACTGAAAAGTAGTCCTAGTGTTTGTTTGGCTGTATTTCTGTTTCACCTCAAATGAATGTAACCACAATTACAAGGACCTTGTGACATTTCTCTGTGGAACTGATTATGTAAACTCACCCTCAGACTAAACAGGAAGAAGATAATGGGTTATCAGATGATCTTGAGTCAAGCCGCTTTTCATTATTACTTTTATTTTTTTAAAGTCATACAACATGATGAGTCATGCTTTGGACACTTTTGAATAATTCTTATCAATATGTGAGAATGGAATGAAAAGGAAGGTCCTCTTGGCAGGATGAGGTAACTGGTTTACTATGAAGGTATATACTGGAAGGTGACCCTTTGTGAGGATATACCTTTAAATTTCTCAATTAAATGGGACTCTTCACAACTGTGATTTCTCTACTCATTTGCTCACTGTTTATTCTGCTGACCGAGACCAAGCAGGTATGGAAAACTCACCAAGATTGAGCATACACATATTGCTCTTTGCCTTAGGATGTGGTAAATAATTTATTCTTAAACTGGAAAAACATGGATTTTTTTTTTTTACATGTAATCACAAAGAATGCCCTCTTTGACTTGATCCTCATTTGCAATCATGTCCTTTCCAAGAGAAAAGTCTATTACTTATGTGGGGTATAGGGGTAGGGAAGTGTTTAATTAACTATGGAAAATGTACCTGCAATGGAAATTGTGTGTTTTCTTAGCCTTTCCATTTAAAGTGCCTGAAAAACAAGGGTGAGTAAGCCAAACCTCCTCTTAAATGTTTGTGTAATCTGTGTATGTGTGCACATATATGCATATATATGTGTACCTAGACTTTTAGGTCTCTCTCCATTACTCTTCAAAAGCCACACAAATGACTGGATGAAGAAATACATAAATAATTCTGATTTATTCAAGAGTCTCATCTATTACACAGACATCACTATGGAATGTGCTTTTCCTCCTACAAAAGGAGCATGTTGGATCTTTAGTTCTTTACTCAAAAATTAAAACTAACATGTCAAAGTTTTTGAGCCAGTTTTAGGTTAGTTCCCTTGCTTACTTGGCTAAGGATTCTCTTTCTGTATTGGAGATGTGGGCACGTGGTGATATGGGTTGACGAAATGCAAGCTTTCTACTTGTGCTGAAGATGCTGTGTACTGTAATTTATTTGCCATGTGCCCATCTTTCCTTATACCTATCATAATCATCCCACTTAAGTGAACTTTTCAGTGCTATAGTAAATTTGGATTGAATTGCAAATAGCAAATCAATTTCAGGATTACCAGTCCAACACAAGCAGTTCAGTCTGTGTTTGTCAAGTATATGTTGATTTGGCTGTGTGGCTATGCTCTAGGAGACAGAAGCACAGGTCAGCCCTAACACTGTTCTTTTTAGAAAGCAATCCCTGGTTATAACAGCAAAAAAATGCTATTTGTAGTGTCCTGTGGAAAAATGCCCAGAATTTGCTGGAAATAAACAAAATGAATCAAGTGGGGGGGGGCGGGACGGGACATGATCAAAGCAACATTTCTAAGTTGCTTGAAACGTAGGCAGTAAAATGTTTGAGCCAGCCATGTGGAGTTATATGAGTTTTACACAACATTGCTGTTGACTGACTGTCAATAAAGCTTAAATACTAACAACAGTAAATGTAGAAATGTAAAGTGCATATGTACACAATTTGTCACATTCAACATATCTGGTCAAACTATGTCCAGTGCAAAATTGAATTCAAATGTGCACCTTCTTGTAGACACTTTTGCCGTTCCATTTAGGAGGGCATGTTGACTTGAACATAGTTGAGCCACAGCCTTCTACATTGTTCCCCTTCTTCTCATTTATTAACAGCATAAGTGACTCTGATCCTCCTCCTCAGTGCAAACTTGGCCCTGCTGAGAAGTCCTGTTGGGGCAGGGAACGGAGGCATGACTGTCATGCATTGCTTATGGGACTCTAATCACATGCAGCATAACCAATGTGTTGGCATGTAGCTTGTGCTGAATACCTTCAAAGCAGGGAAGGGCAGGGGGTAGCTTAAAGCACAGAAGAGACACATGTGCTTCCCATGGGCATCTGGTTGGTGACTGTGAGAACAGGATGCTTGATTAGAAGGGCCTGATCCATTATGTTCTTAGGACATTCAGGACTCTTTTCCTGTCCAAGCTCCTCCAGTTTTCATATTTTCCTTTATCTAGTCTTGTAGCCCTAGGTGAGAAATGGCATGGGGAGGCAGTTTGTGGAGAGTAGGGGTGTTGTGGTCTGGGGTCACATGGGGTTGAATACCCATTACTATTTCTGCAGCAGGATCTCTGCAGTGTTCTTGTCTCCAGCATCCAAGAGTCACCCAATCAGCATGAAAGGGGAGCCTTTTAGCCACCGTGTGATTCAAAGCTAAGCATTTTGGAGTACTGAAAACACAAGGTGCTTCAATTTCAAGAGAATGGTGTGCAAGTTCTGTTACTTACAATGGAATTTCTCAGAAAACACAACTTAAGACCCTCCAATAGGAGATGCTGGAGCTCTTTAAATCATTTGCTCAGGGTATGTATATAGAAAATAGTAGATCTAGGTGAAAGGCAGTACTGTACATTGAGATGAGTAGCAATCATTGCAATGCAGCTCCAATTATTATTATTGTATAAATATAAAATTATTGTATAGTCATAGAAGATTGTATAATCTTAGAAGGGGCATAGCTGTGAAGGGCAGTACTATAACTAGCATGAAGGGATCCTTCTGAATTTGCCACTACACTATGGTGAGCAGGTGAAGATGGTTTAGCCCACCTATCCTTTCTACATTTTAACCCCCAGTTTTTATATAATAATTAAATAGCCACACAATTATAACATGCATGGAAGTGGCTATTCTCATTTTAGCTCTGAACATCCAGAGACATCTAGCTGGCTAGGTTTGCACTCAAATGGACCTTTGCACCTTTCTCTGTTCCCGGAAAGCAGTCCATATGTTCTTGTAAATCCAGACAACCCACCTCTTCACAATTACCTACAATGGATGCAGAGGATCTTAGAGCAGGAAGGAGCCACAAAAGTCATATAGTCCAATCTCCTTCTAGTGCAGGAAATCCATTACTACAGCATAGGTGGTCATCTAGCCTTTGATTAAAAACCTCTAGAGAAGGTGAACCCACCATCTTCTGAGGTAGTGTACTTCCCTCTTGAGCACTTCATATCACCAGGAAATTCTTCTGAATGTTTATTTACCCCCCCTCTCTCTCTGTGTGTGTAATTTGAACCCATTCAGAGGAGGCTGGTCCATTAGGACTAATGGGGTGCTGTTCTACCAACCTCTGTTCACCAACCCTAAGTCAGTACCCGCCTACCTGCCTTCCTCCAGTCCAGGGGGGTAGTCTTGGTCAGCTTATTCTTCCTTAATCTCAGTGTTGCCATTGTAGAACTCTGCAGGCAGGAGCTGGAGGACAAAACTAGAATTACTTGTCTCTGCCTATCACTGGCTTTGGCTCTATCTGCTGTGGATCTCCCTCTTTAGTGCCATGTGAAGCTTGTAGTAGGCTAGGCCCCATTTCAGTAATCTTTACCAAAGGGTAACCCTTAGCCTCTATCAAGGGAACTCAGAAATCCTCCTCAAAACTGTAGGCCCATGCCAATTCCCCCCCCCCCCCCCACGGTCTGGCTTGTCCATAGCTGTCAACTTTTCCCTTTTCTTGCGAGGAATCAAGGGAATTTCCCTTTAAAAAAGGGAAACGTTGACAGCTATGGGCTTGTCTCCGCTTTCTGCCCCACTAGTCCAAACAGACATCAGCCCCTCTGAACCCATTGATTTGGGTCCTACCCTCTGGCTCAACAGAAAGTAAATTTGGTACATAGTCTGTGTGACAGCCCTGCTATATTGTCTCTTCTTTACTAAACATGCCCAACTCCTTCAGTCTTTTCTCATAAAATTTTGTCTCCAGAATCCTCACTATTTTTGTTGCTCTCCCTTGGATACACTCCAGTTTGTTGGTGTCATTATTAAACTGTGGTACCCTGAAATGGGCACAGTACTCACAAAAGGGAGCACTTCATAATTGGGACATCATAGCTGAAAAGGCTCTCTCACTGGTTTCCAGCTACGTATTTCAGGGTCGTTTGAAGATGAGCCTCTGAGATATGTGAATTCTAGTGCAAAACTGAGCTGATCCATACATCCTGGACTAATGTGATGATGAGAATGTAGTTACACTTTAGATTTCACACTTCTCCACATTATGCAATGGAGTTCTTGGCTCAAACAAACACACACACACACACACACACACACACACACACCACAATGCATTTAAAAAATGTGTTTTTTGAGATAAAATGCATTCAAAAAGCGTATCCAGGGCATAGGAATATAAGTAAATTTTTCTAATTGATCCTGGGGACAGGAGAGGGTGGAGAATGGTTGTTCACTATATCCATATTAATTTGGGTTAAACTATGGGATTCATCACCACAATCAAATACAATACACATTATTTGAATATGTATGGTACTTCCTTTTGCCTGCCTAAATCGAAAACCTTTTAATTTCACTCAATAATCCCAGGTTCTAATATTATGAGAAGGATAAAAGGACAAAAGTGTGCCTTTGTGCTAAATACATAAAACTATGACATCAAACACAAACCATAAGACTCTGACTTCCTTGACATCATAAAAAATCCTTTTGCATATATGTTTTAAGAAACCCAGTACAGGAACTCACACTATTTTTGCCTCCTAAAGTAAGTTATTTCTCCATTGGCTTGTAGGAGATCAACTCATTTCTAAAATGGTCTAAGATTTCTTCTGAGAAGTGATTCCCTGTCTTTTGCAACAGGAAATCATTTATACATTAGGTTTATAAAAAGGAAGATCACGTAATCTCTGTAAGTGGTGGAGGGATGAACTGGCTAGGATGTGGCTCATTGTATGTGGGGCCTCTAATGTCTTGCTCAAATCACTAACTAGGGTCGTCCCCCCCCCTTGTATGACTTTCAGAAGGAGATACCCAGATGTGAAAGGGTCAACCCAGCAAATGGAGGCTGGGATAATTTCCCTCAAAGGAAGCAGAATGAGATGGTGAAAAGTCTGTGCTACCTTTTGATCTTCTTTAACTTCTAGCAGAAATCATATACTCAATATTTTTCCTACCACCACTTTGCATATAATTGTCGTGTATTTCTGAGTAGTAGCAAAATGGGCCTCTTGACCTCACAAGAAGAGCTGTTACTCTACATTTAACAAAAAATGAGGCATTATGTATTAGCCTACATGTTTTGCAATAGCTCCAGCCATTTAGTAGCTACAGACCAATTTAAGGCATGCCCGGAGGCAAGCAAAATTGCACAAAATGGCAGCTAATTTATAGAAAGGAGACTGAGAGAGGAAATATTTTGAGGTCTAGTCCTTGGAGCCATCTGATTCGTATTATTGACTCATTTAGAAAACAGAAAGTGAGCAGAGACAACTTTTTAAGGAGTTTGGTTTCACGCAAATGACTTGCAATTGCAGCCCATTATTTTTATACCTAGACTTCATTAGTCATATCCCCCCCACCCCACCCCCGTCAAAGCTTCAACCCATGTCAAATGTTTTCAGAAAACACACCAGGACAGGTATGGAACTCATCAGCTTTGGTCAAAGGTCAGCCTCATTAAGGAGTCAAAATGAAAACTTTCAGTGTCTCCAACACATTGCCTAGACTTTTCTGCCCCCACTTTTGAAAACCATGGCCCGCTAAGCACCTCCTGCTCCCCAGACATTCAAATGCGATCAAGATGACAGGGTGAGCAAATGAATAGGATTCTTAACTGGCTGGACTTTATAATGAGGGAATGATTGAAACAACCAAAAACCTGTTTGCTATGTCTGTAGCACCATTTCCTGTAGTGAGATATAACTTCTCAAGACAATACTATTAAGGCTTCTATGGTGTTTTTTTTTAAAAAAATCAACATTAGGGTCTGTGACTGCAGCTGGCAAACAAAATACTGTAAATAGCAGGGTGCTGACTAGGTAAATAAGGCAGATTCTGATACACAGAACATTTCCTTGGCTTGCCTTGTCTCTTCCTGGGAGGTCAGTGTCTTTCAATGAGATAGGGAAGTTGATGCACAGGAGTTGTTAGCAACTGGTTATCACGCTGTGCTGTGACAGATGTGTTTTGAGGAATGTGGAGGCCCTGAGATAAGAATAACAAAAGGCCATTCACTGAAGTGGTGCAGTTACACAGGCGAAGCATGAAGCTGGAAGATAGAAAGTGACAACAAACCATATCTATGGTAACTGGGTTTGTACAGCATGGCTCTCCTAAATTTTATAAATAAATCTGCGGATGATATTGCTACGCCTGCCAATATTTCACAGGAGAAACTATGGACATACTTGTCTTCCTGCTGCAAGGATCCATTGCTGCACGAGTTCTCTCACATTTATTCCATTCCTGAAGACTTAGTCTGTCTGTTATAATCACTTGCATTGCAATAATGTTCTGCACTGATTTTAGAAAACCAAGAAGGCATCTATTATTTGGGTTAAAAATATACAAGAAAAATAAGGGCTGGCTGGATGAGTTTATATGTGATTCATGTGGTCATTTTTGTACATTCCATCCCATTTCCACATTAATCTGCAAAATTTTAAAGCTGTGTATGAACATTTTGCATTTAAATACATATTTTGAATGGATTTTCTCTCAAAATACACATTTTAAAATGTGTGTGTTTGTGTATTTCTATCTATTTATCTGAGAACTACATTGCAGTTATCAAAGGATAATTGCTTTCTCATCAGCACATTAGTCTAGGTGCAGATCAAGTCAGCTCATCTTGGAATTCACAAAGGTCAGAGGCCCATCTCCATGTGTCTCTGCATTAAGCAGCTGAAAACTACTGAGAGGATCTTTTCAACTATGATACCCCATTGAAGAAGTGCTCTCCTTTGGGAGGCTTGCCTGGCTGGTGCTTCCTTCTAAATCATTTTGGTACCAGGCAAAACTCTCTTTATTTTCCCAGGTCTTCTTTAAACTTCTCTAATTTTAGCTGAGATTAATATTAACTGCTGCTCTGTGTTTAATTCTGCTGTATAGTAATTGCTTTACACTAGGTATTGTTGCTATTTTGCTTTCATTTTTTGTTGTTGCTTTGATTGTATTCATTGGGACATAGGAAGCCGACTCATAGCATTGGCCCATCTAGTTCAGTAACTGTACACTAACTGGAAATGGCTATCCAGCTTTTCATTCTGAAGTCCTTCCCAGCCATAACTTGAGATGATAGTGTCATGTCCACATCTTACATTTGAACCACTGTTATGTCACTGTTACATTTGAAGCACTGTTATGTCACTGTTAAGTCCCCCTCCCTCCATCCAAGAGACGTATCCTAAGTAAATTGAATGGTGTATCCAAACTGCACTGATACCTTGATGGCCACATGTTCCACTGAAAAGAAGGCACTGCAGACTTAACATTTGATGTACTACAAACTGATTTTTTTTTGTAGATCCACATGTGTATAAACATTATTCATAAGTAGTTACTGGTTTTGGGTTTTGTGGTTACAAGTGTACCTTTACTTCCTTTTGTTTTCTATCTGTGGAAAGTCTGTTATTTTATACAGCAGGTGGCACAATTTGTGGAGACTTTGGTTTTTTCATGCGTTTATCAACCTTCAGAACTCCAATCTTTGGCTTGATGTTGCCTGACGTATTGGAGAAGGAATTGCCAGACATGCCTTGGTTGAGCACTGTGCAGGGGGAAGGAAAATTGTGCAGTCACTAGCAGTATAAACATACTAAATTATCTTACGCTGCCTCTGACTATGCAAAATTACTTAAATAATGGAAACAGAGTCCAGAGGGAAAGTCCTGTTAATTTGTATAAGTCCTGATAATTTGTATAAAGTGTGTCTGATAGTGTGTATAATTTGAGGAGGAAGGAGTAGAGAGGTTTTGTCTTCCTTAGTTCAGGCCTTGTACACAGCGGGAAGACATTCAACCAAATAGGCAGAAAGAACTCCCTCAGAACTACACAACCAATCAGAGCACACACTACTTCAATAAAGATCATGCCACTCTGCCTGGTTGCTAAGCAATACCTGCACTCCCACCCCCAGTAGCTAACTAATGCTGAGATCAGAATTAACCCCTTAAATTCCAACTGAATGATTCCTGCTGTTGCACTTCCAACAGGGAATTGGTTCATTTATCTACCCTGCCACCGTTTACTCTGACTAGCAGTCTCTGTTCTATATCCCAGACAGAGCCCTTTCTCAGCCCTTTTATCTGAGGCTCCTTTTTCAACTGCAGATGCAGAGGCTCAATCTGGGGTTTTGTATGCAAGCTAGGCGTGTCCTCAAGCACTGACCTATAGATACCTTACCTGTTGGCTCTAACTGCATGGATAATTGGTTGAAATAGTAACATAGCCCTGGAAAAGCAGATGAGAGGTGTGTATGGTGCAGGTCAATAACTGCTGTCCCGCAAGACCATATTCAGCCCAGTGGACTAGTACTGTCTGGCATCTCAATCATTAAACCCAGTTTCCAAAGAAGAATGCGAGGGAACAACATCTGTGGCAATGGGGCCTGGCTGCAGACATTCTTGAAGGGTGGGGACTTGGCCTGCCACCCTCCCTTCCCACCCTTGCCCCATTTGCAGTGTAACCCTTTGGCAAAAGTAGTTGCCGAACAAGGGAAGGATAGCCACAGGCAGCTCATTACAAGGCTAAAGCTAGCCACATGGTGCCGCATGAGATATGTTTAAGGAGTGATCACATGTGTTCTAGCTCCACAGTCGGAGGTAGCATGCTTCTGAATGCCAGTTGCTGAGAGTTGTAGCTGGGGAGAGTGCTGTTGTGCTTAGGTCCTGCTTGCAGGCTTCCCATAGGCATCCTTTCTATGTACATCCATCTTGTGGGGACTTGGAATGTGGATGCTGCAGTCGGGGAGGTCTTTTGATTTTAAAAAATGTGATAAGGGAGGAGGCAGTCTCTAAGGTATTCAGGAATTACTCTTTGAAAAGTTGGCAGTCCAATTTGTCACCGAGGTTCGTGCCACAAATTGATCTCCTCTTCCTCCACGGACCTAAACTTAGGATTTATCGCAGCCCTGAATAATCATAAATAATTATAATGAAATCTTTTCATGATGCTCATGTCATTATCTTCAAAGATAACATGGCATTTACTTTGTTGGGGGTCATGCCCTCCCTACCCTCACCTTTGCCAGGCTGTTCAGCAGCATCTGATAAACCAGAAGCATCCTGATTGTGAATCTGTGATTGATGTACTTGGCCTAGAACTTCCCTCCTCCCCATTCAGGAAACAGGAGGGCTGGAGAGATAGCGCTCAGTTTTCTTTCACAGTCCCTGTTTCCTAACTCTAATCACCTTCTGCTGTGGGAAAAGAGATGAGATGCGGCCTTAAAAACAGATCATTGTCCGCCTCCTAGATTAATGCAGAGAAAGCAGTATTGTCTGTTGAATGGATAAACCTTCCTGCCGTCACTCAAAACCTATATTCAACGCTACTTCATTTCTAAGAGGCTTATCTTCTTTGAATAGACCCTTGCAGCTCAAGTAAGAGGCGATGTAATGAAGCGTGTTTTTTTTCTTAAGTGAGAAACCTGCTGCAAAGAAGGGGTGAAGTCTGTGCAGCTGTTCGAAAGGGCCTTTGCAGACTCTCGAAATACTTGTCATTTATCTGGTCTTGCATGACATCAAATGAGAGAAGATCAAGTTCAAAATCTGCCAGGGCGGCTTTTGAAGGGGCTTCTTCATCTGTTAATTAAATAATGCTTATTAACGTGCAGTTTAATGTGGCCTGGCCTCTCCTTGTACAGCAGGGTTCAGCGATGAAAATAACACTGCATTTGGTTCACTCGTTTTCAGTTATTAATAATTAGCTTTCACGGATTTTGGTGGTTCTGAATTGCAGGCTTGCTGTTCAGGCTTTCATATGTGGCTCAATGAATGAATAAGCAAGGCAGCAATGAATGAATAAGCAAGACAGGTGTTAGCGTTGCCAGGCACAAAATATGGATTGGCACCCTGAATTCATATTAGAATAAATCTCTTAATATTTACATTGGTAATTCATTCAGTGCTTTGTCATAAAACTTCCTCTTATGAAACATGTGTAGGGAAACATGTCAATCCTCCTTGCTCTGCCCCTTGTAAATAATTTCCTGTTTCCTTGGCTTTTCTAAGAGATGTTCCTAAATTAGTCTTCTGGCAAAAATTAGCAGAGTCTTGTGGCACCTTAAAAACAAATGAATTTACGGCAGCAACTGGTTTGTGGGCCAGAGCCTTCTTTGTTAGATGCATGAAACAGCTCTCATGAAAACTTATGCCACAATGTATTTATTAGCTTTTAAGGTGCCACAAGGCTCTGTTGTTTTTGCAAAAATATACTTAGATTCTTGATATTGTTTTGGTAACCAATGAGATATTGCATGTGAGATTCAGATCCTAACATCAGTCATGATTCTCTGAATCCATGTGAATATTTGTGGAAATAACATATGCAAATTCTTAGATCTAAGCAGGGACTTGCAGATTTGTTTCTGGATGGTGAAAACAATGAAAGTTGTGAGAACTTTTGTAATTCATATGTCTCCTGCCTGTATGTACCATATATGTGCTCAGAATATGTGGATGGGGTGGTGTCTTGATTATACAGATGTACTACTTAGTGAGAGGCTGGTCACGTCTATTCAACATTGACATGATATGTATGATCTTCCTTGGAAGCTTTAGTAAAAGCTCATGATTTTCTGAGAGTTTTCTCCTAGCACCTAATGTTGACCCATGAACACTAATGATGCTTCATGCATGCACTTTATTGTATTGCTTCTGGGATTTGTAATTTCCAGCACCAGCCACTAAGGAATCCTAGCACCCCAAACAAAGGCACCCAGGGATAAGTGAAAGTTTCAGATCTTGTTGGGAAGGGATCAAACACATGTTTGGAAGAAACAGTTCCGAGAATTAACTCAAACCGAGAAGATCCCTAACAAAACTTAGTTAAGTGGTCTGGTCACATAGTTCACAACAACCAATGAGAAGGTCATCCAGAGCCAGTAGTTACCATTAATTATCTTTTGTGTATGTGTCTTACAAATGACGTTTCTTTGTAGATCATGTAAGGTTTACAGAGATCAGTGAGAGCTTCTTGAAGTGCAAGGAGCAGCCTGGCCAGCCTGAGTGCTGACTACACATGTGTGGAATGTTCTTTTAACATTCCAGGCTTGAGAAAAACTTCCGGGGGAAATTAAACTCAATTCATAACACATCTGTGCATTACCAGTTGGACAAATTCCAAGTAATAACGAACTTGGGTAACATTTCTAGATCTGTACTGAAATAGTACTCTCATTGGTTTGTCTTGTTGACAGTGCTTAATCTTAATGAAAGCTCAACAAGGCTTCCCTCTTGCCTGCCACCATGCTGTACCCATTAATAACGTCAGAACTCAGTACTGAAATGTTGAGAAATAACAATAATAATTCTACCAAGTATCTTGGAGCACATGGAGGGTGATAGTTCTCATGTCACAGGTAGGCAGGCTGGCAGGCTAGAGATGTATCCCTTCTAGTTTTAGAAACTTAGCTCTTAAAAGTGGGGCAGGGCCATTGGTGACTACCCCTGCATCTAGATGTTGAGAATATGTTACCTAATTGAGGTTTCTTGAGAAGCTGAAGCCTACAGTAAGCAAAAGATGGTTGACCAGGGAGGCAGAAGGTGACCAGTTCAATTGCTGGCATTTGCCACTCCTTGTAGAGAAAACCCAATGGTCTGACTTGAGAGAAGGAAGTTTCCTATGTTTCAGAAAGGCCAAGTTCTTAGTATTTACACCAGGCTTGGCCATTACAGAAGCTTTATGGTACCTGCCAATCACAAGGGACAATGTTACACTCCCTTTTTCAGGGGCGCCCTGTGTGAGGCAAAAATTTGGTGCCCCCACCTCTCACCTTCTATTCAGCTACATTCATTATGTCATAGTTGCAATGCCCTGTGGTGCCTCCTGGGCTTGGCACCCAGTGTGACAGAACCAGTCACACTGCCCTAAATCTGCCTCCACCTCTTCCCTTCAGCAGTTTAGGCACACATGACCCCAGTTTGTTTCAATATCAACCTCTGGTCACAGTGTTCCTAGCTGAAACCTCTGAAGTCTCTGGCAGAAAGACAGGATTATATCAGGGTAGATCCACTGAAAGTAATGGACCTAAGTTAGTCATGCCTGGTTTTTTTCAGTGGGTCTACTGTAAGTATGACTGCCATTGGATATAAGCCATAGCAGTGTTTGAAACAGAAACTGGGAAAATATTGTGTTTGGAGTTTTTGTTTTCGTTTTAAATGTGGAATAAGGAAGATTAGCAAAAAAGGATTTAAAATCTGGTTTGGTTGATACAGACAATGTGAAAGAAAGCACAGTTTGCCTGAGTGCAAGGCAAGACTGAGAGGAGAAAACCACCTTAAATTTATTTGGACCAGAATTAAATGTTTTTACTTTAGTTCTCGAGAGCCAAATAAAATTTGAAGTCTCTTAGAGCTAGCATCGGGTTTCATGGTGCCAGGATCATTGTGTGCCTGGGACATCCCCAGCACTGGTACAGTATAGTCATAGCTGTATTGGCTTCACCTTTGAAGAGCCAGGAACAACTATAATCCTGAAAAATCTTATCCCCACTCTCACCCCGACCCCCCGGTCTCTCATAGCAAGTCTGGCATGGGAGTACAACATAGTACAACACTATAATATTTCCACAATTTTGTGCATGCAAAATACTACCATTCTTGTCTTGTTTTATCTTTACAAAACAAATCAGGCTAAAAAAAACAGTGAACTGACCCAGACCACACAGGTAACATATTGACTGAGCAGAGTCCCATTTCCTCAAGGAAAAATAATCAATATCACAGGACTTGAAATAAAATGTTAGAGGGTGGAGTGCTCCTATTTAGGGTGCCAGCCAGGCAGCCAACTTTGCCCTTCTTAAGGAATACTCTGTTGCATCCTCTTTCCCTGGTTTTCCATTTCTCCTCTCACACTCAGCTAGCATTCTGTGGCCAGTGAGCATGCACAATCCTGATTGTGGTGTTTTGGAAGCCCCTCCTCTATTCTTTATTCTTTTCTTTTAAAAAAACATATTTCTGCAAATCTTGGGTTCCCCCAGGTCTGTTGATCTTTTCTTTTGGCTACATAAGGATCCACATTCAGATAATAAGTATGCTATTAGCATCTAAGGTGGGTTCTGGTCTATTATGCCTACCACAACAAGAGCTTTGCTCTATCAGACAGGTCCTTGTCTTCTAGTCCAGCATCCTGCTTCACCTAGCGCCCAACCAATGCCCTATGCAGGCTTATTCAAACTGCTCCATGCATTGAAAGAACACACAGAGTAGGTCACGGAGGCACAAAGAATAGTCCCACCCACTGCATGTACTGTTGTGAGTGATAAACTCAGCAGAGACAAGGGAAGGGTACCCTGGACAGCTTCATGCAGGGCTCAGGCTGAAGTTACACACACACAGTTGACAATCCATCTTACTTGTTGGGAACATGCTCCTATTTTAAATAAATGAATAAATTGGCTTTGAGTCATCTTTCTCTCTCAGGGCCAAGATCACACAACCTCCTTCTTATATAGACTCTCATAAGCTTTACTCCTTATGTTCTTATACTGGAGGCTCTTAACCCCTGACAACACAGGTGCATTCACACACGTGGTGATGACTGCTTGATGAAAAACTACCAGGAGGTGATTCATTCGTTTATTTTTGGCCCAATGACTGGTCATGTGAATAACTGATATCAAGCACATTTTTAGATCTGGGTCTCCATTACTTGATTCAGTCCAGATTTCACATGATGTGATGAGCTGTGATCTCAACATGTGTCCCTGACCTCTCAGAATACTTGAGTAGTTGATCACTGCATCAGTAGACTAACCCTGCAGCCGTCTCACTATTAGACAAGTAACCTGTCCAGCATTTAACCCTTTTTGTCAGTTGGCTGTAAAGTCATGTAGACAGACAAACAAGGTCATTTCAAATGTTTATCTTCTTACTTTAATACCTAAAGCACTATGTTTCAGAGGCAACTGGTACTTGCACTTATTTCTTTGCAAAGCTGCTTGACAACAGTGTGAAAAGACATTCTGCGCTTGCTTAAAGGCACTGTACCTATTAACAAAAACACCACACAACCTGGCTCTGTTCACAAACAAAGCTACTCTGTTCATGCTCAAGAGACATCTTGACTTTAAGCCCTGTTTTTTTTTTGGGGGGGGGGAGGGATTTTGTTCCATGGGAAATGCAGTTTGTGTTTCTCTTCTTTAAATATACTTAGGCTGCCTTATACTGAGTTGTACTATTGGTCCATGTAGCTCAATATCACCGAATCCTAGTGCATTTCTAGACCTACATCCTGTTCTAACAGCTGCCAATGAGATACCCGTAAGAAGTCCTCAAGCAGGATATGAGTGCAACAGCACTCTCCCCATATGATGCTCCTTACAGTTTTCCCCACCACAAAAACAGCACTCTTTCCTCTTTCAATGTCTTCACTTTTTTGCAGTACACTGGCTAACTTGCTTTACTGCTCATTTGGCTTCTATTTATCCTTACTACTTTATCACATTTTGACCTACACCACATATTATCTGATATTATTGGGGGATTATTGGTTTGTTTTTGTTCTTATTTTTTATTAGGTATTTTGTCTTTCTTATATTGTAATTTTATGTTCCGAATTGCCCTGAGATCTATGGGTATAGAGCTGCATACAAATTCAATTAATATAGTAATAATAATAATAATAATATTAATAATAATAATCCTGCATTGAAGAGGGTGGATTAGATGACCTGGGGTTCCTTCCAACTCTACAATTCTATGATTCTACCTAACATACATTGCATGTTCTCTGAACAAGGAGGGAATGTCTCACCTCTGGGTTCTCTACAACCCGTATGCTGTTGACACAAAGTGAATAGTAATTTGATGTAGTAGTAATAGCTGTTGCTGTAGTAGCCAAATAGCCAAAATTTTAGTTGAGCTAGTGCAGTGGCTAATGTGACCCAAGAAGCCTCAGGTACACATTTCAACTCAGTTGTTGATTTAGAGTCCTTTCCTCAAATATCTAGTTATAATACTAGCCTACCTGGCAATATTCTTAGAACTACTGTGAGAAGGTATGGGAACTATCATTCTTTCAGACTCAGCCCTCCCATCACCACCACAAAAACAATACTGGCTAGCTTTCAGGATTCTTAGGACTACTGTGAAATTATACATGAACATGAGTTTTGAACATGTGTATCTGAAGAAGTGTGCATGCACACGAAAGCTGATACCAAGAACTAACTTAGTTGGTCTTTAAGGTGCTACTGGAAGGAATTTTTTTGTTTTGACTATGGCAGACCAACACGGCTACCTATCTGTAACATGAGTTTTGAACATTCATAGATAACTTTATAAATACTGTTATAGATGCTATAGAAGAACATGCGAAGTTGGCAAACATCATTCTCTTTTAGGTTTTTTATGTAGTTCTCCCCTGGTGCTTGTGTACAGCTTGGATAGGGAACTTATGGCACTCCAGATGTTACTGGACTACAGATCGGCATCCCTGAATATTGCTCATGTTGGCTGGGGCTATTCCCCTTACAGAGCTACCTTTTCCTTGGAATAGAAGATGACTGTTAAACCACCCTGGTAATTGTAGCTCTGTGAGGGGAATAGGGATCTCCTAACAGCTCTCAGCACCCTTAACAACCTATAGTTCCCAGCAGCCATGACTATTTAAAGTGGTATGATACTGCTTTAAATGTATAGCACAGATGGGGATTTACACAGGTAGACAGATATAGATGTAGACATAGACATAGGCATAGATATAGATATAGACATAGACATGTGTATATGTGTATATTACCAGCCCTGGACTATTTATAAACAGGTTAGGCTGTCTATTTATTTAATTCCTATAAAATATCTCAAAGCTATTTTATCAGCCATAAAAACGATTGCAAACAATCCTATATATACAAACAAAAACAATTTCAAATCCAATACAGGCGCATACTGACATAAAAGGTTTGTTGAAAAAGGCACCAGAAAAGTAATACAGTGCCAATCTGATCTGTAATGGGAGTGAGTTCCAAAAGTTTGGTGTTGCCACACTAAAGCCTAATTCCTATAGCATAAGGAGCCAAATGGATCTCATCGTAATATGGCATTATCAAGGAGGCCCTCTCCTGCAGAGCATAGTGATTGGGAAACCCAGCCAGATGGGTGGGGTATAAATAATAATAATAATAATAATAATAATAATAATAATAATAATAAGGCATTAGGGTTTCTGATAGAATCTGTTGCAATTAATTATCCAACGCTATTTCACATTAAATGTGGTAGTCAGGTTCCACTGTTGTTGGCACAGCAAAGGCAGGTAACCGCTGCCAACTGCAGTTTTCCAGTGTTCAACTTTAAGAGTTTCTCCCATTCATGCTTTCTGTGCTGATCACAGCTAGCACTGGCGAAACCTTACTGCCACATAAACTGTGAACTGACTCTCAGAGAGCTTAGTGTGTGTGGAAACTGATCTTTCACAGATTTCTTTTTAATAGAAAAAAAATCCTCCTTAGCTGATGTCTTCATCAGGAAAGGAGACACCTGCATCCGTGCCATTAAACCCAAGTTCTGCGACACAACACTTCAGTACTTCCTCTTTACGCACAGCTGGATGGGACTCATGACACACAAACTCTGCAATGTGCCAGAAATGCCTGATATTCCATGCAAGAGGTGTTTGTGTAAGATAACAAAGGGACAATCTCGCACCCACGTACAACTCATCTGTTTACACATGTCACTTGCTTTGCCAGCTCTGATTAGCTTGCTAGCAAGGAGGCAGGAAGGCCAGCAATCAGGTTTTTATGATTCATCATTTCTGCTCCCTATTAAGGAGACAATGTTAGAACTTCTGCCAATCCTAGAAAAGGATTTTTCAATACCTTTGGGACATTTTTTAAAGAAAAAGAAAATAAGATGTGTATTTCAGAATGTCAGTTTGCTAACTACCAGAAAAGCAACGCACTTAATTCTACTTACATATAATATGCTGCTTCTTTTTTTTCAAAACCTAGAATTGATCTCCTGTTTCCCCCGCAAAGCTGTTTTCATATCTACATAATGTTTTACATGCTGCCAAATAAATATTTTATTATACAGAAGCCAAATGTACATTTTCATAAGTTTAAAAAAAGGTTACATTCTCTGTTAGTGACATTGTTTTTTTTTTTTAAAAGCTATATTCTCTCCTACCCATGCTTTGGTAGCATTATTCCTCACCCATTCAATTACCATTTCTATCAGCTTTTCTGAAAGATTATGCTTTTTGGGTGTTCTTCTGTAGATGTCTTTCCAGTGGCTTCACTTGATGAATGTGACAAGTTTTGTGCTTTCTCCCTCCCCCTCATTGAATTGAAAAGTTTTTTTTTTTTTATAAATACGGACCCAATAAGTGCCCAAAGGCAGTGTTTCAATGGCTGCTAAATCTTTCAAGGTTAGGACTTAACCTTCGTTCTCTCCTAATTCAACTGCAACCTTCAGTCTGAAGCCAATCAAGAATATCAGATGATACTTAAACAATGAAGGATTTCTGATATTCAGGTACAGCTTCTCTTCAATAGGATTGCAAATTCTTTGTGTGAAGAAAGTCGGTTTTGCTCTAAAGTACTGTCACAAAAAGTGAAATTACCATTTGCTTGGACTGGTGCCATTCATCATTGTCAGAATACTAAGCATTGTAAGAGGCTAGGCCTCTCCAAATTAATGCCTTGTTTTGCATCAGCTAAATTTTCCCAAATCCTCGAGGATGGGTCATACAAAAACTCATCTTACCGTTTTAATTTATCAATCCAATATGAGAGCAGGGAAAGGAAGCTTCATTCCATCTCCATGCTTTTTTAAAATTTACAGTCTAATTCGAAAAGAAAAGGAAATAAGATATGAAAATAAGTTGGGAAAATAAGATAAATCTCTCTGTGAAAATCACAAGATCGACTCAGTCCCGTAGCCAAACCTCCATAATTCATTTGTAGGTCAGCTCCAGGGATTAGCCATGACGTATTTGGAAATTCATTTATTTTTATTTTATTTTGCTGTTTCTTATGCATAAGCGTAATGCTGTCCCTAAGGCTTTTCAGGTAGCCCTCAAATCTTGACAACGTTTGCCGTCTCAGAGCCCTAAGCCAAAATTAATTTTCAAATAAACAGCATAAAAATGTATGGAGTTGTATAAATTTTAATACAAAACACATTTGTTCTCCTTGCTTACATACATGCATACATACATATTGTTGCTTCAGCCAAAAAAAATCATAAAATGACATTGAAATTAACAGCCTCATGTACATCATGAAAGTCCGGGAACTTTTTGCTTTTAAAAAAATCATATCATGTTATATGGCTCCCTTGCTTAACAATATGCTTTCTGAAATATATATATAGAGGAAGAAAATATGTGTTAATTATATAGGGCATGATCCAGTCAAAGTTAAATCCCACTGGTTTCAGTGGGAATGATGTAGGCATTCTCTGCCAAAACCAAGGGGATTTGTATTGCGATATTCAGCATTAGTCATACTCAGAGTAGACCCACTGAGCAACTAAGTTAGTTCTTGGTATGAGCTTTCGTGTGCATGCACACTTCTTTGTGTGTATCTGAAGAAGTGTGCATGCACACGAAAGCTCATACCAAGAACTAACTTAGTTGGTCTTTAAGGTGCTACTGGAAGGAAATTTTTTTTTGTTTTGACTATGGCAGACCAACACGGCTACCTATCTGTAACTAGACCCACTGAAATCAACTTAAGGTCATTTATTTCAATGGATCTAGCCTGAGCATGACTTAGCTGGCTATTACCCCATGTGTTTGGCTGAATTGTGTCCAGTGGATTGTTTTGGCCCATTTTATACAACTCTCATTAGCACCGTTACTGTCTTTTATGATAATGGGTGCCAGTCAAGTGGGAAAGACCCAGATGGTTGGCTTACCCATGAGGTGGACTTTTCCAGGGTCATCAAATGTAGCCTGTTGTGATCCGAGTCATTCCCACATTCTGTGTTAATTCAAATACCTTAACAAGCAAGTTAGCAATGTTCACCGTGAATTTCTGTTTTTCATGTGCAGTACAACAGTAGGGATGTTGTGCATATGTGCAACGTTTTTGGTACCCTGCAATGCATTGAAAAATGATAACAGTTCTATTTTGTGTGGTGCACAGGCGTGCTCTGGTCCATGGGGTCACGAAGAGTCGGACATGACTAAACGACTAAACAACAACAACAAGCTTGAGTCTCTAGCTCAGAAGACCAGTAAATGGGAGATCATGTCAGAAGGAGATCAGTGACAGCTGATAAACTGGTCAATGACTCAAGAAGCATCCAGGTTTAAAGGCATACCCAAAGGTTCAGAGCTGAACAGACAGCTTTTAGGTAAATGGGTAGCAAGATTAAGGGCTCCAGAGCTAGCATGAAGACAGGACTGCTGTTACAACATGAGGCTAGCTGGCCAGGAGGCAGGAGTGCACCCAGATATTGGAACATCGGAAGTTGCCTCTGGTCCATTTGGGTCAGTATTGTCTCCACTGACTGGCAGTGGCTCTCCATGGCTTTTGGCAAGGAACATTCCCAGCTCTACCTGGAGAAGCTGGGGATGGAACCTGGGGCCTTCTGCATGTTCTACCTCTGAGCTACATGTCCCTTCAAGCCCCTTTCTTGTATATTTTCTGATTTCTTTAGAGAAAAATGTACTGGGTCTTTCTGTTTCATACCACTTGGATGTGAAATGTATCTGGAGATGCATGCTCCTTCCAGCTGAGGTCTTCAAAGATGTTCTGCTAACTAAGGATGTTGGTGAGCTCAGAGTTGCATCCTGTGACTGAGGCTGATGAGTGTTGGACTCTTAACAACATCTGAAGGGCAATAGTTTCCCCATCCCTAATGTAGCATCACTCTGGGGCACTGTGGAAAACAGAATGGTGAGTGGCTTGCCAGGCCCAGCTACCACTCCCAGGTATTTTGCTTTTCCTGGCTAGAAGTCACCAATAGCCCAGGCTTACTTGTATTCATTTAGTATCAGGGATGGAGATCCTATGGTTCTTCAGTTGTTTTTGGACTCCAGCTGTCATCAGCACCAGCTATCATGTCCATGCAATGGTCAAGGATGATGGGAATTGAATTCCAATGACTTTTAGAGGGTCACAGGTTGCTCAGCTAGTCCTTTCAAAAAATGATGATGATGACAACAGTTTGGAGCTTGGAGCACTCTGAGCAGCTTGGATGTAAGGGGGTGTGTGTGTGTCACGACACAGTAAATCATTATACTTGCAAAATAGACAGTAAGACGTTGTAGTCTTAAAGCAGTAAAAAAGAAAAAAGAAAAGACCCGTTTGAATAACTGCAGAAAAATATACATTAAAAGCCTGTCAAAATAAAAATGTTTTCATTTTTCATCTAAAAGACAGCAAAGAGAGAGCCTGATGAATCTTTACTAGAGCACCAAGCCACCACAGAGAAGGCCCTGCTACTTGCATGCATTTATTTATTTATTTATTTATTTATTTATTTATTTATTTATTTAAAATTTTTATAAGCCACTGAATATTTTAAAAATTCCTGAGTGGTGTACAATGTAAAACAGGTAACAATATAATTAAAACAAAAAGACATAATAAAACCTGTAAAACACTAGCATAAAGGCACATAAAAACAAATTAAACTGGGATTCAGGGAATTCATGCATATGAGAAACAAAGATGGGTCATGGAAAACCTGGGCAAAGAGAGAAGTATTTTCAGGCCACCTGAAGCTACTGATGGTTGCTGCTTCATGTATGGCAGAGGGAAGGCCATTCCGTGGTAGAAGGGCAAAAGTGGAAAATGCCTGTTTTCAGGTCAACAACCTAAGGCATGATGTAGGATGTGGTATCATGAGTAGAATTTCGTAAACCAGCTAAGTGATCTTACATGTCCATACAGTGGCAGGTGGTCTTTCAGGTAATCTGCACCTGAGTTGTTCAGGGCTTTATTTGTCAACAACAATGTCTTCATGTACTCACTTGACCTCTAATGATGGGTCTGCAAGACAAATTTTAAAGCCCGTTTAGGAACAGGTGGTCCTTGTGGTAACCAGGTCTGAGACCATGCAAGTTTTTAAATGCTAAGACAAGGCCTTTGATTTCAACAGGTAGCTAGTGAAGTTGAAACAAGAACTGATTTACATGCTTAGTTCATTGGGTGCCAGACAAAGGAATGACTGTTCCATTTTGCAGCAACCAAAATTACTAAGTGTTTTTTTTTAAGGCAGCTTATTTTTGCTCTTTTTGTTTGGTTTCTAGAAACCAGCGTAAAACTTGATACAGTGGATATTATTATGGAATCTACTTGGATAT
The DNA here is from genome assembly GCF_964106915.1 of Podarcis gaigeae. NCBI lineage: Eukaryota > Metazoa > Chordata > Lepidosauria > Squamata > Lacertidae > Podarcis > Podarcis gaigeae. Next base: position 85,489,020 of record NC_139681.1, on the reverse strand, counting down.
TGTGTGATGGTTCTCATTTATTTTTATTTTTTTCCTATTCAAATTGTTTGTTTGTTTTCATCTTGTGATCAAAGTAGGTTGCAACCTGCCCTGAGCCTTTGATGTAGGGCAGGCTAAAAATCCAATTAAAACAAGTTTTTAAAACTGCTGCCTCTTAGTCTTAGGCTTCAGTCCCATCATAGATTGGGGTGAGAGTGGTCGGCTGTTGTTCTAATCTGCTGGCTTCTTCCATTCAGATTAGGTGGTGGGGGCTATCTTTCCTTTTTTTGGAGGTATGCAGAAGGTCTGAGATTCAATCTCTGGCATTTCCAGGTAGGGTTGGGAATGTTCCCTGGAAAGCCACTGCCAGTCAGTGTTAAAAACACTAAGCAAGATGGACTGACTCAGTATAAGGAAGCTTCTTACGTTCCTATCCCATTGGTTGCATTGGGAGGGTAATTAACTACGTCAGCTCCAGGGCTGGCATAGCTTTGAACTTTATCCTAGATTGGCAATCCATGTACAGTGGTACCTCAGGTTAAGTACTTAATTTGTTCTGGAGGTCCGTACTTAACCTGAAACTGTTCTTAACCTGAGGTACCACTTTAGCTAATGGGGCCTCCCGCTGCCGCTGCGCCACTGGAGCACGATTTCTTTCTTTTTTTAAAATAATATTTATTGCTTTTAAAAGTTACAAAAAAGGAGAAGAAAAAGAAAAGAAGACAAAAAGGAAAAAACAAGAGAAGAAAAAGAAAAAGAAAAACAATACAGTACAATATATAAACAGTACAAAACACAACCTAAACCCATTAAACTAAACATAAATAAAGCAAAACAAAAACAATTTAAAAACATCCCTCCTTTTCCATACTCAATCCTTCATTCCCTTGTTTCCTCGACCTCCTCTCATCTCCCTTTTTGTATCCCACTTATACTAATTGTTTCAGCAAATCCTTTCCATCTTTCTCTATTTTCTATCATATTATAAATAACATGTTTTTAACCTTATTTCCCATTAAGACTAAAATACTTATATATACTTAACTTCTTATAACATTTCTGCTAAATCTATAAAATATCATTCCACCATTTTTCTAACAGTCATTACTTTTACAATATTTCTAAATATAAACTTTAATTTTTCCAGTCTTCTTCCACCATCTCCTCTCCCTGGTTTCGGATTCTGCCAGTCCTTTCCGTCAGTTCCATATAGTCCATCAACCTGGAGATCTTATGTCCGAGGCTCTTAACTCTTTTCCAAGTCCCTTTTGCAGATCTTCTTCTGCAGATCTTCACGATTTCTGTTCTCATCCTGAAGCAAAGTTCTTAGCCTGAAGCACTATTTCTGGGTTAGTGGAGTCTGTAACCTGAAGCGTATGTAACCTGAAGCGTATGTAACATGAGGTACCACTGTATGTGTTGGGGGAACAAAGGGGCTTTGGATCCTGTAGATCCTAGGCTACCCTTCTCCTGCTTCCTATAGGACCACAAAACTCCCTGTCGCTGGTGATGCATCTTTATACTGGAGCATTCTGCCAGCATTCAAGGGGCTCTTCCAGGGTGAGGGACAGATTGAGACAGTTTGCTGCCTGAGACAAAATAAAAGATGGCACCCACCCACTCTCTTCTGTGCATAGAAGCTGACTGGACTGTCAGTTGAATCCTCTTTCATCACAGGCAACAGGATAGTGTCTACCACCACCTCGGAGGGCATAAAACTAGCTTAGAGATTGCTGCTGTGTAGCACACATACCTCTGCCCTTTAGCACTTCACTGCCACTCCCCACACTCATTAGCTTTTGTAACTTGAGGCAGCTGCCTCACTTTGTCTAATGGTAGGGTTGGTCCTATCTGGGGCATAACGTCCCATAGGCAGAGTTCCTTTGCACCAGTGTAGCAGTGCTTACACCCCATCTAATGGTCCCTCAGTAGATCCCCACCTAGCTTTTGTAATGACCTGTTAGTGAATAATGGGGTGGTGCTGGTAGGATTTTGAGCCCCGACAGGGCAGGAAGATAAAGCTTGGAATGAGAGTATAATTCATCTCTTGGCAAGAATTAAAGGTAGGGTGTTGTGTATTGAAGTGATGGTCCTCTAAGATCTGGAACATGCTTGCAGTTCTTCATAGGATTTTCACAAACTCCACTTGAGGGTTCACCAATCTTAGTGACTATGAAATAAAATTATGAATTTTTGGAATAAAAAACCCCCCACTGAAACTCACAAGGGAGAATGTGTAGTTTCTGAAAATCTAAAAGTTTGCAAGTGTGTATGGAGGGATTTTTTTACTCCTCAAATATCCCAGACATTAAAAAGCCCTTCTCCTTAAGAGTTGGATTATTGGAATTCTAAATGTTGGTACGATATGAATGTATATTGTGGAATACTTGCTGCAATACTTGCTGTTTTATTTTTATGCCTCCTAATACTTCTGCTTGCTTTTCCCCCCATTGCTGTCAACTCAGTTAACCTGAAGTAATTGGATTTAGGATGATTTGTCCTATTAAAACCATGGCACAAAAATAAGCTTAATTCCAAGTCTTTTGCCTTAAGCTGTTTTGCGGAAGGAGTTGCTAGACGGTAAATTTAAAAAGTATAAAGATAAAGATTCTCAAATACACAGTGCATTAAAAGCAACAGAAGTAGTAACAATGACGGCAAACTGACTGTAGTTAAATGAAATCAATGTGTATCTTCAAAATAGTTTCATTCCACAAGGGGGCTTCAAGTTCACATTCAGTGTTTTGATAGCTTATACATTCATTCATAAATGCTAAGCTGTGCATGCGAACAGAGGATGTTAAATTCCATTCAGGGTACCCTTCCTTGCCCTTTTTGTAGATAAAACTGCATTTTTGAAATGTGAAGACCCAAGGTAGCAAGGGGCACTCTTGTTGCAAAAGTGGGTAAATTTAGGATTACCTTGCACACAATGGAAACATACTTTTTCAAAGTTTTATGTACTCAATTCTTCCCTAGAATCACACACTGATAAATCATACATTGGGAGGTGGGTCAGTTGCAGCTCCCCACAGTGTGGTGTCAGTGGTGTACAAAAGCCTTCCCCAACCTTGTGCCTCCATTTTAGACTAGGACTGTCATCAGATTCGGGTATCACAGTTGTAGTCCAAAACATCAGGAAGAGACCAGGTTCGGAAGGCTGGTGTACAACTTCTCTCATGTTTGTTCCAGGGGCTTGGGAATCCGTTTGGCAGCCCTCATAATCATGTTCTTCCCAGTCTCCACAGAATGGCAGACCAGAGTTAGCAATCTTAACAGAGTCAGTGGAGAAGGGTTGTGGTAGAGCTCATTGGTAGAGCATCTGCTTTGCATGGAGAAGGACACAGGTTCATTCCCCAGCATTTTCAGAAAGGAATGGAAGTGTCAGCCATCTGAAACCCTAGTGAACTGCTGTCAGTCTGTATATACCCAGTGAAATCAATGAACAAGTTAGGTAAGTTGATTTCATTGGTTCTACTCATTGATTATCAAATAAAGCAGCAAGTATTGCAATTCTACTATACACATTTGTTTATACATCAACATTTAGAATTCTAGTAATCCTACTCTTGCAGAGAAGGGTGTTGGTAATGTTTGAGGAATAAGTATCTCTCCACCCATCCATGAAACAATTTACTATTCATCTGTTTCTCATGTTAGTTTTGGTATGGTTTTTTAAGTTCTCCAAATGTGCTAGTTGCATCCTATCAACACAACCCCCATTTTTGGAAAATTTAGAACATTATTTCAGTTTCATAGTTACTGAGATTGGCAAACACCAGTGATTTATTTTGATTTTTAAACTACTATTATAAAAAGCAAACAAACAAACAAACCACAGATCAGTTTTTATAAAAAATCAGTAAAGGCAACTGGATATTTAGCAAAAGATATTTAGCAATAGAACGCTGCTGTCTCCAGAACCGGAGGTGGTTGGGAGGACAACACATAAATATGTAGTAGTGGTAGATAAATGATTACTGCATTAGTTCAGCTAGTTTAATTAATTAGTATAATTGCATTGCTTTTTGTAAATGCAAACTGCTTTGTAAATGCTATTGTACAGTCATACCTCATGTTGCATTCTGCTCTTGTTACAGACTTTCAGCTTACGAACGCGGCAAACCCGGAAGTGTTTACTTCCGGGTTGGCCGCCTGCATATGCGCAGAAGCGAACTGCGTGCTTCATGCATGTGCAGAAGCACTTGATCGCGCCTTGCACATGTGCAGAAGAGGCGCTCTAGTTGCGGACTTTTTGGGGTGCGAATGCCACCCTGAAACAGATTAAGTCCGCAAATAGAGGTACCACTGTATTATCATGTTTAATTGTTCTAAGTGTTAGCATTAATTAAGCAGGCTTCAAATGAATTTGTTGGATTCACAAACAGCAACTAGTGGCAAGAGGGCAGAGTTGCCTGATGTCTTAAGTTTTACAGAACATCACATTGTAGGGATGGGGTTTTTTAATGGGGAGGCACCCTGTTTACTGCAAGCATGCAAACATTGTTTGTGCCATGTTGGAATACATAAAAAATAAACCTGCTGCTTCCATCATAGAGAAAGGAAATGCTGCCCCAACTGGCTGCTCTGCAATGGCATTAACCTTTTAGACCAGGGTTGGGGAACCTGGGACCCCCACCCCCAGATATTGTTGTACTCCAACTCCCATCTCCCCTAGCCAGCATGGGGCACAGTCAGGGATAATGATGAATTTGAATATCCACAATTTGTCACCAAAACTCATTCCATACATTTGGATGGGGGCAGGTAGAGTTATGACCGCAAAATCTCAAGGACTACCTCTCTCATTATGAATTGCCCCAGATCCTGTGATCATCATATGAGGCCCTTCTTTATGTGCCCTCTCCATGAGAGGCCCAGAAGGTGGCAACACAAGAACAGGTCTTATCTGTGGTGATTCCTGTTTGTGGAATGCTTTCTCAAGGGAGGCTTGTGTGGCGCTTTCATTACCTATTTTGAGGTGCCAGGCAAAAAACATTCTTCTTCACCCAGCTGATTAAACAATCTGTGGCCTTGTAAATGTGTTATGGGGGTTATTGGGGATTTCTTTTTTGGTTATGTATTTTGTGTTATTACACTGTAAATCACCCTGTGATCTTCTGAAGAAGAGCAGTAGGGCGTCATCTCCTAGGGGCTGAGCCCTTTTGGCCCCCCAATATCTTGGGGGAGGGGGCTGGGTACCCCAATGTTCAAAAGTGGCGGAGGATGCCAAATGCCGGGCCAAACGCAACACGGTTTCAGTGGTTGGTTTCTTCTCCTGCTGTGGAGGGGGAGGAGCGGGGAAGCAGCCCCAGCTGGTGGTGGTGTCAAGAAGAGGAGGAGGAGCCACGTCCATTGAAGTTGTGCTGTCACAAATTTATCCTAATAAATATATTTTGTGTGCCATTTTAGCTGATATACACATTTTTTGCAAGCAACTTTTCCTAATATAATGCATTTTGGTGTCTTGTTTTTGTTAATATCTTCATTTCTATGCACCCTTTCTCCAATATATGCATTTTCAAAAACTTTGGCAGGAGAAGTGAATCACAAAATTTGAAGAAGTGTGAATTTTGAAAGTTTTCTGTATTTCAGTTCACTTACTCTTTCAAAATGTGTGAATTTGATAGATTTGGCTTTAAATGGGAACTGAATTGAATTTCTATCCATCCCTACTAAAGGGGTTAGCCAATGGGAAGCTGGAGATACACCTGCCAGGTATGTTCAAGATATAGCACATCCCCATCTTTAGGAAAGGGATTGGGCTATATTGTAATGTTTGACTCACCAAACCAAAGCTGCTCAGAAGCCATGTATGTTGACTCACACAGGGCATGAGAGACTGTTTTCATTTCTTGCCTGGCATTTAGGGTGGGCACTTATTCATTGCCAATGAAGAGAAAATGCCTCGCCAAAAAAAGACAAAAGAAGGCATAGATTTGCATAAAATTTTATATGCTAATTTATATGTATATGTATAGGTGCATTGTTAGAAATAGCTGGGATTTTAATAGCAATACGATACATCTCATCATAATGAGGAAGATTGTGACCAGGTAGTGATGTACCTGCTCAGTTCACTGCCTGGGTGCTAAATGTTGACGGGCAACTTCAAGGTACCTGCAGGTCTCCCTTCTTATCCTTTAAAAAGGACTTGAACCAGACATTCCTAAAAACAGAGGACATCTTCAAACACAGGACTATCCTCTGTAAATTAGGAAACATGGCCAGCCTACTGCAGCTACAAAAACAAACATACCACAGAGTATGCCAAGCACCTTGTCTGACTGTCATTGGGCATGTTTGTGGGTCACAATCTGTACAGGCCTAATCTGATGGTCAGTTAAATCAGTTCCAAACCTTACTCTAAAATACTGTTAAGATCTCATTTCACTGGGGGAGATTGGGCAGGCAGATTCATGAAGAAAGGAACAAGTGATCTGTGTGACTGCAGGTCTAGCAGTTGCTTTAAGTCCTAATATAAGGTCTTAGGGAACAAAAACACACATTTACACATGTGCCCCATGGGGGTGTCAAGAAATTAATAGAGGATAGTTCTATTAGACATCACCACAAGATTACTCTTGGCCACAGTGACCCAGGGGCATCCAGCCATTTCTCATTTCACTGACTGGGAGAGTTCAGTCAATATTCCACTTCTGTACCCAATCATGACATAAAAATAGGGATCAACGGGTTCACAGTGGGGCCTGTCTGTTTTCTTGGGCCAGGCCTGCCTCAGTACTGCTAGATCTATAGGTCTACCTTGGCTGCTTCCACAGAAAGTCTCTTGATTTGTACAAAGGGAAGATGAGTTCTCTTGTCTGTCTGGGAAACCTTTGAAACCTTTCTACTGAAAGTGAAAATCTTATACCCCTTCTTTCCATGAAGCATGCAATGGGGTGATAGGGTGGTGGTGGAGGAGGGAGAAAAGACCTTTGAAATATTTCAGAAACATGGATACTGAGCCTGATTTCAGTAACTCTCAGTTGTTCAATTTCTAATAGGCAGAAAGTTTTGAGACCAAGCTGGCTCTCTTCCCGCCTGCTCTACCCGCCCGCTTTTTATCCCCTTGAAAACAAAAAAGAAAAAAGAAAACCCTGGAACATGCAGAAGGACAATCTATGCATCCCAGTGTCTGTCGTCTGCTTATTGTCCTGTCTAGTGCTCTCCACGGTGGAACTAATCAACTGCCTTGAATGAAGCACAGCTCGTCAACGGAATTCCTAAAAGGTCCTGAAGTATTCAGTGATGAGAGGAATTCTTTCGGTATGATTTGCTCCACATTCAAAAAATTCCATTGTCAAAGGAGACTAGGTGATTAACAGCAGGCTGTCAGATGCAGGGTTAGAAATTATTTTCTCTGACCTTCTGTCTGTCTCCCCTCTTCTCAGCAACTCTTGCACCCCTTTCCCCACCACCACTGCTACCACTGCCTCCAACAACATACCATAATAAGATGACTTCAAGGACTGGTACAGCAACTAGCTGTTTAAGTCCACCTGGCCCCACTTGATTTATTAGCTTTAATGAGGAGCTCTTCTACTTTAATCATAGTGGAAAAGAGAAAAGGTCTCACGCCACCCTGACAAATCAGTGATGCATTTACATGGAAACACAGGAAGGGCTGCGATCACAAAAGTAGCACTGCTTGCCATCCCCTTTTGCTCCCCACAGTATGAAATGCCAAGGCAGTTTTGTGGCCCTCCTGGTTGTGTGACTATTACCTGTGGAGACTGGGCTTTCTTCCAGGGAGCTCCTGGCGTGGGAATGCAGGGGGAGAAATTCATTTCCAGTTGGAAGGCTTTGCTGTTGTGATGCTACTCCTTTTAACGTTGCAAAAGCGAGGTACTGTGAAATGACAGTCATCTACTTAACTGTAGATGCCAGTATAAAGCATGAAATGTAGTTAGACATCTCAGGCATATTGCAGGGACTCCAAATAGTCTTTATCCAGAGTCTCTCTCCCCCCCCCCATAACAAAACAAAAACCATGTTGTCTGTGGCAGACAGTAAATTTACATATTTGCCTGTTCAGTAAATAGGAAAGAAGATTTTTTCAAGGCTGCCACTTAGCAAGCGCTGAGGAGACATCAACACCCACCCACAACCTGATTGATGGTTCAGATGAAATATAATTATTCTGTATTTCTGATCAGGGCACTGACTATACACATTGAGTATTGCTTAGTTATTGTTGTTGCTTAGTCTGTCTGTTTAAAGTTGGTCTTTAAGGTGCTACTGGAAGGATTTTTTTTTTCTGTTTGAAGAGTGATTGTTCTCTCCTCCCCCTGGTGATTCCTTACTCATCGCCCCCCCCCCCAAAAAAAACCTATAGGGTTGTATCCCATGTTAGACTTACTCATTGAAATTTGTGGTCATGACTGATCTTAGCTTCAATGGGTTTGCTCTGAGCAGATCTTAGTTTGATGCAATATGTAGTTTTTAGAAATAATTGATTCAAGTGGCCTTGCTTATTAGGTGTGTCTGGGAGTTCTGTAGCTCAGTTTGCAAAAGGCACGTATGGGAAGCCACTTCACAGGCTCTCTAGGAGAAGAGTTCAAGTATTGCTGGCAGAGCAAGGCTTCCAATCAATATTCGTATGAATATTGTTTTATTGGGAAGCTTATGAAATGTACTAATTTGCAAATATTTATGTGCCACCGGCATAAAAAAAAATCATGACTGTGAACAGCATAAAAACAACAATAAGATTACAACCGTGAAACAAATACAAAATTAGATGAAATGATCCTTATGTCCCTTCCAACTCTACAGTTCAGTGATTCTATGAAATCAGTAGATCAGACTATAAGAACCGGAGAAGAGCTCTGCTGGATCAGGCCAAGGGCTCATCTGGTCCAGCATTCTCTTCCCACTGTGGTCAACCAATGCCTATGGGAAGTCTACAAGCAGGACCTGAGTATATGGATGGAGAATAATTTTATATATTGCTGAATGCCAGAATAGGCTTCTAAGTGGTTTGCAAATACACAAGCACACAAACTTTAAACTATATACTGTACATCCATAATTAAAATATGCAACAAAACAATTTTATTTAAAAAACACAGGGATTAAAACAGGAGAAAACCCCTCAGGAAAAGTATGGGTGGATATGTGAGATTTATGCAGGCACCTAAATGCCAGTGCTTGCCTAATGTTCATTGGGAGCAGAATTTGAAGGGCAGGCAAAGTGTTTCTGGAGATAACCTGGCCCCAAGTTGTTCAGGGCTAAATGCCTGAAATATTATACTAGGTAAGGTAAAGTATTAGGGACGTGGGTGGCGCTGTGGTCTAAACCACTGAGCCTCTTGGGCTTGCTGATCAGAAGGTCGATGGTTCGAATCCCCATGACAGGGTGAACTCCCGTTGCTCGGTCCCAGCTCCTGCCAACCTAGCTGTTTGAAAGCACGCCAAAAAGTGCAAATAGATAAATAGGTACTGCTCCGACGGAAAGGTAAATGGCGTTTCCAGGCGCTGCTCTGGTTTCGGTGTTCCGTTGCACCAGAAGTGCTTAGTCATGCTGGCCACATGACCCGGAAAAACTGTCTGCAGACAAACGCCGGCTCCCTCGGCCTGTAAAGCGAGATGAGTGCCGCAACTCCAGAGTAAGGTAAGATAAAGGACCCCTGGCTGGTTAAGTCCATCAAAGGCAACTATGGGGTGTGGCGCTCATCTCACTTTTCAGGCCAAGGGAGCTGGCGTTTGTCCACAGACAGCTTTCCTGTCTAATTATCATACTAAGCTACCTCGATCCAGGAACAGCTGTAGCTGTCACACCAGCAGAAGTTGGCAGAAGCTGCTCCTTGTCACTGAAGCCACTTGGGCCTTCAGTGATAAAGATGGATCCAGGAGCACCTCCAAGCTGCAAATCTGCTCCTTCAGAGGGAGTGCAACTCTATTCACAACAGGTAACTGACCTATTTTCCGGTCTTGATAAATGCTCCCACACAGAACTTCTGTATTAAAGGATTCAAACAGTGTATTGGCCCTTATCCAGCCCACCAATACACCCATTGCTGGCTCATTCTTGCCACTTCCTCCTTGTGCTCTATCTGGATACCTTCTGCAGTGCAAAGAATATTATGTTCCTCGTTCTGCTCAAGTTATCAGTGCTTCTTCAGATGCATTTAGGGTCATTGTGAGCAACACAATACTGATACTACTACACAGTGCTGATATTTTACCGAAGAAGCTTGCAGCTAAGTGGGCAGCTGTTCATTTCACACCTTATTTTGTGTGGATAGTGTATTAGGTTCAGTCTCTAGCAACTTCATTTCAAAGATTTTGGGTGGTAGAGCGAAAAGCTGCTGCCCATCAAAGTCAACAATGCAGGGCTAGATGGCCCAATGGTCTAACTTAATACAAGGCAGCTTCATATACTGATAGCCTACCAGGGGCCTCTTTGGCTGGAGTGCTATTCTCCAGTGTACTTATCTTTATGAATAATCCAACTCAGTTATCCATGGGGGTGGGTGGGTGGAGGGGAAAGAAAACCTGGTTAACATGCAATTAGAGTGATGGATAATCCTGGCTCTGCAACCTACCTAGCTTGGATGGAGTTAATTCACAGGCATCATGTCAACAAGTGTCTTATTTTTGGATCCCACTTGTTCTCTGGGAATCCACTGCTGTGAAGAATGATCTCCCTTACCTCATTTACCTTGTTTGTTGTTCCTGAGCCATAGACTGTCATGGCTCATGCATGAGGCAATCGTCCTGTGGAGCATAGTGCTTGCCAGAATGTTTTCATTGCCATTTGAACCGCAGCAACAGCTGGCATGTGCATGTTATTATTTCAAAAGAGTGTACAAAAACTGTGCTCTTCTTAGTAATGCTAAAACTATGGACCAAACTAACATCAGGCAGGAAATCCAATCTAAAGATTGACATGCTGTCCTTAGATTGCCCCAGAATATCTCAGTAGGCTATGTCATGAACCACCAGGTTGTTCAGACCATCCATTGCATAGACCACAGCTCCATGGGGAGCAATAGGAGGAGCTTTCATTCTAAAATGGCAGGTGCCAGTGTGCCTGGAAGTCTTCACATCTGTTTTAGAAACCGTTATACCTACTTCCAGAGCTGGGGAGGTGATGATGTGGAAAGCACTCTACTCTGCAAGGTTCAAATGATCTTTTTCCTTATTACAGCAGATGTCTCGGCTGAGCCATAAATAAAACAACAAAAACACAGGTTCTAATGCTGTTTCATGATCATCACTGAGTACTATTAGGCTTATTCAACAGCACTGGTGAGGAATAGCAAATAGTTTTGTTTAGTTTTGAGTGGGAATAGCAAACAGTATAGATTAATTCAATTTATATTCCACTTTCCTATTGTGCACTGTTGACAAAGCAGCTCATTCTAAACATCAAAAACATGCCAAAATTCAGTATCATGTTTGAAAATGATTTATAAAAGAGATAGAAAATAATTAGATAACACAGTCCATTAAAGATGGCATTTTTTGTTGTTGTTGTTTAGTCGTGTCTGACTCTTTGTGACCCCATGGACCAGAGCACGCCAGGCACTCCTGTCTTCCACTGCCTCCCGCAGTTTGGTCAAACTCATGCTGGTAGCTTCGAGAACACTATCCAACCATCTCATCCTCAGCATAAATCAAATAATTACAATGGACTGGTCATAATATTGCAACTTACTATTATTATTACTTAATAAATTTATTTATTTATTTTCAGAAGTATGGTGCCTTTCAATATAATATTTCTAGGGTAGCTTACTGATTAATAGTTGCATCAAATGTTAGTCATACTCAGAATAGACCCATTAAAATTAGGCATGGCTAGCTTAGGCTTCTTAATTTCAGTTGGTTTACTCTGAGTAGAATTTAGTTAGTTACAACCTTAAAATGCAAGATAAAAATACAAAACAATATCTCAAGTTCAATCCTTGCCATATCTGGGTAGAACTGGGAAAGATTTCTATCTGAAATCCTGGTGTGCCACTGCCAGTTAGTACAGTACTGAATTAGATGGAGCAATGATCTGACTCAGTATGAGGCAGTTTCCTAACCACGGTTTCCTGTTATGTCTAAACAGGCCCGATACAGGACAATTTGGAGTACCAAAAGTATCCTTAACCATAGGAATAAATGTCCTCTTTACTTTCAAATTGCCATCCACTAGCAGGTAGACAAGGCTTCAGCAGTGTGTAGTATTGAATGCCTAAGGCTTGCACAATGATGAGAAAAGGGGTGTTATGGAAAGTTTAAAGGTACTTTTTTTATCAACCAGAGCAAAGGTCTATCTAGTCCCACATTCCACTTCTCTAAAACGAAGAATCCCCCTTTTTTCTTGAAGAATCACAAAATGTGTGTGTTACTTTTCAAAGCTGCCCTTTGGTATGTTATTACACTATAATTAAACTGAGTTCCCCCTGTTCTGTCATGCTCCAGAGCTAACAGGACTTTCGCTTAGAATGTGACATGCTCCCCACTTTGAACACCCACCCACACGCCCACATTATCTTGCATCCCGAGCAGCCCAACTTGTCAGTAGGCAATTATGGTTTTGCTTGGTTTATTTGGATTGGCTGACTCTCAGATTTCCAGCAAGGGACTTTATTTGTGAAAAAGGATCATTAATGATAACAACAGATGACATGTGTCTGAAATATTGGGTGGATAAGGGAGGCTTTTTCATACACACCCCTTTTCTGAATGTCTGCTGTTTAGGCCTGAGCTTGCCAGCCTATACAGAGAGATTATTACACACAGGATTATTAAAACTTCATTGTTTGAATGTTTTTACAATAATTGCTGCAATAAAGCAGATCCGAGGAAGTAAAGTAAGTCTGGACTGCCTGTTACATTTCCCCCCTGGATTCTGTATCTAGAAGTAACTGCTATGTTTACATATAATTCCAAGGCTGGCTCTACCATGAGACAGTGAGATGGCAAGGCAGCAACCTGATTTTGAGTCTCATGAAAGGACATAAAAATAGTTATACAATTTTTTATTACTGTACAGGTATTTACGTGAAACTAATGCGCCATCAAATCTAATGCGCAAGTCAATTTTCAATACCTTGAAACAAAAAAAGTATTTGTTGGTGAATGTAAATGCCCCATCAAATCTAATGCACACCCTTATTTTCATGACGTAATTTGTCCAAAAATGGTGCACATTACATTTGAGTAAATATGATACTGTATTTTTACTGCTAAGGAGAGGGAGACGTGCTTGTGGGATTTTCTGCTTTAGGTACCCAAATAAGTTGGCTGGTCTTGCTGACGTATGCAGTGGGGAGGAGTAAGGGGCAATTGGATGGTCTGTTTCAGACAGCAATAGGTCTTGGCCAACCTTGTTTTAGGTCTGTGTTTCCTAAATTTCTGATAATTCTACTACAGTGGTACCTTGGTTTTCGAACGTCTCGGAAGTCAAATGTTTCAGTTCTTGAACACCAAAAACCCAGAAGTAAATGTTTCTGTTTTCGAATGCACCTCAGAAGTTAAACAGCTTCCACAGACCCACCCATTTTCCCAATTGAATTTGCAGACCGCCCTTTGCGCCCCGGTTTTCAAATATTTCAGAAGTTGAACGGTCTTCCGGAACAGATTACGTTCGAAAACCGAGTTACCACTATATATTTTTTCTCAATTAAAATTTAAATGTATCTATACCACTATTCATTTGTCCCCCCAAAAACTAAAGAGCCATACAAAGATAAACAAGTTTAAAATACATCAGAGCAATTAAAATAAAATAAATTTGTCCATAAGCAACACACACACACACACACACACACACACAGAGAGAGAGAGAGAGAGAGAGAGAAGAGGTGATGGTGTTACTTGTCATTCATCCAAACCAATCGGAAGCAAATTCCAGTGTAGTGGGGCCACAAGTAAAAATGGCTCTGCTTCTCATAAGAACCAATCTAGTCTCCATGTACAAGGGGATTTGAAACAGGGTCTCACCAGCAGATCTCACCTACAGAGGGGGCTCACATTGGAGGAGATGTTCCTTAATAAAATCAGGACCCAGGCTGCCTAGGGCTTTAACATACTTTGAATTGGGCTTGGTAACTAATTGTCAGACAGCGCAGATGTTTTAATATCCCGAATATTTAAATCTCCCAATTCAAGCAGTCATTCAGAATGACTGTGCCAATGGAAGTTTCTAATGAAATCACTTACTATAAAATGTTTGTCTGTGTCAGTCTGTGATAGCTTTCAAGTAATCATGATGGATGTCTTAGCTGTCCCTGACACTAGTTTAAGGGCTACACCAAAGCACATGGGCAGGAGCATATATGATCTTTGGACCACCCTGAGTTAACAAATCACACATTAGCACTTTTCCCCCAACCAGCAGAGCAAGAGAGATGTCTTCTCTTATCCACACTAGACAAAAATGCAATGATGTAGTTCAGAAAAGCACTGTAATTGGCCCTTTTCCTCCTATGCCGTTGCCAGTATAATCTCATGGGAATTGTTTACAATGATTATTCTTCTATTATGATGTTATTGCCTAGGATAGTGGTGGACACTAGTCTGAAAATAATCTTTTTCTCTTTTCCTCTCTGAAATTTTTGGCAGTGTTGACAAAAGTACAACAGAAACAACTGCAATGCAAAGGTCATCTGGCTACAGTACTTTAGTGTTTAACTGGTAAATATTTCTTTTTTAAAAGAGTTTTTCTAATATTTTACCATTTGGAAGGTTTTCAATGCATTTTGGGTCCAGAGTGACTCAATCATTGTAAGTTTCCCTGGGCTCCTCTGGGAATTCTTCACAATGGCTGCATTATATAAGCAGTTGCCATTTTTACCCCTAATTGGCCAAAGCATGTTTCAATAATACAATACTGCCAGTTGTACAAGAATCTATTTTTGGCAAAAACATTTTGCATCTATCCATATGTAAATACAGATGTTTAGCTAAAGATAACAAGTCTCTTAAATGGCCTTGAAAACTACTCTTGGAGTTATAGTAGCTTCTGAGTAGAAAGGGAATTCAGCAAAAATTTCTCAGGGGAATTTTCTTGACATTTTTTTAAATGTACTGCAAATCGGGTGGGGGATGTTGGTGAGGTTCATAACAAGCTACTGTCAGACAAATATAAAATACACCGAAGTTGGTGAAAGTTTCTTTGGGTAAACTATGGAGCCAGAGGCAAAGTGAAAACATCTTAAAAAGCAAGCATAGCTGTTTTAAAAAGTAACACATTGTCTGACATGAAGCCAAATCCAATTGATTTAAAACAGGGCACAGAATTTGATCACAACCTAATCTGGTAGGAGAACCCTGGTAAGCAGAGCTTTGGACCATATGTTCTTGTTTATAAATGACCTGGAAGGCCAATAAACAAAGCATTACAGTAATCAAAACAGGAAGGCACAGGTAGGCGCGTGAACACAGCTGCTTAAAGTAAAAAGGCAATATGGCTGATTTTCCAGAATTCCTACTTTTTCAAGAAACATGATTTTCTCAGATATTACACACATATCTGATAGGATTGCTAAGTTATTTTTACACTGAGCTGTATATGTCAAAGATATGGGATGTGACAGTGGCCAAGGCTGAGAAAAGGACTAGAGCATCCATGAACAACCAGTGTGTTCTAGGAGACTTAACATCATGTTACAGTCATTAAGGGATTATCATGTATGTGTGAAGTGGCCTCAGATGTGCTAATAACCATTGCTTCTTGTTAAATTGTCAGTGGCTCAAATGAGCATTTTGTCCTTTTTCTTTTTGACTTTGTTTCTGCTGTCTCTGAAAACTCTTCATAGGATCTTCTCTGTAGGTTAAACATGCCCAGTTATTTACGCTTTTGTCATAGGATTTGTCTCCTAGAAATGACTGCCCCATGATATGTGTGATAATGGATATGTTTCAGCCTTCCCACTCCCACCCACTCCAATTTTGGAATCTAGAAGAAGGGAGATGTTTGACTTTCTGCGGTGTCTGGTGCAAACCGTGTAAATAGAGTTAATTTGTAATGCAGACCTACCCTTGTATTGTCTTGTGTTTAGCAAAAGCAGAAGGGAGCACCTGCTGCTGCTTCTGAGCCATCCCTGGCAGTATTGTCCCTCATTTACAATGGCAGCTGGTTCTTTCCACCTAACAAACAAAAGTGGGAGAAGCCACTGCCAGAGCATTGCTCTTAAAAAGGTTGGTGCTGCTGATGTTGCATTGGTCTTACATGCCAGAGCATTCACAACACTGGCTTATTCTCCTTCTCTTCAGAATATTTTAACATGGAATGCTGCTGAGGTGGCTGTGCTCCACAGTCCATACAGATGCTTGCATAGCAGTTGCCTTTGTAAGCCTCCATAGGAACTTGTTGAAGTATGGGGCATAAGTCTCTAAAAACAAAATACAACATAAGGCTGCAGTCCTATACATGCTTATCTGGGAGTAAAGTCTCATTGAATTCAATAGATTCCATTCAACATTTAGTTCTACTCAGAGTAGACCCACTGAAATCAGTAGGACTAACTTGGGTTCATTAATTTTGATAAGCTGAGTCGAACTTAGTTAGCTATAACCCTCTGAGGATTATTTATGAGGAGACAAAGATATGTGTGCACAGTAACTAAAATAAAATTAGGAAGTCTCATTGAACACTTAAACTTTGATATTTGCATCTGAGTAAGCACAAACAGGATCGCAAAGATCTCTCTGTGTTCAAACAGTAAATTGTACCTGGTCTGTTTCATAACAAGGTACCTTTGCTGAGTAATTCACCCATGATGGAAAAGGATTGCATAACCACTGAAGTTCACTGCAGTGTAATCCAAACCTATCATTAGTTCTGTTATATAGATTGAACGGCTGGTAGCTCCAGGCACACTATCTTAATTGGAGGCTAGTTCACGGAAATATCCAGGTGAACACTGACCTCAGTGTATACTGCTGGAATCTAATCTCCTACACCAGAAGGCGAGGAGAACAGAAGAAAAAAGTTGAAAAGACAGCAATTTAACGTAACACATAAAAGGTATACTTGGGAGCACGATGATGAACAACAGTGGCTTGAGGTTCCCCCAAATATTGCCTCATAGAAGAGTTCTCCATGAATGGCTTTTGTGCTTAGTAACAGGGCTAGGTCTACATAGATGTGCAGAACAAAGGAAAATGCAGGACCTCTGTTACTACCAGCTGTTAGTGATGCTAAATTGTGGATCATCACGGTTTGGATTGTTGGTTCATTTTAGAAATGGGAGGTCCAATTCTTTAGCTCCATTTATTATTGTTTATTAATGAATTGAATCACCTTTTATATGAGTCTCAAGGCATTTTACAACCACACCATAAAAAGTTAAAAATAGGGGTTTTTTTAAACAGTAGAAAAACACAACTACAGATAGGTTTAAAAACAGTACAAAATGAATACCAAAGGCAAAGGCCTTTTCATCCAGCTGGAAAACCCTGTCAAAACAAATAAGGTTTTCAGTTGTTTCTGGAAAGTACAGATACTGGGCACCTGTCACATCTCAACAGGGATACTGTTCCACAAAGCAGGGGCAGCCACACTGAAAGCTCAGCTCCAAGGCTAGACGCATGGGAAGGCTGCCCCGGTGCTGTGATAAGCTAAATGAGCTCTTTGTTTCAGCTGGTAGAAGGAACATATCCCAGATCTAGAAGTCAGAAACTGAAACTAGTGTGGCATAGTGGTTGGAGTGTCGGACTAGGGCCTGGAAGACATGGGTTCAAATCTGCACTCAGCTACCTCCCAGGGTTGCTGTGACAATAAATAGGGAGCTCCTTGGAGGAAATGTAACATATTACTATATTAATAAAATAAAAAAATTGAAATACTTTGGACCACTCAGCATCCATTTAGCTTAACCAGCATCATGGGGTTGTTGTGAGGATAAAACAGGAGAGGAAGAAGCACTATGCATGCCACCTGGAGCTCCTTGGAAGAAGGGCAACCCAAAAAGGGCCCTAAATAAACAAGTAAGCCTTATTTGATATGCGACACAAGCCTTCTGTAATTAATGTGTTACTTTCAGCAAGTTGACTTCCCATTATCTACCAACCCTTGCCCTGGAGAATCACACTGCTCTGTCTCCCAACATATTTGCTTGGCCTACTCTTGCAAACAGTGGTGGGATGGCCATCTGTGAGGAATGGCAGAGAATGACTTCTTCATGGACCCAGCCTTCAATGCTTGATGCAACTCTTAAGTGCTTGCTGCCTTGTGCATGCAAATGCAAAAAGCCCTGGTCAGATGCTGTGCTTACCAAGAGCCTGGAATGCACGGAAAGAAAGCAATGGAGATCATAGTGATTGGTTTCCAAAAGCCTTCACTCAGCCTTGGCACAATACAGGCTCTGTCGAAGAAGACATTAGGAACAAAAAATAAAGCTTCAGGCACAGGCTGCCAGAATGATTAAGAAAAACATCAAAATGATGCCATTAAAAACAGATGGGGATTCTATAAAATATTGAAAAAGAAAATGTTTAATTATGAGCCTTATGCAAAACCCATCAAAGTTGGATTAATATTACGGTGCTGTTGCTGCATAAGGTTTTAAGGAGTCCACGGTGAAACATTAATCTTTTACTCCTTTAAAAATAATGTTTTCCTTTACCAGATGACAAATTCCATCTTTTCACTGTTGAAATCATATACCCAGATTAATAGCATTTAACATAATGAAATCAAAAACTCCAGGTAACGTGCGTCAGCTGACAAAAATCTGTACAGGCTGATTTTGTAAGTGTTGCTGTATTTCTATCCAGCTAATCTTTTATTGTGATAGGCTAATCTGTGCTCAAAAATATTTTCATCCCATTACAAATGTATTTAAGAGTTTTATTTCAAAAAATGTTTTAAAAACCCTCAACCAAATAAACCCTTCTTTTCATAACTTAAAAGAAGTCAATGAAGATTTTGTCTTTTCTATGTTTAGAATTTTCCTATTGCTTTGTAAGCTGATAACAAGGATATTTATGAAATATAAACCACAAAGACCTCTCCCTGCTTGCTGAGACAATACTGGGTTAACTGTATGGATTTTGGTCAAGAGAGAAGTACACTGAAACATTTCTGTGGGTTAGTATGAGGAAGCCGCACTAAGCCAAGAAACGTGGTTGGTTTGTTGACTCAGTGGGTGGAAAAGGACGCTGGTAATTAGACAGCATATTCCATGGGCTTGCTATGGCCCAGGTAAAAAGTTTGTCTGTCGTTAAGGAATTAGCAGGACTTATGCTGGCCTCTTACAACAGTGTTTGGCCACTGGACTGAAGGCTGATTCATACTATTGGCTCTCATCTTTGCAACCATGTGTTATAAGACAAGAAGAGCCCTGCTGGATCAGGCTGAAATCCTATCTAGTCCAACATCCAGTAAATGCATCTGGGAAATTTGCAAGGTGGACAAAAGGGCAATTTCCCACTTTGTACCACAACAACTGGTACAGCCAGTTGTTAACTGCCCTGAGCCTGGTCTTGGCTGGGGAGGGTGGGGTATAAATTATTATTATTATTATTATTATTATTATTATTATTATTATTATTATTACAAAAGAACATAGAAAGTGGTCTTGTATCAAGTCAGACCACTGGCCCATCTCTCACAGTATTGCCAATATTTGGTAACAGCTCTCCAGGTTTTCAGATGCAGGTCTTTCCCATTCTACGTGGAGATGCAGGGGAATGAACCTGGGCTTTTGCATGCAAAGCATATGCTGTACACCCTCTGAAGCTCCAGATAGCCACCAGACACTTATCCTCCATTTGGATCTGATGTAAATGCATAACTATTCACTATCTAGATATTCCCAGTACTATCACTGATATCTGAACATTCTTGAACATTAGTTTAGAAGTTATTGGTATGAGACACTGCCTAATTTCATTCATGGGTGCGTTGATGGAGCTAGGTTTTGTGACAGGTCATTTCACAATACCGCTGTCATATTCCATGGTTTTCATTGTGTTAGCAAACAAGATTTTGTTTGTTTATATAACAACCTTGATTTACTGCTTGGTTGTAAGATAGTCTCTAAGCAGTTTGCATTAGATAAACATGAAGCAGCTTCAGGGAATTGAATTAATAGTTGAATATGGCTTGGGTCATATTCAGGGTAGACCCATTCAAAGCAATGGGCATGACTAAGTCAATTCTGTTAACTTCAGTGAGTCCACCCTGAGCAAGACTAACTGTATAAAGCACTGGAGGCTCCTTGGGATGTGCACTGAACCTGCACAACTTCCTGTCACACCTCCAGTGAAACATCTAAAGGGGTGACATGTTTTTCTCCTTTGGTGAGGCATATGCATTCCAGAGGTGCATGTACTACTCAAATCTCACCCAAGATGAGGTGCATGGGTCATCTTTGTGGGTGGTGCACTGGAAGCATGCAAAGGAAAGGTGCAAGTCTCTTATGTATCCTCTGTAACCCCTTCCTCATCATGTCAATAATTTTATTATATTGTGACTGCATGTTACCGCCTGAAGAAATGCAGTGACTTGCATGAGTTGCTTTCATGTCCAGATACAACTTAATGAAGACAAGTAATGGATGTTCTTAGTTCCTCAGTGGAGCTGTGAGCTGCCAAATGGCTTTTGGAGACATAGTTTACATGTCTACATGTTTACATGATTGCTGTGGGCACTGTGTTTTCCTATCTCCAGATTACTGTCTATGTTCCCTAGATACTCACTCTTACTTCATAGGTCATCAAGTATAAACAAGTGACAAGAACACAAGTGATGCGCCTGCATGTATAAACTAGCTTAATGGTTCTTTTTTTTTTAAGTCTCATGATATATGTCTCAGAACACATCTGTGCTTGCTCATGCTAGGCATTTGTTTGCATTCATTTTCCTATAGAAGTAAGAGTGACCTCGTTCATACATCATGGTAAGCCAAACCATGGCTTATGAGGACACTGCAAATGTACTGGCTCTTAGAGAGGAGCTTGCAGCCACTTTGCTCCTCCCTGGATCTTTTAGTATAGCATTGCATGTTGTCCAAACACAGGATTGTGGTTAAGGTCTCTTCTTTTTAAGCACACTCTGTAACCATAGGAGAAACCTTGGCTGTTGATCATGGTTAAAGAGGAAAGACAATCCTGGGTTTGAACGACATGCTTAGCCAAACCTTGGCTTGGCTGCTGCATTGCACTATGCTAAAGGACTGAGGAGGAGCCAGCATGTTTGCATAGTCCTAGTTAGCCATAGTTTGGCTTACCATGATGTGCAAACTAGGCCAATAAATGTTGTATTACAGTTCTGCAGTAATGTGGAATAGAGATGTTCCTGTTAATGGCTATGATTAATGTATGTGCAGGTTCTGTGCAGTATTCTAAATAAATAAATAAAATAGATCTGATGTTAATTCGCTCTAAGAGACAATGCCACACATGGCCGCCAAACTGTAATATCAGAAGCAGTTTAGAAAACATTTGGTCTTTATAAGGCAACATCCTTGGTTGACTTGAGCAGAGCAGCATTCCAGCTTTATCTGTCAATTCATTGATCACAGAACATTAAATCTTTACTTGATTGGATAGCAGTTTCTTAGTACGCTTGCTGCAAAACTACATCCTATGCTCTGTTTATGCAATACAAGAGGATCAATTTATTTATACTTGCCTTTTGCCTTAAAGAACTATTGCTAACTGGAATTCTTGAAACATCATGTGCTACAAACTCTAAAGCAAATACAAATGCTGACGGCTCAGGCAGATTGAAAGTATTCATTAAAAAAAATTGTCTTGGGCTTTAAGAATAATGCACTACAAGTCCAGAGAAATGGTTGTTCTGTACACCGGTTTTTTATTATTTATTTACAGTATGTTTCAAGATTTAGAATTACCATGAAAGATTTACTTATATTGCCGCACATGTAAAATTTAAAATCAATAAAGTAAATAAATTTAGCTTGTCACGTTGAATCGATTTCATATGAAAGTAGTGCACAGCCTTGTATTACTGTTCTTCCATATCTCCAATGTCATCCTCCAATGATAATTTCAGGGTTGCCTTTCTGCAATCTTATCATCTCTTCAGCAGCATACAGTACCTCTGAGCCAAATGTGATTTCTATAATTCAAGTTGCGGTTCATGAATGCAATCTTCTCTCTGAATGTATAACAAGCCAGTAGTTTCCAGAACTTCCCTCTTCTCAGCTTATCTAAAAATTGTCTTGTGTGATTGTGACACTTTGTTTCATTGATGAATCTTTTTTCATGGACCAAAGCAATTATTACCGTATATTGTGTTGTGGGGATGATTCTGAATGGAGGGCCACCAGAAGGGATATAGTAAAGTAAATCATGGGAATTAAAAACAAGGTATGTTTCCAGAACTATAAAATATTGGAACATTAAATGCATATATTTTAAATACTTCTGTAAAAATTATGGAACTTTTTCTCAGTGCTTGTTTGATTGAAACAAAGAACTATGGGGCTGAAAATCATCACTGGATCCATTTGAACAATGTCTTTTCCTTTGTACAATGTAATATTTTCCACATCTCACACTCCTGTGTGTTTCCTAAACCTGTTCCGGGTTTCCCTCCAACCTTGCAGAGCAGTTTTAGGGGTAGCATGGAGTGCACACAGGGGGAAGTGGGGGGAAAGTCCCACTAATCCTTCCACTAGCACAGCAATTTAGTTGAAAGTCATTAATTTATTTTACGTTGTATAAAGTGGAACAGGTTTTAGTCCTCAACTTGCCCAGCGAAAGCTCTTAGTGCAAGCAATGGGATTTCTTCATGAGTGTGTAAAGGATAAGGGCCAGATTGCAAAATGTTGACTAGGATATTGGAGCAGAACAGAAGACGACTGCTTAGCACATAGTCAGATATCTTCTCTACTTAGGTAGAAAAAGTCAGACTGCCACGTTGACACACAAAGTAACTTCCACATGGCAGTTTATTGTGGACTCAGTGGTGCTCTTGCGTGCAAGCTTTATTGCAAGCTTTATGCAGTGTCCACACAAAGTCATCCTTATCATAATAACAAGGGAGCTTAACAGTTTCACCTTGGTCCTAGAAATGCCAATGTTGCATTTACAGTCCCTCTTCTACAGCAGCTTCTTATAAGACTTCCAGAGGAATGCCCTCTTCAGAGGTGCTAGGTGGAGACCTTTCTATTTCCTCAGGCCTTTCAAATACAGTATGCTACAGCCCTTTCAATTTTGTGTAATATTCTCTTTTAGACTTTTTATACTGTGTCACATTCTATTTTTCATTTTCTTGCCATTTGTTTTTAATTTGGTTTAGGGTTTTTTTTTAAATCCTGTAAGCCATTCTAAGAATGTTTTGTAAAGGAGCAACCTAAAAATATCACAAATTAATGAGCAAACATACAGCAACATGAATTTAGGCATTGTTCTATTTTGAGACAAGACTTCATGTTGAAACACTTAGAGCCTGTTTCACCAACTATACAGTCCTCTCTGTGCTTAAACAATTTGATGCCACAGGAAACCATAATGCTAAAAAAAGTTAGGTCTGATTCATTTGCAAATGCAGTGGTGCAGGAGATTTTTCTGTAGTAATTAGTAATGATGGAGTTAAATATTGTCTTTAGTTTATTATGGGTTGGCACTAAGAGTCCACTTCTTAGCTTGATTTGTAGTTACTTTCATTTTCCTGTATTGTGTGTTAGTCTGTTCACAGTTATGGGCCTGCCAAGTGAGTAATCTCACTTTATTATAGATAAGAACTGAATAGTTTCCCCATGGTGTTGCCCACATTAACCTGGTAATATCTGGGTGAAGAAGCCATGCTAATGTGCCACCAGAAACAATGGTTGGACACTGTGCATCTGAATTCTCCTGGTCCTGGGAATCAAGTGTACAGCTAATTCAGTGCCCTCTGAATCAGGTGAAGCTGTGCAGGTGTTTGACCCATGTATGCAGGCAGTATTAGGCTGAATGATGACCACTGAACTGAATCTTAATCCCACAGGATGGGGGGTGCTGTGGATTGGTGGTTCCCATGTCTGATAATCAAGTTGGTGGACACTCCAGAAATAACAGGTTTGTAGTCCTGGATTCCGTAGGAGTACTCTTGGACTTTACCTTCTTGCTGGAAGCCCAAGTGGATTCAGTGAGTCAGAGTGCCTATTTTCATCTCCAAATAGTTTGCTAGCTATGGCTGTTCCTGAACAGGAATAGCCAATCCAGTGTGACCCACACTCTAGTAATCTCCCATTTAGACTACAGTGGTACCTCGGGTTAAGTACTTAATTTGTTCCGGAGGTCCGTTCTTAACCTGAAACTGTTCTTAATCTGAACCACTTTAGCTAATGGGGCCTCCCGCTGCTGCCGGGCCGCCAGAGCACAATTTCTGTTTCCATCCTGAAGCAAAGTTCTTAACCCGAGGTACTATTTCTGGGTTAGTGGAGTCTGTAACCTGAAGCGTATGTAACCCGAGGTACCACTGTATTGCAATTTAGATTTGGTGGACAGAGTGCCTGAATAACTATGGATGGAGGCTCGTAACATTATATAGGAGGCAGCAACGAAAATCATCCCAATGAAAAGGAAATTCAGGAAAGCAAAGTGGCTGTCCAACGAGGCCTTACAAATAGCAGGGGAGAGAAGGCAAGCAAAATGCGAGGGAGATAGTGAAAGATACAGGAAATTGAATGCAGATTTCCAAAGAATAGCAAGGAGAGACAAGGGGGCCTTCTTAAACAGGCAATGCAAAGAAATAGAGGGAAACAATAGAATGGGAAAAACCAGAGATCTGTTCAAGAAAATTGGAGATATGAAAGGAACATTTCGTGCAGAGATTACCATAATAAAGGACAAAAGTGGTAAGGATCTAACAGAAGCAGAAGACATCAAGAAGAGGTGGCAAGAATACACAGAGGAATTATACCAGAAAGATAAGGATGTCTCGCACACCCCAGGTAGTGTGGTTGCTGACCTTGAGCCAGACATTCTGGATAGTGAAGTCAAATGGGCCTTAGGAAGCACTGCTAATAACAAGGGCAGTGGAAGTGATGACATTCTAGCTGAACTATTTAAAATTGTAAAAGATGATGCTATTAAGGTGCTACACTCAATATGCCAGCAAGTTTGGAAAACTCAGCAGTGGCCAGAGGATTGGAGAAGATCAGTCTACATCCCAATCTCAAAGAAAGGCGTTGCCAAAGAATGCTCCAACTACCGCACAATTGCACTCATTTCACACGCTAGCAAGGTTATGCTTAAAATCTACAAGGCAGGCTTAAGCAGTATGTGGACCGAGAACTCCCAGAAGTGCAAGCTGGATTTCGAAGGGGCAGAGGAACCAGAGACCAAATTGCAAACGTGCTGGATTATGGAGAAAGCTATAGAGTTCCAGAAAAACATCTACTTCTGCTTCATTGACTGCACAAAAGCCGTTGACTGTGTCGACCACGGCAAACTATGGCAAGTTCTTAAAGAAATGGAAGTGCCTGATCACCTCATCTGTCTCCTGAGAAATCTCTATGTGGGACAAGAAGCTGCACTTAGAACTAGATATGGAACAACTGATTGGTTCAAAATTGGGAAAGGAGTACGACAAGGCTGTATTTTGTCTCCCTTCTTATTTAACTTATATGCAGAATTCATCATGCGAAAGGCTGGACTGGATGAATCCCAAACCAGAATTAAGATTGCCAGAAGAAATATCAACAACCTCAGATATGCAGATGACACAACTATGATGGCAGAAAGTGAGGAATTAAAGAACCTCTTAATGAGGGTGAAGGAGGAGAGAGCAAAATACGGTCTGAAGCTCAGCATTAAAAAAACTAAGATCACGGCCACTGATCCCATCACCTCCTGGCAAACAGAAGGGGAAGAAATCGAGGCAGTGAGAGATTTTACTTTCTTGGGCTCCATGATCACTGCAGATGGGGACAGCAGTCATGAAATTAAGAGACGCCTGCTTCTTGGAAGAAAAGCAATGACAAACCTAGACAGCATCTTAAAAAGCAGAGACATCACCTTGTTGACAAACGTCTGTATAGTTAAAACTATGGTTTTCCTAGTAGTGATGTATGGAAGTGAGAGCTGGACCATAAAGAGGGCTGATAGCTGAAGAATTGATGCTTTTGAATTATGGTGCTGGAGGAGACTCTTGAGAGTCCCATGGACTGCAGAAGAGCAAACCTATCTATTCTTAAGGAAATCAGCCCTAAGTGCTCACTGAAAGGACAGATCCTGAAGCTGAGACTCCAATACTTTGGCCACCTCATGAGAAGAGAAGACTCCCTGGAAAAGACCCTGATGTTGGGAAAAATTGAGGGCACAAGGAGAAGGGGACGACAGAGGACCAGATGGTTGGACAGTGTTCTCGAAGCTACTAACATGAATTTGACCAAACTGCGGGAGGCAGTGGAAGACAGGAGTGCCTGGCGTGCTCTGGTCCATGGGGTCACGAAGACTCGGACACAACTAAACGACTAAACAACAAAAATGTGCTCTACACAGGGTTTTCCTCAAACACAGTCTAGAAGTTGCAGCTAGTGCTAGTGTTGAGTCTGACACATAGGGGCCATATTGCACCAGCTCTTAAAGAGAAGTACTAGCTCCCAATGAACTACCAGGCCCAACCCAAGGTCTTGGTCTTGGTGTGCAAAGCCCTAAGTGGCTTGGGACTCAATTCTTTGAAGGATCACCCTCCCTCCATATCAATTTACCCATGACCTTAGCTCTACAAGGGAGGTCCTGTTGAATTCCAGCTTTCCGGAAGCTCAGGGGGGTCGGTGACCTGCTGCTGAAGGGTTTTCTCATTAATAGCAGCCAGGTTTTGGAATGCATCCTCCCTGGAGGTTTGGCTGGTGCCAACACTGTTTAGTTTTAGGCACCAGCTGAAAACCTGCCTCTTCCATCTTTTTAATGCAGAGGGTTTCCTGAACTGCAGAAAATTGGTAAGATGCTCTATTACTATATTGCCAATTTAATTTTTTCCCCTTTTATCACTCATAGTTTTACATATTTATCCCTGCAACCCACCCATTCCAAGGTAAAGTGTGGGATATAAGTTTTAAAAGTAAATAAATAGATATGCTGCTGACTGTTCTATAGTTTCTGTGTAGCTGCTCTGTCGCTGGCCTCAGCCAGCCTTGATAACTCATTGCTGAGGGAAGCCATTAAGCAAGTCAGTCTGAAGGACTTTGAGAGTTAAAATGTCAGAATTCATTTAAACCATTATGCATTTGCATGCCTCAGCAATGAAAACAATGTAGGCCCTGGTGGATTCAAAGCAAGACACTGGCCACAAATCCCCCTTTTCATTTTTCAGTCTTTTTCTCCCTTTAAAATTGGATTTTCTTGTTTGGGTTAGTTAAGTGTGGTGCCGCAGACTTGTTGCAGAACTGTTGTGAAATATTAGTTTTGTATTTCTATAGTCTTCAGCCACTTGCACTAACCTGTTTCAGATTGGGGAGTGAGTTGTAGCAATGATTGATAACACTTGTGAAGTGAATGAACAATAACTCCATTCCATAGGTTTTATTATTTTTCTTTTCTTTTGATTTGATTTGATTTTCTAAAGTATAGACCTTTTATTGCTTGCTTGCTTGCTTGCTTGCTTGCTTGCTTGCTTGCTTGCTTGCTAGCTAGCTAGCTGTCTGCTGCTAAAGAGCAGAATCCAGCAAACATATATCATATTGAAATCAATTTGATATGTGCTTTTATCCCTAATCATTGAAGAACCCCACACTTGTAATTAAGGCTGTGGTCTGCTGTACATTTACTTTGGCGTAAGCCCCTTGAACTTAGCAGGACTTATTTCAGAGAGTAAATGTGAACAGGATTATGTTGCATGTTCTACAGACTGCTTTCATTTGAGTAAAAATTGTGGATACACAAATTACTTGGTCATAAGAACATAAAAAGAACCTGCATTAGGCCAAAGGCGTATCTAGTCTAGCATCCTGTTCTCAAAGTGGCCAACCAGGTGCTCACAAAAAGCCCAAACACAGGACATGAGTGCAGCAGCACTCTCCCCATCAGTGATTCCCAGCAATTGGCATTCTGAGGCATACTGCCTCTGACTGGAGGTAGAACATACCCATTGTGGTAAATTGCCATTGATAGCCTTTCACACAGTATTTAGTTTCTGGGAGCAAGAGAGATAACAGGAACAAAAAGAAAGGCCTGTTGCACATGCAAAAATAAGATTATTGCCCTCCCTTTCCAGGTAAACTGTTGTTACTTTTAAGAGGGGTGGGAATTGTTATATTGGTTGCTTCTCCTTCAAAGGGAAGACTTAAAGGAGAGATGGATGAGTAATTTGCAGACTGCTCCTTGTGAGCATTCAGAACTTCCTCCTGAGTGCTACTGCTTTTGGGCATCTCATTTTTTAGGAGAGGTTTTTATTTCCCCTTTTAAGAATGCAATTTTTTAATATTATAAAACCCTGTTTCTTCCTCTTCTGAGAAGGTAGATCCCACTTGGCCAGATGCAGCTCATGTTACGTAGATGTGTAAGAACTTTTCTTCTGAAATGTTCCATTTTTCCCTTAAACTTTTTACTTTTTCAAGCTTGTAAACTCTAGTTGCCTTTAAAAAGCCTTATTTTAACTTGTCTAATTCTTACAAGACTGTGTCTGGGAGATGGATTCCATGCTCAAACTGTACCAATGGATTCAGGTTACTGAAGTTCAAATCTCCCTATATTAAAGGGGCCTCTTTAAGTTTTTTTCTGGACACCCCATGAACCTTGGGGTCCAGTTGGCTCTTTGCACATCAGGTTTCCTACCAGCTTTGGTGTAAATGGTAGATGATGGCAGCTGTTGAGGTACCGGGAGTTTGGGGGTCTTTTATTATGCCTAGGTTCCCTGATCCCTGGGCTTTGCTTCCCTCCACAAAGCCTATGAAATATGATCAGTTATTTCCATTCATCTGGGACCTGATATTGCAGAACGTCTTTGTTGCAAATGACTCAGTTACCCATCCCCATGTTTGCCATGGGCTCAGCTTCTCTGAGGTCACAGCTTGCCATTTTATAGACAGCCTTGAACCACAGCATAAGTGCATAAGAAGAGGCCAGCGACTCATCTACTCCAGCATCCTGTTCCTAAGTGGTCCAACCCATGGGAAGCATGCAAACAGAATCTGAGCACAACAACATTCTCCCCTCCTGCAGTTTCCAGCAACTTGTATTCAGTATTCATCTCTAGTGCTACTGGGGCCAGACATGCATCCAGTGACATTTCCTTTGAGATGACCATAGTCAGAAAGAAATGTGTCCTTGGCTCACCTTAGTCTGCAGACATTCATATACTTCAGATTTGTCAAATGTGTGTGTGTGTTGTTTGCTACCAAAGTTGTCTCCCCAAATCATCTCCAATCTTCTTCCTCCTTCTCCTTTATCAGTAGGAGCACACAGACAGATAACATCCTTGTGATGTGACCCTGACCTTTGTCAACCTTTGTTAAGACTTCATCTGAAGTCAGGCCTAATGTTTGTAAACAGGATGTAATTAAGGCTGGGAACTGACAGAGCCTGACAGTAAGACAATGCCAAGCTGGCAGAGAATGGTCTGTCAGATGTCAGTTCTCATTGTGTTCTAAGTGCCTTCATAATAATTAGAGCCCTCTGTATTAAGGAAGTTCACTCAACTTGGATTAATCTGTCACAGTGTGGAGGCCATCCTTCGGAGTGCAAGTGTTTCCTCTGATAAACCTTAAAACGAGCCTGGGCAGAAAAGAAAGAAAGAAAGAAAACGGGGTGGGGGGTGGGAAGCATAGAGAACTAAGAGAAAACTGTGAAAGTCAAGACTCTCTCTGGTGACAGGTGCTGACTGAAGATTGGTAGCAGGAGAAAGTGGGGGGGGGGGAGGGAGGGAGAAGAGAAACATTTCTTCACAGGCTGCGTTATCACAAAGCGAACATAAGAGGTCACAGAGTTATCATGTTTGGGTGCAGTCAGAGCAGGCGAACAGGCTGGCATGAATGAACACAGGAAAATGAATGTGCAGAAAAGTCTGCCGATAAACACATTGTTGCAAGTTGGCGTTATCTAGTGGTATGCGGGCGTAGGAGGATGCAGATTCAGATGGGAACATTGAATGGGATTTTTTTGTATTTTTTAAAAAAATCAGGTCAGATTAGTTCCCAGTTGTGCAGATGTCAAGAATGAAGGAAGTCCAAATGTTTTGAGTGGACTTAGAGGTGTGTGTGTGTGTGTGTGTGTGTGTGTGTGTAGGGAATCTTATGAAGGCAATGGTTTCATTTAGAAAGAAGAAGTCACTCTTTGCACCTGATAGTAGGCCAGCATTCCCCAACCTGCTTATGCCCTCCATAGGTTGTTCTGCACAGAATCCATGTGCAGACTCAATGGGCAGTTCCTATAACATAGTCATGTCTAACACAGAGGGGACTTTCCATTAAGGATGGGTGAATCTGGCCTATGTACTTTCTCACATTTCCGTAAATTCACTTCATCCTGTTTCCATATTCAAGCAACTCTATCTGGAACAGGACATAGCCCCACCTCCCAGATTCAAACACTTGAAACACGTAACACCTACCTTTTCAGGATTTGGCATCAGAGTCAGGGCTCTGTCCACCCTCATGCCAAGCTACTTAAAATACTAGAGAGGGCCATTATGATTAGCCAGAGAACATTCATACAACAATAACTTGTAATGCAATGTGGAGAAAGTTTCACTTTACAACAGGCATGCAAGACAGGCCAGTACTGTTATACCCATATTTGCAATCAGGGATTAAGGTGGGGGGGACGCAGGTGGCGCTGTGGGTAAAAGCCTCAGCGCCTAGGGCTTGCCGATCGAAAGGTCGGCGGTTCAAATCCCTGCGGCGGGGTGCGTTCCCGTCGTTCGGTCCCAGCGCCTGCCGACCTAGCAGTTCGAAAGCACCCCTGGGTGCAAGTAGATAAATAGGGACCGCTTACTAGCGGGAAGGTAAACGGCGTTTCCGTGTGCGGCTCTGGCTCTGGCTCTGGCCAGAGCAGCGATGTCACGCTGGCCACGTGACCCGGAAGTGTCTCCGGACAGCGCTGGCCCCCGGCCTCTTGAGTGAGATGGGCGCACCAATCCCAGAGTCTGGCAAGACTGGCCCGTACGGGCAGGGGTACCTTTACCTTTTACCTTATTAAGGTGGGGAGATTGTGGTTTTGCCTGAGGTCCTTTGACTAGCCATGACTGAGAAGGGATTTGAAGCAGGAGCTTGACAGCTGTTTGTTTTTGTTTGCTTGAAATTGTAAAGGTTATGGTGTGTTAAATGGAAGGAAAAATATGAAATATATTGGTACCTCGGGTTAAGAACTTAATTTGTTCTGGAGGTCCGTTCTTAACCTGAAACTGTTCTTAACCTGAGGTACCACCTTAGCTAGTGGGGCCTCCCGCTGTCACCGTGCCGCCGCCACACAATTTCTGTTTTCATCCTAAACAAAGTTCTTAACCAGAGGTACTATTTCTGGGTTAGCGGAGTCTGTAAACTGAAGCATCTGTAACCTGAAGCGTTTGTAACCGGAGGTACCACTGTACAGCTTTTTATTCTAAATACAAGTGATTATTTTGATTATTAATTTGTTGCATTTCTTTCCTTCATTATACCCAAAATACACTTATATTGCATTATTGGTAATATGCAGATTTGTTTAATCAGTTAGTGTAGGAGCCAGTGTGGTTAAGAGCGGTAGTCTCATAATCTGGAGAACCGGGTTCGCGTCTCCGCTCCTCCACATGCAGCTGCTGGGTGACCTTGGGCTAGTCACACTTCTCTGAAGTCTCTCAGCCCCACTCACCTCACAGAGTGTTTGTTGTGGGGGAGGAAGGGAAAGGAGAATGTTAGCCGCTTTGAGACTCCTTAAAGGGAGTGAAAGGCGGGATATCAAATCCAAACTCTTCTTCTTCTTCTTCTTCTTCTTCTTCTTCTTCTTCTTCTTCTTCTTCTTCTTCTTCTTCTTCAACAAATCAGTAGCCATAGTATTAATTCCAGTAGGGTCAATTACACCCTAAGACCTGTTTTACAGGCTGTACTGGTGTTTGATTAGTTTCATACAAAATGAAATAAGGAGCATCTGGTCAACGTCAAGCATTTTAAAGGTGTACTGATATCAAGGGTATAGATGCAAAGCATAGTCCTAAACGTATTTAGGAATGAAACTTCCTGGGGCAAATACGCACATACCAGGAAGTAAGACCGATTAACCTCATTGAGGCCTGCTTCTGAATAGGCAGGCATGGGATTGCACAATTCAACTTACCGGTATACTTCGTAGTGCAATTCTATACCTGCCTATTCAGAAGCAAGCCCCATTGAGTTAATTGGGACTTACTCCAATGTAAATGTATAATGCATTGCAGCCTGAATCTACTTCTAAAACCAAAGGAAATTAAAAGTGGTTAGCTTTTGCTAGATCATACCTACTACTGTAAGTGATAAAAGTTTATCCATGGCCATCATTTTATAGCAGTGAATTACTACAT
Source organism: Podarcis gaigeae (assembly GCF_964106915.1). NCBI lineage: Eukaryota > Metazoa > Chordata > Lepidosauria > Squamata > Lacertidae > Podarcis > Podarcis gaigeae. The sequence goes on along the minus strand of NC_139681.1, from coordinate 85,456,661 downwards.
ATGTTAGCAGATGTTAACAGCAAGAAGGCAAAAAACGTTAAGCAATATCTGGTGCCTAGAAACTCAGAATTATTTCTTTCTTACATTATACTGTAAAAAAGTTGCAGTATGACTGTTCTTACGTTCTTATTGCATACTTGTTCCAAGGCTGGAAGAGCAAGCAGAAATACTTGGTCACAATGTAAACATGGGAATGCTTAAATCCACTGAACTAAGTGGGCTGAAGCACATCTAACTTAGTATTGGATTGTGGTCCAGCAGTGCTAGATAGCTGAAGATTTGTTTACATGCACACATTTGTATGCTGCTTTCTCAGATATGAAGCAGAACCTTCACTTAGCAGAAGCACATAAATATTGAACAGCAGAGGGCCAAATGCAAAATACCTCCAGGAACCCAGTGGGTTACAAATGAAAGGGTATGTGTACTGAAGCTGGTAAAGGACATAACTGTTCACTGCTGGAGAGAGATGAGACAGACTAGGGGGGAAAATAGCCCCACTTAACTGAGATGCAGTCCTGCTTAACTAAACAAACTGTTATCCTGAAATGTGGTATTATTTGCCTTAAAGATAGCTGTCGCTTATGTGTGGTGCAGATTAAAAAGACAGAAGCTTCTTAAAGTATTAACACTGATGTTCTGAATGCTTCCCTCTCTTTTTTGGCATGTAAATAGGATGGTAAAAAGGGGGGGGTGCGGAACTCAGAGCCATGCATATGAAGGCTTTTTAAAGATAGGTAAATCATTTTCTTCTTAAATGAAATTCTGTTTGACTGCATGAAATATGAACAGTAATTAAATGCACAGTCTGTGGGCCTTCTATACTTTAAAGCACTTTCTTTTCTTTCTTTCTTTTTCCTTAAAAAAAGAAGTGCTCACCTCAGACAGGCCAATTACCCAAGAATGATGGAGTCAAGAGGAAAGTAGCTAAATTTCTTTACTTGAGTGATCACAACCACAAGCAAGCGATTAGTCCCTGCGAGCACCAGCGGGGATGTAGTGGGGACACTCATGTTGGAAGGCTTCAAATAGTCATTTCCTTGGTTTAAAATAAAATCTGACTGCACTAAATAGACAGTTTTTAATCTCAATTGGACATCTGAAGATTTCTCAAGCTGTTGTTGGCCACAGCAGAAACGAATTTTTCTGCTTTGTTGATTAAACCAGTGGTCTCCGCCATTGCTTATCGGCCTGCGACGAGCTGTTCTTTTTAATTAAAAGTGAGCCACCACGAGAGAGCAATTAACAGCTAGTAATTACTATGCTCTTCAGAACGGCAACATTTTGCCTTTCATTCCAATTATATAATGGACAAGTGGCTTTTTGATCTTCAAATTAGTGAGCTCTTGTACTATTTGTTTTGAGGCAGATTTGGAAGGTTAATGATGGCCTGTGGTGGCACTCTTTCCACTGACTGATGTAAGACAAGGGAAAAAAGGGGGTAAAGAAACAGGAATAGTCTATCAAGAAATGCAAATGTTGCCTTCATGATAATGAACAGGAGAGGCATGGAGCTCTTAATATGCAGGTTGTTCAATAAGAGCAAAACAAGGGCCCATTTTCAGTTTTAACTCGCACTATGGAATTCTTTTATTTAAAAAGTTTTAATTAAATGTTCTAATATAGATTCTTTAGAGAGTGACACATAACATTTAAACACTTGATTCTTAATTGTGTTTGCCTTTGATTGTGGCACCTATAATTTAATGTTTTACCATGGTACAGAGACCTGGAAGTTTCCCTTAGGACGTACAATGCATTGACTTCATTTTAAAAGTCTTTTAAGTAACAAGTCTTAAAATTTATTTAATGGCCACTATGTCCTTTGAATACAGGGACCCCTTGAATCACAAATCCTTGTCTAATTTTAATTAATATTGATTTGCATTTCTTAAAGAGAAAGCATGATTATGACTGCAGCTTACACTCCAGGAGTTGTGTGAGAGGATGGGACGGCAGAATATGTCATTGGGTGGGTTTTAAAGGCAGATCGATAACGCAGTATTAGGGTCATCTCTGCCACTGGTGTAAATCAGAGTATAAATTGCCTTAACTGGATTGCTGTCATATTACACCAAAGGAGTATCTAATCCTTTGAGTTGTTTTCCTAACATCTGTTAGTTTGAAAGCATAGAAACCTGTCAAAATTCTGATGTATTAACATTGATCTCTTGGAAGAAATGAGTAATGTAGTTATTTCAATATGTAACCCACAGCTCCCTCAGGTTCAGATTATTTAACATGTTCTAAAACAAATAAAAATCTAGCATGATAAAATAGCTCACTGGTACAGTGCCTGAGTCTACCAGTACTACTAAGTTGCATTAGCGTTACTACTGTTTGTAGCACATAGCTTGCAAAGATGTTTTGTCTAACTTTCACTAGTTATTAGAAAACTCTGAAGAAAGGATCTCTTTATGTCTCTCTTGACTAGGGATGTCAGAGAATTTAGACATAAATGGAAATGATGAAAATTACCAGTGTTTGTTTATTTGTCTCATGTCTGGAACGCAAATCAATCCAGTGAATACTATCAGTCTGCAAATGTTTCTTCTTCTCTTCTTTGGCGATCACTCGTAGCCAAGTAAGATTGTCTTCCATGAACACGGTCTTAACAGTGAGTCCATAAGTGACTGTGGAGGCCAATTCTGGATCCACATGTCCTTCCACAGTGGGGACATAGGTTTCCAGGTGGGAGTTGATCATGGTGAGGGTTTGCCAAATGTGTCTTCCTCTTGGCTCATTTCTCCTTTTTGCCCTGAGTTTGTGCTTCTTCAAAGTCCACAACACCTTTGGTAAAGGCTGTTCTCCAATTGGAGCACTCACAAGCCAATGTTTCCCAGTTATCGGTGCTTATACTACATTTTTTAAGATTTGCCTTGAGAACATCTTTAAACCTCTTTTGTTGTCCACTGGTATTTCACTTTCCATTCTTAAGTTGGGAATAGAGTAGTTGCTTTGGAAGACAATAAACAGGCATCTGAACAACAGAATCATTGCTTTGACACTGGTGATCTTTGCTTCTTCCAGTACAGTGACATTAGTTTGCCTGTCTTTCCAAGTGATGTGTAAAATTTTTCAGAGACATCATTGATGGGATCTTTTGAGGAACTGGAGATGGCGTTGATAAGTGGTCCATATTTCCCAAGTGTACAGTAAAGTTGGTAGTATAATGGCTTTGTAAATGAGCATTTTGGTTTCCAAATTAGACAAGCATTGAACAAAGTAGTAAAGGTTATCAAAGGCTGGTTAACCAAAGAGGTGTCAGAACTCAGTTTTTATCAATGGAAGTCCAGCTTTGAGAAATGCATTTTTTTGAACATTACTTTGATAGAGAAATCCATTGCAATATTCGGAGAAGTGAGAATTTCAAAGGTTGGATGTGTTTTTGTTCATATATTGTTTTGGAAAGTGCGATTTAGGTAGGTTCGCCTTTAAAAGTGAGCTGAATTCTTCCCCACCCTTACTAAGTAATGAATGCTGAAAAGAGACAGAGCAACTTGGAAAAATGTGCACAAATACAATATAACCAGGTTTTTCAGAATCAAGTTACCTTCATGAAATGATTTCATTATCCAGGGCACATGTTTAATTTTTAGTCACAGGTTTGTTAAGGGCCGTGGAATGTTTGATTCACTTTCTAGGATATTCCTGCTCTCTGGTTCCAACTTTTAAGAGAAATGTGTGCTTTTCGTGTCTGAACACAAATTGCAACCCACAGCAGTAATACTTTCCACAGCCTGAAACGTCATCAGGGCAAGATCCCATCTGCTCTGAAGGAAGCAAAGATACGCCGCTTCTTCTTCTTCTTCTTCTTCTTCTTCTTCTTCTTCTTCTTCTTCTTCTTCTTCTTCTTCTTCTTCCTTTTGCAGCAAGTGTGGCTGAGATACTCATTTTATTAATATTGGGATGGGTGGAGTGGGACTGCAACTGCAACTGCAATCTTAGAGGAACTATAAACTTCATAAGGGTGGACACCCTTAAATTGAGAATAAAAGCAGTGTAACCTATTTCAAAGCTATGGGAGGATTCCTATAGCATGAGCGAGGTCAGGATCCATGAGATCTCTGGCAGAGATGACAGGTTTCTGGGGCAATTAGGCTAAGCTGGCATAACTCCCCATCCTTTGCTCAGGTGGAGATACATCAATGCATGCCAGTGCAAGTAGATAAATAGGTACCACTGCGACGGGAAGGTAAATGGCATTTCTGTGCACTCTGGCACTCGTCACGATCCTCCATGCGGCAGTAGCGATTTAGTCATACTGGCCACATGGCCCGGAAAACTATCTGTGGACAAATGCCAGCTCCCTCGGTCTGAAAGTGAGATGAGCGCCGCAACCCCATAGTCGCCTTTGGCTGGACTTAACCGTCCAGGGGACCTTTACCTTTACCTTACACCAATGCATTTCACCAGCCCAGCTGGTTGAGCTGAATCTTGTGGAACTTAAGGCCTTAAAAGGGGGTATTCTGGGGGCTTGGTGAGACTGGGGATGGAACCTAGGCTGGATCATATACCTGTTCAGCCCTTTGGTCATAAATTAAGCCTGCAAAAAGGGTGGTTTAACTCAAACACTATTTTAGTGGCTTGTTTGCCCTCTCCCAGACTTAGGATGGTTCAGCCAGCAATGGTCCCACTCCTGAACAGAATTTGGATCAGATGTATTTTATGCTGGCTTGCTTTACGCAAGCTTCTTGTGGATAGGGTTGCTCTCTAACAGACCTGCCTTTGCACATATATTTATTGGCATGGTTGCCATTGCTTCTGGTGTACCTTCCATGCCCGTTTGAGTGCATATAAAGACTTCCAAAAATCAAATTGTTTTACACACTTATCCTGTATTCATGAGCAAAGGCAGTTTCTGCAATAAACCTCATAGGAACAGCAATTGATGAGTCGAAATGACAAAAGAAGAATTCTGAACCTTTCAAAAAACAGTAGGTGCTTATTCAGTGAGCTTTTAAATCAACATATATTTCGCCTTTTCTCTTTATAATGGTACTTCTCTTTATTTTGTTTACCTGTTGATTGTCATATTTGTTATGCTGTATGTTAAAAACCACAATGATACAGTGGTACCTCGGGTTACAAACGCTTCAGGTTACAGACTCTTCAGGTTACAGACTCCGCTAACCCTGAAATAGTACATTGGGTTAAGAACTTTGCTTCAGGATGAGAACAGAAATTATGCAGCAGCTGTGCAGTGACAGCGGGAAGCCCCATTAGCTAAAGTGGTACCTCAGGTTAAGAACAGTATCAGGTTAAGAATGGACCTCCAGAACGAATTAAGTTCTTAACCTGAGGTACCACTGTATATAAAAAGAATACCACTTAAAGAAAGGGTTTCATGCAAAGGGCTCAGGCCAGCATCATCCATTGCTTGTGCCTGCATTCATTACTGTTTTTGTTTTTTGTTTTTAAAAAGCCTTTGGTTCTAGCCAATCTATTCTGTTATTGCTTTTGAAACACAAAAGGAAAATTATTTCACTTCAAGTCAGAATTCATCTAGTTTTCTCAAGATTCTTGGTAATTTTGTTTGTCAAAGAAGATCAACCCCTTAATAAACGGATGCTCTAAAAACAGGAATGCAAGAATAACCCTTTTGGATCAGACCAGTAGTTCATTGCATCCAGCACCCTGTTTCCACAGTAGCTGAGCAGATACCCACCAACAAGACGTGATAGTTGTAACATAAAAAGTCTTAAGGCATGGTCTGAGCACACATGATGCAGAACCTTTCTGAAGTAGGCCTGGATCTTTCTGGATAGGAATTATATTTTGTTGCCTTGTGCAGTATTATTCAGCAGGATTTCTCCCCTTCTCCTGCATGTGCCCCAAGCCATCCCCAAATCTGCGCCACAGGGTTGGGGAACCCCTAGAAAATATTTGGGGGTATGTGGGGTGAGGGGTGAGGGAGATCATTCCACTGTGCAAGTTGATTTCCTTGAGCTGACCTGATTATTTGCTTAGCATTACGGTGAATACAATGCCTTGAATTCTGGGGGAAGAAAGGTAGGGCCCTTAAATGTATTTCCTGCTTAGTCACCAACATTTAAGACTATCAGTTCACACAGCCAGCACACATTGCTCTTTGTTCTTTACTATAGTCAGGAGAAGCAAAATAAATATGCAGTGGAAGCAAATTTATGCCTATTGCTTTAATTTTCAAAATGTATACTGTTTACGGAACTTATCAAAGTGTGGGTTAGCTTGGCACTGATTATTTGGCTATTTATTTATTTTAGAACCTGTATCCATAGCTCTGACAATAATGATTCTACACATTATTTTGCAGGTGTTGTACATTTATTAAGGGCTTACACAGTGAGTGAAAACATATTGTGTGCACTCCTAGGCATCATAATATTGGCACACATTAGCTGACCCCTCGATGAATAAGGAGCTGCTCTTGGCTGGTTTAACCAACACTGAGCCATCACATTTCTCCAGTAATTGAATAAGATTCTGCTGCTTAAGGAACATATGGATATGGAATAACCCAACCATATGTGCAGGGAGTAGTCTTGTCAAAAATAAGATTAGGAATTTGTTTCCACATGCTAATACAGTGAGAAATATATTTCTTGAACCAGGAATATAATATATATATATATTTAGTTAAGGGCTGCAATCCTCACAAGCCCATTACTTAGGTGCAGTTTTATGAACTTCAATAGTACTGCTTCAGTGGAAGTGTTAAAGGACAGCAGCCAATGTCTAGAAATAGAAATGTGTTTTCTGAAAAGTTTAAATGAGTATTCCAGGACAAGATGAAAATTGGCCTCAGAGGGAATAACATTTTTCTGTTTCCTTGCAAGCGGAGAATATAAAATTCCAAGTAGATCAGCGGCATGTGTACAGAGCATAGATCACATTCTTGTGACATGCTTGGAAAATCCAGTAGCCATGTATTTGTCATTTTTTATTTTCCCCTCCTCCCTTGAATTTTTTCACCTTGGACTTTAGCCATGGCAGCACACCAAAAAGCCAAAACCTAAACCCTGGAAATTATACATTTGTGTTCATTACATTGCATGGATTTAGGATCCAAAGAACTATCATAGATATGTCCAACAGGTTTGGGTATGTCCAGTGGGATTTGAAACATTTTTACTGTGAATAGCAAACAGCATCCCATGGCATGTCAGGAAATCAGCTTTTGAAAATCTTCTGAGTCTCAAGAGACATTTGTCATACAGCAAGAGGGACTAGTTTTAATGAAACAAGTATCCCAAACCCCACTGGCTATGTGGGACCAGTCTGTGGTTCCCTAAGTGCAGGGCATAGGGATAGGCCAATATGTTTCACTGTCCCGGAAAATGGGCAAAATGTTGAGTCCCCCCACCTCCACTGTTGTTTTCCACATTCCGAAACTGACCTGAACTAGCAGTTGAATCTTACTTTAACACTGGCAAACGAGCAGTGTCCTTCACCACACTTGAGAGTAGCAGCACAGGCCATAGCCTAAGGTGGATTCTGTCCAGCAACACCTGACCACCACTCCTTGCCTCCTAGTATTGGCCACCTGAGCAGGCTGTCCCACTCTGCATAATGGCTGGGTCGGCCAAGACATAGAGTGCCACATGTTGAAGGAACGAAGGATAGGTGCGCATCTAACCAACCTACTCAAATACATGCAAATAAACACAACTCATTTGTAGCTGGAAAATGTAAAAGCTAAGCATTATTAATGTGTGTTTATTTTGGAACCTAATGATAATCTAGTACCTATTAATTGTACCAATAGGGGTGCTTTAAGTGTGTCTCAGAAAGAAAACATAAATAGATATGCATGTAGAGTTGTGCGTGCACACACACACATACACACGCACACACAGTAATGGATGGTGTGGTGAGGTGCTGCCACTCACCTGACTTCCAGCTGGTTGTATTGCTGCTGCTTACTGGGAGGTAAAACATATCTCTCCCGTATTGGTCTCTACAGCCACAGCAGGTTTTGTAACTCTCCAATGGTTTGCCTTTATCCCTGATGGCATACTCTTCCATTGTTTCTTGGAATCGATGGATGCCAACAAAACTGGTTGGTACAGGGGGAGGCGTGGTCAATGCAGTGCAAATTCAATGACAGAGCAAATCTGTTGGTTAATTACATTCTTATTGCAAGAGCCTACTTCGTTAGGTGTGTGAAGTGGGTGGGATTAAAGGTAGATATGTATACTCCCTCTCAGCCTAACATACATCACATGGTTATTCTGAGGATGAAATTGCTGAGGGTAGGGGGAAGGAACTATATATGCCAGTTAAGGTCCTCGGAGGAAACACAGGATTTTAAGTGCGTAATAATGTTTTCGATGGTTGGATAGTGTTTTCGAGGTTACCAGCATGAGTTTGACCAAACTGCGGGAGGCAGTGGGACACAGGAGTGCCTGGTGTGCTCTGGTCCATGGGGTCACGAAGAGTCGGACACGACTAAACGACTAAACCACAACAACAACAAATAATAGATAAGACATGTATCATCAGTGTAGTTGCTTTGCTTTCCGTCCTTCCTTCCTTCCTTCCTTCATCACCCCCTCAATGTTGATTCCATGTCCTGGTAATCTATAGATCTTCTGTCCATATTGTTCTGGTGTTCTGTGCTTTGACATGGCACACAATGCTCCTTTGCCCTTTGAAAGGTATATCATAATCATCCTATGCAAAAATGCAGTATATCACATTGGTAGGAGCTTTATGTTGCCACAAAGGCTGACTAGACATATAGCAAAGACATACTGTATAGCAAAGACTAGACATATAGTAAAGGAATCCTATAGATTATAGTTGTTCAAAGAGTAAATTAAGGAGCATTTCTGAACCAGAATATTTCCCCCAGAGTATTGGGTTTCTTGGAATATAGCCTATTTTTTCAGATGCCAGAAGTGGAAGTACATTTGTCCCACTTGTAGCCAGTGAAGAAGTGCAGTGTAGTTTGTGGAAACTTATGTACTAAAATTGGTCAGCAGTATTCAAATTAACAAGGTGAGCACTAACAATAGCTGGATTTTTTCATCTCTGTTGGAAGCCGCCCAGAGTGGCTGGGGAAACCCAGCCAGATGGGCGGGGGTACAAATAATAAATTATTATTATTATTATTATTGAAGTTTGCTTGCAGGTTGATGCATAACACAACAGCAATGCAGCTGCCAGGGTTGTGAGCGGTGACACTACCATACAATGTCAACATACCTTCATCTTCTACTCTGTGTTGATTTGTTAGTCTTCTAATATCTTCAGATTAGTTGTTTCAAACACAGGAATGTAGCTAGGTAAACAAATAAGAGGCTATATTTTACTGACTGCAGAAGAAGAGGATTGAGAAGCACAGAGGAATTGGACTCATTTATAATTGTGGACATTCCATTCCTGCACAATTTCAAACACAGGGAGATCTTTCAACCTTGCATATTAATCAAAATCTTACCATAGATTCAGGACAGGGCTGGAGTGTGCTTGGGGGTGGGGGTGGGGAGTTTTATTTCCATGTCAGCAAGGAGGGGTAGTGGAATACTAAAAGAGCAGCTTTGTTTAGGAACCAGTGCTTTAGAAAGCTGCTTGACTTATTTGTATTAATTGTGTGCACAGTCTCAGAGTTCTGTGCCAGGATGTGACTATAGAAGTAGGAAGACCATGCAGTGATTTATAAATAAATAGCCTCATTGTGCAAAGTATACCTTATTCATTAGCATAATCAATGTAGTCCTTCCTTCCTTCCTTGAGTGATTCCATGAAGCACACTTGCAAATCAAATTTTTGTCCAATCAAATGCATGCTTATTCAAAAGTCAATCCTACTGTGTTCTGTGAGGCTTAACACTCAGGTAAGTATCTCCACACTGTAGCTCTAATGTGCCTGAGCTTTGCGTGCCACCACTCTTTTAATGTCTTCTCTTTGGGGAAAGGACATAGCTCAGTGGTAGAGCATCTGTTTGTCTTGCATGCAGAAGGTTCTAGATTCAAAGCTTGATATCTCCAGATAGATGGGCCAATAGTCTGTCACATTCCTATGCAGCTCATTTCAAGACTGGCTTCTCATGTTCTCTTTTGACAGGAGCCTTAACAGATATGGAAGAGATGTTACCTACCAGGAAATTTTCTTGTGCAAGCTTCATTGTGCAGACAGTATTCCTTGTGGATAGTGTCCCTTGTGGAAGGTGCCATTTTGATTTTTTACCTCATGCAGCAAACTGTCTTGGTTCTCCAACCCAAATTTATTAACAGCCGGTAACTGGCGAATTAATGCATCTTTAAAGAACATTTGTCTTGGGGGAAAAAGTAGAAGTTTCTCACGTCTTACTAGTGAGATCTTGCTGGTATCACTGCATTATTTTTTTTAGTGCCATTTAGTGCTGTCGGTGTTCTGATTAATTTAGCTACATGTTGCTGTCATGTTGAGCCCATTCATCTTCTGTCGTGGAGCATGTACTCCTCAATCTCTCTCTATCATTCCACCCCTTCAGGCCTTATTTTCATCACGTTTAAGGGAACTCTCCCCTGCCTGTCTTTATCTTGTTAGGCTTTCAACAGCTTAAGCTGAATCTTCATTCGTTCAGTCTTGCTGTCAACCCTCCTTTGCCTTGCTTGTCTCATTTCCCTATTCATAATATCTCTAACCTGCTTGGGTAAAATGGCACCTTCCTCTCAAAGATGTCAATGTGCGCATCAAATCAGATCTTCCATTGTAGGTAATGTCACTGACTCTCTTGTAATTATTTTAAAATAAGAAGCAAGACTAAGTGGGGTTTTTATGCAAGAAGCTAAAAGTCCACTCATTGGACTGGAATGCTATAGGGCCAAGCTAGATGTTTGCTTCATACTTAGAATGAAGTTACGTATCATTTTTCTCCCTTAGATAATTACGGGGGTGGGGGGCATTTCTTATCAAAAAGGCAGCACGTTGAGAGAAGAGACTAATCTCTTCATGCTCCCTCCCCCAATGATTGGAATTGTGATTCCCCTTGCATGGTCTTAGAAAAATAACCCCCATTAACTCCAGTGGGGATTCCTGCTCACTAGGAAGGCTCATAGCTACACAGAGGGTGTGCAAAGGTGAACCTCTAGTCTCCAGGCATGGGGACCTCCAATCATAATGGATGAGAGAAGAAACAAGCCTGTCTATGCAGTGCCTTCACAGTAAGAATATGGTGGGTGGGATGCCTGGCTGTAATTACAGTGGTGCCTCGCTAGACGAAAAGAATCCGTTCCGCGATTCTCTTCGTCTAGCGGTTTTTTCGTCTTGCAAAGCAAGCCCATTGACAGCTTAGCGGGTTAGCGCTACAGCTGTCTAGCGGCTTCTAGCGATCAGCTGTTAAGCGGCTTATCAGCGGAACAGCTGATAAGCGGCTTAGCGGCTTAGAAAAAGGGCGAAAAAAGCGAAAAAAACCTGCGGGGGACGCAAGATTTTTTCATCTTGCGAAGCAACCCCATAGGGAAATTCGTTTTGCAAGCACCTCCAAAATGGAAAACCCTTTCGTCTAGCGGGTTTTCCGCCTTGCGAGGCGTTCGTCTTGCGGGGCACCACTGTACGGTATTTAAAGAAATACAAGTTACATATCTGTATGCAACATATGAAGCAATCACCTAGTTTGGGCTCTGCTTTCACTGCTGGTTTTAAAGATCTGTATCCTCACAGTTATCTGGAGGACGCACATCACGGATACAAAGGTGATGGCAGATTGGTATTTTTTTTCATTCATAAATGTTAGGGCATAGGACAACGGGAGCCCGCAGATAAGAGGTTCTTAGGATTAACACATTTCCTTAACCAGCCAGATGATGGGAGTTGTGGTCAGATGATCACTTGTCAGAGAAAGAGCTGATGAATAACTGGGGGACATGAGCTGCTGCCACTGCTCACTGGCTTATCCTCTTTTGGCCCAGAGTGCAGGTGAGCAAATTGTGAAATGAACAGGAAGTTTGAGGAGAAGCAGAGCCAGTGACTCTTGGCTGTGAGCCCCTTACTTGGACATGGGCCTTGATGAATGCCTGACAGGGCTGACCCCTGGGCCAAGGTTCTCAAGATGTGAATCACATTCTTCATTGCCTGAATGTGGCTCAGATAATGGTTCTCCAACATTTGCAACTCTTTGCCTCTTAGTGAGAAGAGATACCTGCCTGCATTACAAGGCAACAGTCCAGAATCCTCCTGGTCCTAAGAATCAAGTGACACCAAATCATCAATACCAAGCTGTGGCAGTGTTTTTAGATCTGTTATTTTCCTGAATCAGACTGATGTGTCACTGTGGGATGCTACCAAGCTGTCCGTCCTGTGCTAGGCTGTCTGCCCACCTGCTGGTTTACAGGGGTATTTGCCAGCTTTTCCATCTGTCTGATGAGGAGTACTTGGGAGTTGTGAATTCTAGAGCTCTGGCTGAGAATTCTTCATCTCTTCATCCTCCCTCTCCCTCTCTCATTCTGAGACCCCAAATGGGAATTCTAAGAACATGTATGGCTCATACCATAGGTACATCTAGCCCAGAATCCTTTTTTCACAGGGGCCAACCAGATGCCTATGGAGAGTTCACAAGCAGGACCTGGATGCAACAGTGCTCTCCACACTTGTGGTTTTCAGCAATTGGTATTCAGTGGCAACATTGCCTTCTCTAAGTAGCAGCTGGAGGAAGATATCAGTTCTTTATGCCATTTCCTCTCATAGGCCAATCTTTTCCTTGTGCTTCCTGCATGCAAGCTATTTTTGGAGTATATAGGCCTCAAATTAGTGAACTCAGAGATGGTACAGTTGTGTGGCCCCCCTCTTGCCTATCCTTCAGTGTGGCACAAGAAAAACGGGTGGTGGTCACAGAAAGGGTAGCACGCATTTTAAGGTGGTGTGTAAATTTCCCCCTACATATTAAATTTCTGAAAAGAAAATAACCAAGCTGATAGGGCTGATGGGAGTTGTAGTCCACAACATCTAGAAAGTATCAGGTCTGTGAAGGCTGAGCTAATAGGTAGCAGCTATTAAAGAATGCCTGTTAAATTTGCACTAATATCTAAACTCTTAATGTGGAGGTAGGAGAAAATGTTCATAATTGTACATATGGCTAACAATGCACTCTGGGACATATTTTGCCTTCTCTATAATTGAAACAAATAGGGACTTAATCATGTCAGATGTAATTGTAAATTAAATAATATTTTAAATTACCATGTTACACAGTCATACTTGTAGAATACTCAGCGAGATTAAAGAAATTCATGCATATTAGGAAAATCTATATTAATTCATAATATTCAGGAACAATTGTACATTTTTAGGGGGTTGACTTACAGCATCCTGTTTTGGGGCTAAGGAGCCTTGAACAATAAAATATTATTATTATTCATTTTTATTAATGTTCATGTGGCAGTGTATTTATAATGTTTTCACTAGGAATGAGCGTCTGTGGTTTTCATCGATGACTGTATTTACTGTGGAACCCGATAAGAGACTTAGCTTATTTAGTCCTCATAAACTTAAATGTTTCAGCATTTACTCAAACTGTCTGAGGATAATGAGTTTGGTAGAGGGATGGTGGTTTAATAGCCACAGTACATGCAAAGTAAAGGGGTATAATTGTTACATAAGAACCTTAGAAGAGCCTGCTGGATAAGGCCAATGACCCATCTAGTCCAGCTTCCTATTTTCACGGTGCCCAGCTGGAAGCCCACAATGTGCTGTATTTGGGGATACCTTTGAAGGTGAATCAGAAACTACAACTAATTTAGAATGCAGCAGATAGACTGGGAGCTGCTGCCGGGACCATATAACACCAGTCCTAAATTAATTACATTAGCTCCCTGTACGTTTCTGAGCACAATTCAAAGTGTTGGTGCTGACCTTTAAAGCCATAAATGGTCTTGATATACCTGATATACCTGAAGGTATATCCCTATTGTCCAGCCTGGACACTGAGGTCCAGCTTCAAGGGCCTTCTGGTGGCTTGGTTCCCTTATTGCGAGAAGTGAGGTTACAGGGAACCAGACAGAGGGCCTTTTCAGTAGTTGCACCCACCCTGTGGAATGCCCTCCCTTCAGATGTCAAGGAAATAAACAACTATTTGACTTTTAGAGGACATCTGAAGGCAGCCCTGTGCAGGGAAGTTTTTAACGTTTGAGGTTTTATTATGTTCTTAATATTTTGTTGGGAGCTGCCCAGAGTAGTTAGGGCAACCCAATCAGATGGGCAGCATATAAATAATAATAATAATAATAATAATAAAATTAATATTATTATTAACTGGGACCTAAGCACAACAGCACTCTTCTCTCCTATGGCTTCCAGCAACTGGTATTCAGAAGCATACCTACTTGGATAGAGGAGGTAGAACATTATAATCAGCCATTGACAGCCTTATCTTCCATGAATTTGTCTAATGATCTTTTAAAGTCATCCATGTTGGTGGTCATCACTGCCTCTTGTGGGATTGAATCCCATAGTTTGGCTAGGCACTGTGTGAAGAAGTGCTTAATTTTGGCTGTCCTGAATTTTCCAATATTCAGCTTCATTGAATGTCCAAAAGTTCTAGTTTAGGGAGATAGGGAGAAAAACTTTACTTTGATCCACTTTCTCAACACCATGCATAATTTTATACATTTCAGTCATGTCGCCTCTAACTTGCCTTATCTCTAAAATTAAAAAGTTGTAAATTTAAAAAGTTACAAATCCTTTCCTCGTAGGGGAGCCACTCCATCGCTTTGATCTGTTTGATAGTCCTTTTCTGAACTGTTAATTTTTACTCCGTTTCATGGTAGAACAGCCACCTATGGCCTAGTCCACACATTATGTATATGCTTCATTTCATTTATGAATTATTTCCCATGAGACATCCTATATAGAATAAGTGCATGTATAAAAGCTGTTTAAACATTTTCTTATATGAACACAATGAATACACAGACATTTTAAAACAACAACACACATAAAAAATCAGTTCCAGCAGAGATCATTACTGGGATAGAAGGAGATGTAACAGAACAAGGCAGGAATGAAGTTGGCCTCTTTTTCTGATTATGCATTTCCTTTTGTTGGTGAGGCCCCTCTACCTCTGCACAAAAACCTAGGTTGTCATAAAGCACTGCAGTTTGATATTTGATGAGAGTATTCAGATATGGACCAAGGGGATTAATTTAACATTTTCTTCAGTACCTTTCTTCAAAAATACAACTTGATGCTAGGTGGTATTTTTGAGGTGTTAAGTCTTGAATGTTCATTTTATAGTGCTGAGAGATTTCCATCATCAAAGGAGCTACTGACCATCTATTCATCTCAGCCCTAGACACTCATAATCATAGGCTCTTTTGGCCATTCAGGGAACATTTTCAAGGCTCTCATCACCGGTGGTGGCTCTCATTGCCGTAAATGTTTCCATGACTTTCTTCTGGCTGTGGGAATGTTCTGTTTCTCTGATTCTTAAATCAGGCTTGTTCATGGTGGCCTGTGAGACTGTGCTGGGGGTAGGTGAATTAAGAGGCTAATTCCTTTTGCTGAGAGGTGCATGTGCTCTGGGCCTTGAGTAGGGGTGGTCTGGGTTTTCTAAAAGTGATTTATAATCTGAAAACATTTTGCAAGACTTAACTGGGATTCCTTGGTGACCAGACTACAAGTATTTGCTCTTTGCTTCTTTTTCCTGTATCCATGCCGATAATCCAGTTCAGTTATAATGACTTCTTGTAGCGCTGCCAAATCATCAGCGTTCTGCATTTTTTAATGCCTTTGTGTGCAGCAAGACATTCTGGTGAGCCTCAGGCAAACATAGGTTCGTTTTGTGAGTAGTGACATTTTCTTATATCCTCAAATGATTGCGCTGCTTTTGTTATGACATCGGCGAGCTCCACCTTCGCGTTAAGACTCAAGGCAGCCTAGTGTTACTCCAATAGAGAGGCCATTCAGCAAAAATGGGAACACTTAACATATTCCAGGCAAAACATTTCAAGGAGAAAGATGTTACTGTGTTAGGCTGAGAAACTTTAGGTGTACAAGAAAGTATAAGTGGATCACCTTCCATTGGCAAAAACACTGTGGTAAGGATGGGGAATCTGTGGCCCTCCATATTATGTTTGGCTCCTTTCTACCATCAGCCATAGCCAGCATGGCCAATGGTCAGGGATGATGTTTATTTATTTATTTATTTTTAATTAACAAAATGTATATAGACCTGCTCGACAGAATGGCTCTAGATGGCTTACAAAGGACAGTACAAAATATTAATTAAAAACACATATAAAAGCAAAATGTAAAAACAAGTTAACAAAATAAAATCAGAAATTTTCAAGCAATTATTATGTACATGCTAAAACTGCATGTTTAAAATGACATTTGCTGAAACCAAATAAGTATTTTGAAAGCACCACTGTGTTGAAAACAACATTGTGAAGGCTCCTGCCTAATATCAATGTGCAGGATGTTCCAGAGATTAGGTGCTGCCACACTGAAGAACTGCTCCCTTGCAAGTTCAGAACAAATATGTGGCATTTCATATGTGAGATCCATAATATTGTGATAGCATCTCAAAGAACAATAATATGGCTTGTATTGACTAATACAGTTCTGCTCCCAAATGCACTTTTAGAAATAGGAAGTATAAAATCACCATCATGACAATTTGTTCAGCTATATCTTGTAATCTCTGGATGTTTCAATTTCACATGCGATTTTTGAGGGAGAGGATCACACTGTTCCATCAGGTTACATAGCTTCATTTAATCCGAGGCATTTTTGATACTATCTAACCAGAAGAACAGAAGTATATCTGATGTTTTGTATGCATCATGCAAGCAGAACTTAGGCAATATATTGGGTAGATGTACTTTAATGTTTAACTAATATATTGTTATCCTTTGTGGTGAGAAATCTGAAATATATTCTGCATTTTGACCTCTGTGCACACCAGACCTCTGACTTCATAAAACTAATGGATTGAAAAGTACACTTGGAAGGTTTGTTCACTGACAGGTGGGCGTTGATTTGGTTTTCTTTTTGTTGGGTCAAGGCTTAGTTTTAGAGCTGCATTAATTTTGCTTTTATTGGGATTATGTTTTTGTATTTTTATTTATGTTGTAAGCTACTTGAATATGGCTTAACTATGGAAGTTTTTCCATATTTTAGGTAGATGACTCTAAAAATAATTCCCCGGAATACTGCTTCAATAATAAATAATATTTTTCCTATTTTCTTATTAAAAAAAAACTTGCTACATCTTACACTTTTTTCTCCTTCCTCAGCTATTATCCATAAGTCAGGCATAAACCTATATTATTAATTAGAGCTTATCTTATTTAATGTATGAGTTATATTCTGCCCTTCATAAAAATTATCTCAGGGCCAGTTACAAAATAAAAAATCAAAAATCTGTAGACCAAAAGAAAAGAAAAACAGTTAAAATTTTCAAATATAATCCAACACAGTTTATTCAGATATCCCAACTCAGAACCCTGTAACTGGGGAACCACATACATAGAATGTTTAAAAGACCTGGAAGAAAATACAAGTCTTCAGCTGACATCCAGAAATAGAAAAAGTGGGTGCCAGCTGAACCTCTAGAGGCAGAAAATGTCCACAACTGGGTTCCTATTGTTGAGCATGCCCTTTGGCAAGCTATGGACCATCTGACCTTACTCTGATGCTACTGTTGAAAGTGCATTCTCAGTTGATCTCAAAGCCTGGTTAAGGCAGGATGGGGATAGCCACTCCATCAGGCAACTGGGTCCTAAGCCACTCTGGCCTTAATATGTTATAAATAGCACCTTGATTTTTTCTCAGTGACAAATAGGTAGTCATTGCATATCCTTAAGGACTGATGTCTTGTGCCGTCAAACCCAATAAAATCCTAACCACTGTATTTTACATAAGCTGCAGTTTTCGGGCCATTGTCAAGGGAAGCCCCACATAGAGCAAGTTGTAGTATTCTAACCAGCAGGTTGCTAATTACACTTCCTGTGCAGGCATGGCTATAGCTGGTGAACCAACCACAGGTGGGAAAAGCCACTTCTTGCCAATGAGGTCACCTAGGCTTCCAGTGAGAGAGTGGAATCCAGGAGTACCCTTGAGGATCTAGGTGGCAGTGTAAAATAAACCAATGTTGTGCTGTGCACATATTCCATAGCCACAAATTTCATGGCAGTGGAAAACATAGATGGACTGCGACTCTGAGAAATGCAGCAGCTTTTAAAAATAAAATTGTTAGTAACCTCACACTTTCTTCAGTATTCACCTCCACCCCAAGAACACTGTATTGAGGTTTTGCTCATAAGCTGTTTCATGCAGATTTATACAAATGCATTCAAGTTATTAATTGGTCAAAAGGCAGCTGATTAATCAACTAGAATTATTTAATTGGTTGACAGCCCAAATTAATTAGAATATGAATCACGAATAACTTATACTTGCCCTATCCCCAAGGCTCCAGATATTCCTACACGTGTAATTGGAAACTTAGATACAGAGCTCTCTCAGAGGACTCTCAGCTTTTAGTTGTAAGAGGAAAGGAGGTGCAGCCCTACATAATCTGAAATAAAGTTGCTCCCCAAAATCCCCCTCAAAATATTTGATGTCAAATATACTCCAGCTTTTCTAGTTAATATGACTTTTTTAGTCATATTATTTAAATTTCTATATTGCCTTTAATCCGAGGATCACAGGGCGGTTTACAATGTAAAAACACAAAAACACATAGCCCAGTAACAACAGAAGCAATACCCCCACCCTCTGTTTAAAAGGCTATAGATTGTTTAATTAGCCAAAGGCCTGGGAGAAGAGGAACGTTTTTGCCTGGTGCCTAAAGATCTGTAACAAAGGCATCAGGTGAGCCTCCCTGGGGAGAGCATTTCACAAGCAGGGAGCCACCGTAAAAAAGGCCCGCTCTCGTGTTGCCACCCTCCTGACCTTTCATGGAGGAGGCACACAAAGAAGATATATGGGGCACCGAGTGCAATTTGATTTCTGTGTTTGATATTTTTAATTGATATTTAGAGGGTGGCTTATATTTTCCTTTTTAAAAATTTATGTGAGCTGCTTTGGGAGACAATAATAGTCTGAAGAGTGGAATAAAAAACACATAAACTAATAGATAAATAACACTTGCCAGCCGATATGTAATACTGTTTTGTGTTCAACAGTGTTGATAACTAGTCCACAGCAGTATATCAGCAGAATAGCTTTCAGCCTTTCTTAAGAACATAAGAAGAGCCTACTGAATCAGGCCAGTGACCCATCTAGCCCAGTAAGTAGCAACAACACTGATGCCAGGAAGCTATTGCTGTGGCTCTAGCCCACCAGGTGAGCCACTCATGCAGTAGAAAAATATTGGAGCATTACTGTGATACAGTATAAACAGTGGTGCAGTAGAGCAGAAACTCAAAGGAGCACAGCTCCAGGTTCCCGCTCCTGCTTTGCTGGCGTGGTATTGGTCAGTGTTGTCTGGCACATGACCCTCTTATAAGGTAGGTCTGGTCCAGGGTCACCCAGTGAAGGTCATGACTGACCAAACATGAGACCCTATCTCCCAGCCAGAGCTCAATCAGTTCACCCAGCTCACACATTTTTCAGCTCTCTTTGGGAATGTGGCTATTGACTCTTTGGGGGAGCGGCTCTGGGGACTGTCATGATGAGCTGCTTCACTTCAAAATTTACCACCGAGTACCAGGGAGCTCTTTATCACTGCATTAAAGTCTAGCATCAATGGGGTACTCTGGATTAAGTGTTTTGATTACTGCAATCTCATTGGTCACTTTCCTAGAGTTTCATATTCTTAAAGCATCCCAGCATTAATGTATTTTATTATTTTAATGGACAAAATAGACTTCTAATCAATAACAGGATTTTAAAAAATCTTAAGCAGCCATCCTTCATAAATATAGAGATTTCAGTGCCATATTAATACTGGTCATGATTTTTCAAGGTATGGTAAAAAAGGGGGAATGAAGTAATTTCCCTCTCCATTTAAAAACCATAAAACTGGCAGACATGTTATATTAATATCATAAGAATATATTATTGCTTGTGCCAGTTCCAAAGTTGCTGGAAATACTATATTGGCAAAGTCAGTACAGAATGATCCCTTCTTAATGTGGATGCCTTGCCTCTGGCATTTTCATCTCAGCCTATGATTATGCATGCTTCATGCAACATACAACAAGCCATAGGTAAATCTATTGGGCATGACATAGAGATAGCCACGCATAGCTATGTCCTCTTGCTGTCAGTGGAACTCAAGCACATAGTTATGCATTTTAATGACATTGAGTCCAAAGGAGCTTAGATTATGACCATTTTCTCTAACCCTTGCAGAAAACAGTTACAGATAGGTAGCCGTGTTGGTCTGCCATAGTCAAAACAAAAAAATTCCTTCCAGTAGCACCTTAAAGACCAACTAAGTTAGTTCTTGGTATGACCTTTCGTGTGTATGCACACTTCTTCAGGTATCTGAAGAAGTGTGCATGCACACGAAAGCTCATAGCAAGAACTAACTTAGTTGGCCTTGCAGAAAAGTTTTTCTTCCTCTTTTAAAGCCCTGGAACTCTTGGACAGCCAATGAATGTTGGAAGATTCACAACAGATAAAAAAAATAGCACTTCTCCCATAAATTATGGAACTTGCTCCCACAATAGGCAGTGATGGCCACAAACTCAGATGGCTTCAAAAGAGGATTCAAGAAACACATTGAGGACAAGGCTACCAGTAGCTACTAGCCATGTTCTACCTCCATTGTCAAAAACATGGGGGGGGGGGAATTGAACCCTGTGGCATCCAGAGGTGAGGGGGCATGAAGTACCAGCTTCTGTCTCTCCAGAAAGTACCAGAGTCACCATAACACTATACCTCCAAGACCCATTCCTCCAAGACAGCCTAGTAAAAACCTATGACTGATGCTATCAAAAGTCACCAAGAGGTTCAGGCGAACTAACAGGGCTGCACTCTCCTGTCCATTCTATATCCCATATCCTCCATCAGGACAATCAATAATGTTTCTGTCCCAAAACTAAGCCAGAAGACAGACTCAAATAGATCCATATAATCCATAGCCATGTTCTACTTTCACTGTCAGAGGCATTATGCTTCTGACTGTCTCTAGTTGCTGGGAATTAATGGTGGGCAGAGTGCTATTGCTCTCTCATCCATCTTATGGGTTCTTTCAGGTTTCTGGTCAGCCACTGTGAGAATGGGCTACTGGACTGGATTGACTACTTGTCTTGTCCAGCAGGCTTTACTTATGTTCTAGTCTTAGAAAACTTTTGAAACAACAAGAAGGTAGATAGGCCACTGCTACTGCTAATCATGAAGTCGTGGTGGTGGTGGGGACTGTTGGAAACCGCCCTCCCCCCAGATATTTAGTGAAATACTCCCTAATTTTACTGCCAGTGGAAATAGAGAAATAGGAGAGTTTTCAGGAGGCCATTTTCACCCATCCTTCCAACAAACAAACAAACAAACAAACAAACAAACAAACAAACAAACAAACAATGAGTCCTTTAATTGGCTGCCTATGCTATTTATTACCATAAATAAAATGAGTGTTCTAAGCAGTGTGGTATGAGATTCCTTTTATGCCAGAGCTGGAATGAAAGAGCCCCGACTGCCGCATAAGTAAAGTTTCAGGCTGGCTGGATGTCTCTTTCTGTCAGATGCCATTGTGTCAGACTCAAAGCCATTTGTCATCCCTGAATTTCATTATCTGCTCCTTCCCTGTCTTTCAGTCTCACTTTGCTAGGACATTTGTTCACCGTTGACCTCGCTGACAAATAATACACCTTAATTATGTTGGCAAGAGGGGATATGTCATTCCTGGGCCACTTTAATTGTCTATCCGACAGGCGTCCTGCTGCGGCATGTAGCTTCCGTGCTATTTTGACCACTCCAATTCCATCCCTCTCCCAGGCTTTCCCTTTGTGTGTGAGGTCAAAATAAAGCACAACTTTGTATAAATAACATGTAAGGCAGTATTACCTCCATAATTTCTAAAAAAAATTACACATTCTATCCCATAGGTACTTTTCATTATTTTTTAAAAAATAATCATATAAAAATAAAGAGATGCTAACAAAAAAACACAGTTTTCTTCCTAAAAAATTGCCATGGTATTTCCATTGCTAAAGCATGAAGCCACAGAAATACAAATAAGTGTATTTGATTTAAATTTGTTTATTATTACATGAATATCCCACTGGTCTTTCAAGGAGTGCAAGGTGACGTACATGCCTAAACGGCCTCGGTCCAGTATACCTGAAGGAGCGTCTCCACCCCCACTGACGTCCAGCACCAAAGGCCTTCTGGTGGTTCCCTTACTGTGAGAAGTGAGGTTACAGGGAACCAGGCAGAGGGCCTTCTCAGTAGTGGCACCCACCCTGTGGAACGCCCTCCCACCAGATGTCAAAGAGAACAACAACTACCAGACTTTTAGAAGAGATCAGAAGGCAGCCCTGTTTAGGGAAGCTTTTAATGTTTGATGGACTACCGTATTTAAATATTTTGTTGGAAGCCGTCCAGAGTGGCTGGGGAAACCCAGCCAGATGGGCGAGGTATAAATAATAATAATAATAATAATAATAATAATAATAATAATAATAATAATGGTTCTTACCATTCCCATTTTATCCACACAACAACCCTTTGAGGTGGGTTAAGCTGAAAAAGCGACTGGTCTAAGGTGCCAGTGCTCACCATGAACTTGTCACAGTAAGTGCCGCACTTTTTACCAACAACAAAACAGAGATGCCGGTACCGTGTACCCTTGAGTACTCCCTGGAAAAAAAGCACTGGTTGTTAGGAGCCTGAATTGGGAGTTCTTTGCACTGCAACATTTTGTTACAGGTTCTGTTTGTAACTGTAGTAAAGAATTTAGCCATTAGAAATGTGAAAGGAAGCCAGAGTGAAACTGCACTGTATAGGTCAGGGATAGGTGAAATCAGCATTCAAGGCCTCACTGTTCAAACCTGAGACTCTTCCTAAACCGTAAGCCCAAGAACCTGCACACTAGCCATGCTCTAATAGTAGTAGTAGTAGTAGTAGTAGTAGCAGCAGCAGCAGCAGCAGCAGCAGTAGTAATTTATTGAATTTCTTAGTCACTTTATCTTGCCCAAAGCAAACCAAAGTGACTTATAATCAAACAAACAGACTGACCGGGGGTGCGGGAACCCACGTAAATACATTGCAACTAAGAGGAAAAAGAAATACATTAACAACGTCCCACCAATGTCCTTGAATACTTTTGTAATATGTCTTTAATTATGCCACTTGCTTGCTTGGAGGGAGAGATGTTCTGATGTTTGTGTCTGCCTACTGCAGAAAGGTCAGAGCCACATTCACAGTTCTGTTCACTTTTGCCTCTGGGCCCGCTGACATTTGGCTGTGGTCCTGCCCATTACTGGCACGTGACCTTTGCAAGGTTGCCCACAAAGAAACGTGGCTCTTGGTTCTCCATCCATGGAATAAATAGTCAGTTTTTCTTACATGATCCCCCATCCCCCCCAAAAAATTCTTTGGCACTATAAAACAATTTATATTTCTAATAAGATTAAACACACTGCTGCAAGGATTGACCAATCTGCCAATCCACAGAGTGCAAAATCAGCTTCTGCAGTTATTAAGGCCAAGGTATTGTTCCAGGCTACAAGTTTAGGGATGGGATCGCAGTTGCTCAAAACACCTTTCTGGAAATGCAGATGGACTTTATTAGATGCTATTTCTTGAACCCAGTTTCATTTCCTCAGCTAGAGCAAAGCAGTGGAGAAGTAGGTTGAAGCAAAGGCAAAAGTGAGTGCCTTAGGACACTGGTTATATCACAGACACTTAGCTGTGTCTTTATGATGTTGAGGTAGTCACAGAGCCATTGAGTTGGAAGGGGTCTTGAGAGCCACCTAGTCCTGCTGCTCAGGAAAAACAGATCTAGAGTATTCTTAAGAGATAATATTCAGCCTCTGCTTGAAGGGAGGACGAGGCCACCACCCTTGTAGGGAATTGGTTCCATTGTCAAACTATTCTTACCATGGCTGTAGCTCAGCAGTAGAGCATCCTTGGCATCTCCAAGTTGGGCTGGAGACACCACTGTCTGAAACATTGGAGAGTTGCTGCCAGTCAGTGTGGGCATTACTGAGCTAGGTGGACTAGCGGCCTGACTCAGTATAAGGAAGTTAACTGCGTCCCTAATCTTAAACTTATATTTATACTCCTGTAGTTTAAGACCATTAGTTAGACTAAAGATTGGTAATCCTGCAATAAAGAGTAAAGGACTACCCAGGCAAAGCTGAACACTTTTTAAGTCTAATTAATTTAAGTGGAACAAAGCTAAACACATTCTTAAATCTTTCTCTATGAAATCAGTCAGGCTGTTGCATACCTGACTACTCAGAAGTAAGCCCCACTGAGTTTAATGAGATTACTTCCATTAGTGTATATAGGATTATAGTTTTACGGTGGTTGATTATGCTGGACCACTTCTTTAAGGAATATATATGGAGACTCAAGAGAATGTAAAATAGCACATATGCCTTGTATATAATAATTGATCTTTCCTTATTGATGGACAGCAGCATTTTATTTCTACAGAAATACCATTTATAAGTCTATTTTATGAGATGATCACATCATTTTAGGATTTAAAGGCCATATATTATAATGGATTATAAATGGTCCTCTGTTCTGTTTTAAATCATAGTTTGGAGTCTGATTTTTTAAAAGGGCTTTCCCCATTTTTAAAAATTGCTCAAGATACTATTATGGAGCTGAACACTTCATAAATTTTGATTGACTATCTTGTCACCAAGTCAATGGCAAAGGTGCAACTTGAATGTAAGCCTCTAGTGCTTGATCTGGAAACTGCAGTTAGTGCAGAATGCTGTGGCATGGTTGTTGAAAGGATAGAGACCCTGTCAGCATGTAACAACTCTGCCCAGAGATCTGGTCTAGATACCATTAGTATATAAAGCCTTTAACAACTGATACAGGTCCACATAATACCTGTTCTGCAGGTGTAAGAAATAGATATTTTAGTGTGGCAGCACCTACACTTTGCAACTCCCTGCCTGTTGACATCAGGAAGGCACCTTTGCTGAACTCTTTTCAGCACTTGCTTAAAACCTGTTTGTTTATGCAAGCCTATCCAGACATGTAGAAGTTACATGTGCCTCATCTCTTTTTAGCAGCTGTTGATTTTAATAATCTTTTGAAGGCTTTATAAGCCGCTTAGAGATTTGTTTGTTTTTAGAATCAAGCAGTATATAAATGTTGCTAGATAAATAAAATAAATAAATAAAGTGGGAATGTTCATGCAACCGACTATAGTGGTACCTCTGGTTACAGATGCTTCAGGTTATAGACGCTTCAGCTTACAGACTCCGCTAACCCGGAAGTAGTACCTCAAGTTAAGAACAGTTTCAGGTTAAGAATGGACCTTCAGAATGAATTAAGTTCTTAACCCGAGGTAATACTGTATCTGGAGCTGTATCATAGCGGCATCAGACGTCACTATTAACCCTATGATGTCACTGTGAGCCTTGGTTTACTATGACAGAAATGAGCCTAACCCTTCCCTAGGCTCAAACTCTTCCCTTCCTCCTCCTCCAGCATGATTTGAGATTAACCCCAGTTTACTGTGTCATCCGAACCTGATAAACTCTGATTAATTATAACTATGCTTTGTTTGAAGCAAACCAGCTTCCAAGTGTGGTTTATGAAGCCTCACTTTAGAGCTTGAACATCATGTTAAAGCACTTAATCAAAAGTGGAAGTTATGATTTCTGATCTCCTTTTCATTGCTGTATCAGAGGAGCAAGGGTGATGCAAGCCCCTGGAAAGGATTGGCTCCCTGCTATTGTGTTAAACCATAGATTATCATGACACTCAGCTAGTGTGCGAAGGGGTCGCTCAACAACATGTCTGTATGTGGGATGCATAAAATTCTAC
This sequence comes from Podarcis gaigeae, assembly GCF_964106915.1. Classification (NCBI taxonomy): domain Eukaryota; kingdom Metazoa; phylum Chordata; class Lepidosauria; order Squamata; family Lacertidae; genus Podarcis; species Podarcis gaigeae. Next base: position 85,430,786 of record NC_139681.1, on the reverse strand, counting down.
ATTGGAAAGCAATAAAAAACCTTGCACATAGGGAATTAAAGGGATCCTTTAATTTGAACTTGGATAGACTTTGAACCAATAGTAAATCTTAAAGATGTTGGGGCCTCGCACTTGAACCCAGACCATTTGTACTGTAGTG
>NC_139681.1:85258147-85425647 GCF_964106915.1 Podarcis gaigeae | reverse complement strand
GCTAATTTGAATAGCTGCATTTAATTAAGGTAATGTGCATATCATTTTCCTGAACCCAGAGCATGCCAAAGAATGATGGTCATCTTATGCTTAGTGCATGACATTCCTTTGAAATGTGGGCTCTGGGGGGAAGTCTTTGAAAAATATTGATACAGATACATGAGTTTTTAAAAGCCTAGTGAAATGTTTTAGAAAGATTTGTTTCTTTACAGTGCAATCCCATGCATATCTACTCCGTAGTAGACTTGCTCCCAGATAAGTGCATATATAAAAAATACTTGTCACTGTATTAGCATATATACTAGCCCATCGAGTCCAGCATCTTGTTCTCACAGTGGCCAGCCAGATACCTGTGGGAAACCCGCAAGCAGGACCTGAATGTAACAGCGCTCTACCCACTTGCGATCCCCAGCAATTAGTATTCAGGGGCCTGATGCCTAACAGTGGAGGGAGAACACAGCCATTGTGGCTAGTAAAAAGGTAAAGGTAAAAAAAAGCAATGGACCCCTGGATAGTTAAGTCCAATCAAAGGCAACTATGGGGTGCAGCGCTCATCTCACTTTTCAGGCTGAGGGAGCCAGCGTTTGTCTACAGACAGCTTTCTGGGTCATGTGGCCAGCATGACTAAATCGTTACTGGTACACGGAGGACCATGTCGAGTGCCAGAGTGCTGTTTACCTTCCCACCGCAGTAGTACCTATTTATCTACTTGCACTGGTATGCTTTCGAACTGCAGGTGGGCAGAAGCTGGGACAGAGTAATGGGAGCTCACCCCATTACGCATATTTGCTAGTAGCTGTTGATAGCCCTATCCTCCATGAATTTGTCCAGTCCTCTTTTAAAGCCATCCAAGTCGCTGGCCATCACTACTTAGGAAAGCAAATCCCACAGTTATTTCTTTTTTCTGACCTGAATCTTACAACATTCAACTTCATTGGACGTCCCCAAGTTCTAATGTTATACGGCATCATGCAGTTCACACAGAACACTGGCCAGGCTTGTTTGGTCTCACCAGCTCTCCATGAAAATTCATAGAATCAAAGAATCATAGAGTTGGAAGGGACCCAAGGCTCATCTAGTCCAACCCCCTGCAGTGCAGGAAATGGCAAAACACAACTAGCCTTCCTCTGCAGCCTTGCACTGCAAGCATAGAACAGTGGTTGTAGGCAAGCAGTCTTTTAGCTAAACTTGTCTGTCATAGCTGATCTCCCTGCTAAGGAACTGATATGATAGAGCATCCTCTCTGCATGCAGAAAAGTCCCAGGTTCAGGTAGGGCTAAGAATGTCCCCTGTCTGAACCCCTGGAGAGCCACTGCCAGTCAGTGCAGACAGTAATGAGCTAGGTGGACCAATGGTGTTCCTCATTTCTTATGCCCTGCTTCCGTAGAACACAGTTTAAAAACTATTGCCTTCAGGGAATAATGATAATATAGAGAAAGACTATGGTCCAAAGCCCTGTGTGGCTCTAATGCAGATGGCAGGAGCAACTTTGTTCTCATCTGGAGGGCAGGGTTTAGTGCTCTGTACAAATCATGCAGAATCCTCATGCTCGTATGGGGCATTTTTTGATTCATAGGACAGAATTGGGCAGCCCATGTTTGCATGGAACATCATACCTTGTTGCAGCAGAAGCACTACAGGATCATAGTAAAAAACTTGAACTTGGACAGTATTTCTGTGTAATACTTGAGTGTTCCTAAATTAATACAGTACATCACTCTTGCTGGTGGTCAGCTTGCAGCTGTTTACCTGCATGACAGTCAGGGATCATTTATAGAGAAAGTTGGAGCCACTCAGAGGGCAGGGAAGCCATTTAATTTGCTCATATTTCTAGTGCATGTGACACTTTTAAAAACCAGCAAATTCCACAGAAGCCTGCCCTAATTGTGTATTGCCCCTTCATGAATAGGCCCTCTTGTTATGAGATAGCTCATTCCTGTTAGTGTTTTCTCTCTTGTTTGGCTTTATTGGGTGTTACCTCCCATGGCAATCTGTAAAGCCAATTAGTGGAGAAAATAACAACCATATTAATCTCTTATAGCAGGGCAAGAAAAATAGTCATAATATAATAGGGAAATTGTTCTAAGTGTGAAAAATTACCCACTTTGTCTATTTCATATTTCTCAAACTCTGAAATTAATGACTTCCTGGAAAAAAACATATTTATCTCCGTAGAAAAGACAGAGGGGGTTATGAATGCTGAAGGAAAACCAATAGGGCTTTCAAAATGGAAAAAAACAACCCACCTCCTAATCCTGTAAAGATCTAGATGGCTCAACTGCTGATACATCATCCGTTTCTATCAAACGCTATAAGGCATCCTTCACCAACGTGGTGCCCTCCAGATGTTTTTAAACTGCTACTCCCATCTGTCCCAGCCTGATGGGAGTTGTAGCCTAAAATATCTGGAGGCACTAGGTTGCCATAGGCTGCTATAAGGGGTTGTACAGAGAGTCCTGTTGCTGAAGGACTGTCTGGTCTAAGTGCATTCAGATATGAGGAATATTGCATTAGTTTTCTTGAGTATAATGCTAGCAATTCTCTCCTGTATTCTAATGGTCCTTGCACACCGCAGTACCTGTTGCATTATGGAAATGTGGCTTTTTGACCAATATGTCAGCATTTCATGCCAAATTTCATTTACAGCTCAGTGGGTGTGGTGAACATCACTGGATAGTATCTCTACTCCTTCACCCTTTTCACACATGAATGCTTCTGTTTCCTCCCTGAAAATAGCAGGAAAGCACTGTGTGCTGTTATACCACCCCAAAAAATGTTTACTCCCATAAATTTCTGGATTAATGGGATTGCCTACAGATCCCCCCCCCCAGACATTAGCACAGAAAGGGCTGCTAAATGTCCACTAGATTCCGGGAAGGGGCTTTTACATTGTGTGAAAGCTCAGATATAATGCGAAAATTAGCAATTAGGAAAATTAAATACAGTGCTATGTGAATGAAGCCTAATTCTGTTTAAGGATAAAGCAGTCATAAGTAAAGAGCACCACAGGGGCCTTGAGGTTGCCCATCAACAGTTATCACCTAGATAGCAGACTGAACAGACAGAACAGGTCACCTGGTCTTCCCCACTACAGTGAAATGGATTATATTTCCATTTAAATTATAGTAATTATCTCTCAGTTTGCAATGTATGTATGTATGTATGTATGTATGTATGTTAGTACGTATGTAAGTATGTAATGCATTTCCTCTTTCTTGGCAATGTGTAAGTGGCCACCAGTATTGAAAGTGGGATTGTGAATAACTGTCCCAAAACCATCATTATTTTTATTGAATTTCTATACTGCCCTTCATATGACGATCACAGTGGAGTTTACAATATAAAAACACAAATTTATACAGCTTAACAACAAACAATAGCAACAACTCCCCCACAGTATTATTGTATATGAATACTGCATTCAAATATATTTGAACTGCTCCATTTTGCATATTCTAAGTTTGAGGCTGCAGTCTGCTGATCAGTTACCTAAGAGTAAGTATAGACCAGTATCTGATTGCAGTGTTAGCTGAGCTGCAGTTATCTTGCCTAGTGATGTCAGAAGATTGACAGGTGGGTGCGGTTTGGGGGGGGGAAATGGCCACAGGGGCCAAACTAGACTCCATGTCAGGCCAAGACATGAGCCAGAGGTTCCCCATCAGTGGTTTACAGGAAAGAAACACAAACAGAAAGGTCACCTTGCAACCATAAAGTAAGCTCAAAATCCTGCACTCATTAACATTCTAAAGCCATTATCAAGTGTTCTAAGAATGAGGCAGAAAAACAGAAGAGGAAGAGAACTTTCAAGAAATTGGAGGACAGATTTCAGCATAGCTCTAGCTTTAAACAGCCTGATGAACTGAAAAGAGACAGCTTTAAACTATAGTATGCAGTAGTCATAATCCAACACTGCATTAACCATTCTTTAACACTGTGTGGGATTGTTGCCCATATGTCTAAAGAAGAATAGAGAGATGGTAATGATATTAAAAATGAACATTAGTCAAAGCTACAGTATGACCAAACCTTGAGGTTTTGTACTGAAGAATTCCTTATAGGAAAACCCGATTATTCCTTACAGTCTGCATTCACTGGAACAATACTGAATTCCGGTAGATATAATAATAGGAATGCATTGCCTTCTACCCACAATATGTGATGAAGACTGTGGCTCACCATATCTTAGCAGACCTATGAAATCTGAGTTGAGGCAGGAGGCCTTGCTGGGCATCTGTGATGTGTCAAAGAATTCAAAGAGCCAATCCGCATACTATAAAAACAATCTCTTAGTGGCTTTGAAAACCGCCACCTCATACATATACACTCGCCCTTTGTCTGAAACCACTCTTATTCTGGTGCAGTTCCCACTGATGCTAATGACTTTGCTCCAGAGTCAATGGATTACGATTCTAGCCAGGAAGGGGTGGGAAAGAATAATTATACATTGATAGTTGAAAACCATATGCTAGAGATTTTGACAAGGAATAAAACAAGAGAGGCCATCCACTGTCAACTATGCTGTGTGTGTATGTGTAAGCAGATGGAGTTTTGTTTTTTTAACGGGGGAGTTAGAAGTACAGAAAAGGAAGAGATGAAGGAAAGAGAAACTAGTTGGAATTGATTGAAAGTGCACCAAACTTTACAATAGATTCTCCTTTATCTTCAGAGATGACATGGGCTAGCCCTACTATTGGGCAGAGGGGGGCAGCTGCCTTGGGCAACTGATGTTCAGGAGGGGGCAGTACACAATATCCCTCAAGCACCTAGTAGATTGCTCTGATCTGTGGGAACGTTTATACAGTGGTACCTCAGGTTAAGTACTTAATTCGTTCCGGAGGTCCGTACTTAACCTGAAACTGTTCTTAACCTGAAGCACCACTTTAGCTAATGGGGCCTCCTGCTGCTGCCGCGCCGCCGGAGCCCGATTTCTGTTCTTATCCTGAAGCAAAGTTCTTAACCTGAAGTACTATTTCTGGGTTAGCGGAGTGTGTAACCTGAAGCGTATGTAACCCGAAGAGTATATAACCTGAGGTACCACTGTATTGCCAAGTCCAAAGATCTCAGAATCTTGCTCTGCAGTAACTCAGAACAGTATCTGCCCTTTCCAGAAACAACAGAAGACGTTTTTGTTCCGTCAGGCTTTCCTGGCTGGATTAGTGGGTCTTCACCATGAGTGTCTGTTGGTTCAGAGTTTTAGTCTTGTTTTAAATGTATTAATTGTGTTTGTGTTTTCAACTGTTATTAATTATCCTATATGTAAATCAGCTAGAGATGGTGGTTTAGAGGGTGATTCACAAATCAGTGGTGATAATAGGGAAGTGGTGGATTCTTCTTCCTTGAAGGTTTTTAAGCTGAGTTTGGATGGCCATATGTCATGGATGCTTTAATTGAGTTTTCTACATTGCAAGGAGTTGGGCTAGATGACCCTGAGGACCGCTTCCAACTCTTACAATTCTATGAGTAATTGCCCTGCGACCTGCTGTGCACCCCCAAAGTAGCCTGCTGTCCTAAGGTGCAGTGCAAGACACTGCCCTGTTACCTGCATTAGTAAGATTCAACTGCCAAGTCTGGTCAGTTTCTACCGCCACCATCCTTGCCCTGTTTAAATTTTTATGGGTGTGTGAAGAGAAGGGAGTGAGGTCATATGAGCCTGACCTTGACATGTAAGGGCTGAAAAAGCCCCAGTCATACAGTGATATGTGTGACGTGCTCTCTTTGTGCAACAGAGGTGATAACAACAGCCACCCTCCATTGACCATCAGTTTGAAACAAATTACAGTCACAGGAATACGAATAGGGTGTGTTCTAAAACATATACTTCAAGTGTCAAAGGCTAGGGTAAAGAGGTGCATCTTCTGCCTATGACAGAAGCTATAATCAAGGTTCCCTCTGTGGGGAGGGAATTCTACAAGCCTGGGACTGCCACAGAAAACGACCTCTTCTGGGCCACCACCACCTTTGAAATTCCAAAGGCAGTGGAACTACCAAGAGGACTACTTCCACTGATCTTAACACCAGAGAGTCTCAGAAGGGAAGGAAGTGGTTTCTCAGGTATTTGGGACCTAAATTGTTTAGCGCTTTAAACACTAATATGATCACATTGAATTGGACCCAGAAATGAACTGGTAACCTATGTCTGAATAGATTTCCTTGTAGTTTGTTTCGCACAACTGACAATCAGTCTGTTGACCAACTAGCCTTTAAGATGGCATGACACTCTTTTGCCTTGCTACTTTTAAGATAAAAGTACATTGTGTTTTTAAATATAGATGTTAATTCCAAGTTGTAGAATAAGGTGTTTTTGTTTATTCCCAACTTTGTCAGACTTAGCTCAGTTGCAACCAAATCCTTCTTTCTCCACAACAGACTTTCCTCCACTCCTGCTAGTTCTAGCAGAAACCAACAAATGGTGTGAGCGTTCCTGGCCTCCTTTACTGAATTAACTACCCTACCAACCTGAATGTCAGGATTCTGAACAAGGAATGCTCAGCCGCTGAACACATGAAACAAAAATGAAATTAGCCAGCAGTAGGAAACTACAAACAGCCAAGACATTCAATTGTTAGCTATTTGAAGGATTAACTTCTAAATCATGTAGAGCTCCCTTGATAGTTCAGCTAGTTGGGCACTCAAGGGTATATAAAAACACACTTTAAAGCAGAAATGTATTTCTTCACCTATAAACCAGAGATTTACTGGCAGGCTGTGATATTATTAATACTGAATTTTCTCGCCAGTATCTCAAGTATTTAATCATTCTTTTCCTTTTACTTTCTATGGGCTCTTCTGTGTCGGGTACAAAACAGTCAGCATGTATGGACTGTGTCTCGAGGCAGGTGCACCAGAAATTAAGAAATGTGTTTTAACAATGTCCATTTTAAATCAACCATTCAGTGCAGAAAATCCTAAGAGACATGTTTCATACTTCCTAATCCTTTGCAAGTTTACTTGGCGTTGCCTAACTTACTTCTGAGTAAGCATGTGTGCATTGTGCTACATATTTTGCTGCTGGTTTTTAGGCATCAGATATTTCACTAGTCTTTTTTTTTATTTATTTTACTGCTGCTCTATGTATGTCAAATGTCCAAATAGATTTGCAGATTAGAATACCTACCTTCCTATTTTGCTGTTGCATTTCAAAGCCCAACTTAAAATTTTATATTATTTTGGTTTGAATTATTTGAAGGACCACCTGCAGTCATAACCAACCTGCCCAAACATTAATACCAGTGACAGAGGCTCTTCTTATTTGCCTGCCACTAAGTTCAGTGAAATTCGTGGGCATTCTCTGACGGCCTCACAACTTTGGAAGTCACTGCTCAAGGTGTATTTATTATTCTTTGCTTTATTAAAGTTTTAGGGGAGGTTTTTAATTGTATTCTGTTTTTATTGTTGTAATTGTATTTTTTACTTGTTACTCTGTGAGCTGCCTTAAGGGAGCTTTATACCTAAAGGTGTCTAGGGATAGGCATATCTGTAAGGTTTGGTTTCTCTGTGTCTCATTTTTCCAATCCTAAATTCAGTTCTCCACATTTCTGCATCAGTTTGAGGTGGTTGTTTTAAAATCCTCATAAAAATTCATCAGGATTTTGGTGCGAATTTCTCCCAACATATTAACTTTGGCTGATTAATGAGTATCATTTTCCAACAAAAATGGAAAATGTTACCTTCTGGTAAGGAGTGGTAATTTTTAGTTTTTCTGTTGTAAGTTATTTACAAAAGGAACCTATGTTAATGTTTTGATAATATTTAAATATATTTAAATTTAAATGATTGGCTTTACAATTAGTTGGTTAAAAGACAGATGGCCAACTAAAAATCTTTAACTGGTTGACAGTCCAGTCTCTACATAGAGATGGAGATAGGCAGATAGATGTAAAAGGTAAAGGTAAAGGTACCCCTGCCCGTACGGGCCAGTCTTGCCAGACTCTGGGGTTGTGCGCCCATCTCACTCAAGAGGCCAGGGGCCAGCGCTGTCCGGAGACACTTCCGGGTTACGTGGCCAGCATGACATCGCTGCTCTGGCGAGCCAGAGCCGCACACGGAAACGCCGTTTACCTTCCCGCTAGAAAGCGGTCCCTATTTATCTACTTGCACCCGGAGGTGCTTTCGAACTGCTAGGTTGGCAGGCGCTGGGACCGAGCAACGGGAGCGCACCCCGCCACAGGGATTCGAACCGCCGACCTTTCGATCGGCAAGTCCTAGGCGCTGAGGCTTTAACCCACAGCGCCACCTGTGTCCCCCTACACCTGCGTCAAATGTAGAGTGAAATTCAATTGAGTACATTGATTCCAATGCATTTAAGCACAGTTAAGTAAGTGGTCCAGTATGCACATCACAGTCAGGACCAGCCCTGTCCTACCTCCCTATAAGCTAACTTGCTGCCTTCATATTCAATGGAGGACTCTGTCCAGTCACCAATATGGAAGCAGGGTTCAACTGCTAGTTTAGTCATCAGTCATATTGGAATGGGAATCACCATCTTGTTAATGGCTTTAGGCAGCAAAATGATTTGGTCCAGTTCTGATCATAGTAAAATATAATTAGTGGAGTAGTGCAAACATGCCAGTCTGGGTCTTTTTGCTTCTGCCTATTAGCACATGGGTGAAACAAACCACAATCACCGACTTAGCATTATGTCTAGTGAGAAATCTTACCTACAGACTGTTTGTTTCAGGCAGTTGAATCATACTTCAGTACTTTACCGTGATGTGCAAGCAAGGCCGGTGTGTGGCTGTGACTGTCCAAAATCTTGATTAATCCATTACGACCCAAATGCCTATCCATGGGTGTTAATTTAGACTGCTTAATGTGCACTGATTAAGTTTACAGGAGTGATTTAATACCCTCTCCCCAACAAAATGAAAAGCATTTGCCTTGCCCAATGTAGACTTTATTATGGAACAAGAGAATACATCAATCACAGGTGTCATATTGATTTAATTTTTTTCCAGAAGGATTTTGGCAATGGGGCATTGTTTTAAAGGAAAGAAAAAAGGGGGAAAGAAAACAAAAAAGGGCAAAAAAAGAGAGGAAGTGGAACCACTCAGAAAAAAAGCTAAACAAATAAAGTGCAAACAGAGAGTGACAAGCACACTCCGTCCCTGGATTGGTTATGGATGAGACGACAAGTATATGATGAAATTAATGACCCTCTGTCAACTTTTTAGATCTCACTTTTAAAGAGAATGGACCAAAAATCAATAGCCCCCAAACCACAAGTACTCCAGTGAACCAGTCTTTCATTTATCTTACTGCTGGCACTCATATAGAAAGTGCAGCCAAGCACAGCATAGAACTTTCATTGGTAGTCCTCATTACAAGCAATGTTTGAACACTCCAACTAAAGGTCAGAGGTGTACAGTACTGCCCCTCTGAGATGTACCTATTTGAAATTATCACCACTTTGGCACACAGAATATCTATAATCATCATAAGCTTTTTTTCTATAAAAATAATGTGTGGCTGGATTAGTACTTACACTTGCCATGTCTCCAGGTATGTTTTCCATATATGTGTGTTTGCCTTCTAGCTCTCAGTACAGTGGATAGAGTTGCACTACTATATTACTCATGAACAGTAACACACCACTGAAAAACAATTTTATTTTTGTTTCTTTAAGAGACGTTCCAAATCTCATCTTTTGTTTCCATATTTTTACACCTCTCTGCATGCTAAGAAAATAAGAAGAGCCCTTCTGGTGTATCCAGAAGTCACACAATATCCTGAGAGATCCCACCCATCCTGCTCACAACCTCTTTGAACTGTTGCCTTCGGGCAGAAGATACAGGACAATGAAAACACGAACCACACGCCTTCTGAATAGTTTCTATCCAAGAGCTCTGATTGCACTAAATAATGATCTCAGGGCCAGTTGTAAGAAATAGCAAGCAGTGAGTAGTAAGGAATGAGATAGGTTTTAGGTTATGCTATGCTTCTAATAGGTTATGTTATATTCTGGATTATGTTATGTTCTAATAGATTATGTCTGAATAGGATGAGAGTGTTGGAGATACGTGCGAATGTGTATGTGAATCCGGTCTCGGGTGTTTGATTTTCGTTGTTGTGTATACTGTGTATATACGGACAATGACAATAAATTTATCTATATCTATCTATCTATCTATCTATCTATCTATCTATCTATCTATCATCTATCTATCTATCTATCTATCTATCTATCTATCTATCTATCTATCATCTATCTATATCTATCTATCAGTGACCAACCAGATACCAATGGTTGCATGCCCAGGCTCCACACCCACTCTGCCCTTCCACTGCATAGGAAGAATAGACACAACACAGTTTACATTGGGTCAGATAAGGCCACAACTTTATTGACTACAGTTGTAAGAGGTTTGGCATAGGCACTGGGCATACCATTGACTTCCGAGCCTCCTGCCAGAAGTGAATCAGGATCAACCCAGCAGTGGGACAGCAGCGGGACAGGAATACTGTTGCCAAGCCCCCTCCTGGGTGTATGGACCGAAGCCACTGCTCCCAGATCCCTTTAAAGAGATACTCTATCTTTTGGAGGGGTAGGCAGAGGCTACTATGCCCCCTCCATCCAAGAATGAAGTTTACCCGATTCCTATTCTAGTAGCCATTCATAGCTTTATCCTGCATGAATTTATCTAAATCCCCCTTTAAAAGTTGGTGTCCATCACCATATCCTGTGGTAATATGTCTTTGAGCTTCATTGGATGATTGCAGTTTCTAATACTGTGAGGGAGAAGAACTTTTCTCTACCCACTTTAGCTACACCGTGCATAATTTTGTACACCTGCCTCTTCCCCCCTCAACTAAAAATGTCTAAATACTGTAAACTTTCTCCATAGGGCAGTTATGATAATCTTAGTTTCCTTTTCTGCACCTTACCCAGCAGTACAATATCCCTTTTGAATTGTTGTAACCAGAACTCTGCCTAGTTTTGCGCACATTATTGTGGTCACACAAGGGCATTGTGATGTTGGTATATTTATTTTCAATCCCTTTTAATGATCCCTGACAAGAAACTCAATTTTTTCCAAAGCTATTGTATAGTAGATTGACGTTGTGCATGAGCTATCCACCCTATGAGCTATCCACCACAACCCCAAGATCTCTTTCCTTGCCAGTCACCACCAATCCAGACCCTTTCAGTGAAGATGGAAGAGGGTTGTTTGCTCCAATGTGCATCACCTTGCACCTGCTTCCATTGAACCACATTTGACTGTTTGGTGCCTATTCACTCAATTTCTCAACCACTCTATGCATTTACTTACCAGCAATGACTTGATGTTGTCAACCAACTTGGCTACTTCACTGCTCATCCATAACCCCAGATCATTTATAAGCAGGTTATAAAGCATAGGTCCCAGGACAGATCTTTAGATGGTCCCCAAACAGATCATTGAGAACATTTATCCACCCAAATGGATGTGAGCTCAACAGATTTGAATCTTTCTCACACAATAAAGCTCTGTGTATGTCCCTCATTTAACAGCACTAACATCACCCAAACCAATATATTGCAGATCTGAATCTTTGCTGTGTGTTGCTTAATAACGGGCTTGATAATTACCCAGCATCTAGCACACTCAGCGATCACTTTTCTCTCTCTCCATGTCACAACAATATTCTCAAACCTGTTGTCTGATCCAGACACCAGAAGAAATGCAGTTTTCACAACAGAGTCAGAAAATCATAGTTATTGGTGACATCTCTGGCTTGCCTTTTGATGGCATGTTGTAGAAGGTGTATTACAACTAATGATGCATTCAGGCATGGTCTATGGGCACATGATGCAGCTAAGCACATCTGGGTCTAGTCAGTAATCGGGTGGGAAGCCACATGGGAACCTGATGTACGCTGCCTTGAGTTCCAAAATGGAAGAAAGGTGAGATATAAATGTACCTTTTTTAAAAAATGAAGGTTACCCTTACACACATAAGAAAAATCACAGTTGACATTGTGTTATATGAACCTGTGGCTCCACCCTGAACCTCAACTTTTGGTGGAAGCTGAAATTCTGTACCTCAGCAGGACTATAATGTAAAGCTGAGTAGAAGTTTCCATTGAACATGGTAAGTCTCAAAATATTATGTCTCGGCTCTTTCCAGTGGCACCAGTTTGACAATCACTGGTGTTCAAGTTGACAGGGCTGATGGAAACCATTCTCTGCCCAACTCCCTGCCCCATGTCAAACATCTGGTCTGTAGGTGACTGTTTATTTAAAGAAGTTCAAGAAAGCACTGAGCCTAATTTGAAATATATGTATACGATGTAACATTGCAGGTAGCTGGTCCTGAAAATAAGCAAAGTTCTTCGGTAGATTTTTTTTGGGGGGAGGAGGACAGATTAGTGATTTAAGCACTATTCCATGAGTGCAGCATGTACACCAAGCAACTGGCAATGCTAAAGTAGAGCAATACTCAAGTAGAACACTTGCCATGTTGGAAGAAAGAAGGCCTTATCCACATAGTGATTTGGCTCATGCTCTGCATTACAATGGTGGCAAACTGAATGTGGCCCTCTGGAACTTTCTGCCTGGCCCTTGGAACTCTCCCAAGACCACTCCTCTTCCTCACTGGCCCTTCTTTGCACCTCCTTGCGTTTTTTGGTCTGGCTGGAATATGTCCTTTTACTCTGTGTCTTGCTTGTGTGGATGTGTTATAGAAAGGGATGTGTGGGTTGTGTGTAGAAACAAAAATACAGTGCAAAGGTAAAATTAACACTTCTTGCTCCATCCAACTTTCACCTTGGCCCTGCCCACCACTGACGTGTGCCCCTTGCTCAGAAGGGAATGCAGCCCTAGGGCTGAAAAGCATTCACAAACTCTGCTATACATGTGCAGCATGAGGTGCTGAATGACAAGAGGTGCCCTTGCTATACTATGCGGTACTGGGGGCTAAGCTAAAGAGGACATAGAACATATATTTGCAGTTAACATGCGTGATTTTTAAAAATTTATTCAAATAGCAGGCAGGGGGGCTCATAATTATTGGGATTGCAGTATGCCTGGAAGGAGTTTTAACCTTTTTCTCCTCAGCTGTGATCCTGAGGGAAATCTCCTGAAGCTGGTTATTTGTTTTGGCAATAAGAATTTGGTTTAAAGGGGTTCTTCCATCTTGGTGAGGACCAGGTCCAAGACAGATGATCCCCTTGCTACTTCTTTCACCTTCTGGGAAATGAAACTGTGTATGAGGCAATGGAGGGATTTGTTGGACCTTACATTCTTGGCAGAGTTTGACTTCCAACAGATATCAGGGTAGTTGAAGTCTCCCTTGACTACTATATCTCTCATTTTTGAATGTTTGGTAATCTGCTGTAGGAAGGCATCACCCAAGTCTTCAGCCTGGCTTGGCGGTCTATAGCACAGTAAGGTCATTGTTGTTTCCCTCTCCTACAATTCCTACCCATATAATCTCGATCTGCCTTCCATTCTGCAGGTCATGGATCACTTCACAAGCGTAAATGTTCTTGTAATACTTTGATTTGCAAACCTAACAAATTTAAAGAAAGCACCTGTGTGTCCCCTCCCCTGGAATGTTAAACAGTTTTGCTTAAGAGGCAGATGACATGCACACCCAAAAGTGGCCTGATTTCAGCTGGGAATGCCGCTTCTTGAGAGGACAGTTTGGGCCTGGAGAAGCAACAGGTTCAGGGGCTGATTTAGAAAACAGCTATAAATCAGTACATAATCAAAAACCCCATGGGGTTGGGTCTGCTGCAAAGCTGGATACTTGGTTGGTTTCATAGAGAGGAGAATGTATGTTGGGCTTGTCTTCTTCTTCCTTTTTTACCCTTTTCCCTGGCCTACTCAGCAATGGAGGCTGCTAGCACAGTGGGGGAAGAAAAGCAGAGAAAGCTGACCCAGAATACTCTCTCCTCCCCACCCTCTTGCTCACCTGAGCACAGAACTTCTGCCTCCCCACCCCCATCTGCAGTTTTGGGAGCAGGGAGCAAATGTGCATGGGAAATGCATGGTGATTAGTACCAGGACAGTGAGGAACAAAAGTGACACGAGATGAAATACAACTTGAATGCGTCTCTAGATACACCCTGAGGAGCAACGACCTTTCCTAGAGCTCCATTTCAGAGGCATTTCATCATATGAAACTTTATTTGCTGGCAACCTTACATAGGTATATATTCTGTCTCTGTCTCTTAGGAAAGCACTTTCTGTATTCCTCACCGACAACATTGCACTCCACTGTCTTTTTCATTTGCTGGTACCCCCATCTTTTCCTGCAATATATTTCCACATCAAGGCTGGCGAGCCCCCCTGTTCTGTTGAAAAATTTAGACCCGCTGCTGCAGTAATCAAAAAGACCCATAAAGTGTCCCCGGTTCTAGGAGGTGATGTGGGATGGAAGTGGAATGAGATATAAAAATGAATCATGAGGTGAGACAGTATTGCTCAGGCAATCGCTTTGAAATCTGACTTCTACCAAGGCGGAATGAATGCTTCGCAGGATCCTGCAGAGACCTGCAAACTTATACAGAGGATGGCGAGTAGGAGCTGTTACACCTGTGCCCTCAAGAAAGCAACTTGGGGGCATTGCAGCCCATTTCTAGGTACATGGAGCTTCCAGCAGATGTGAGCTGCTTTGGTTAAAACCTGGTTTAAAAACAGCCTTGCGTTTAGTACAGGAAGCTGTCTGAAGTGTAAAGAATGGCTAAGTAAGTGAGTTGGACACAATTAATCTTGGTTTGTTTCGGCACTACATCTTTAGCTGCTGGAGGTAAAAAACACACCAAAAAACTCTTGCTCCTAGCTCATAACCTGAGTGTTAAAACTGATGTCCTCCCCATTAGGGCCTCTAAACTCATTAGCACACGGCAATTTATCCTCTTTTATTTCTTCTCAATTATCCTATCATCCATTGTATCTGGATCTGATTACCCTTTCGCAGAGTCAAACATTATCTTGTAAATCATTTGCTTTAAGTCTAAGCCTGCCATTGCATCGCCCAGGATTTGCTTAGGCAGGTAATAAATCAATTAGCATTAAACTGGTGGCATCATCAATTTTCTTTCCTTGAGAGAGGGGGTGGGAAGAGGGGGAGTGAGTAGCTGAACTTTGCTTCATCCAGAGCAAATTTCTTCACACTGTCCGGATAGATATCTCAGTGCTGTGTTTAAAAATATGTGTGTGTAAATGACGCTTGAACAAATGATTAGCTGTGATCATTAATTATTGATATCATTAACATTGATTTTGTGATCAAAAGCTCTTGGTCGTTCTTCTAAGATTTGAAATCTTTGGGCTTGTTATCCTACATGTTTTCATATTTTGTTTTTTTTGGCAGGTGATTGCCAGGAGAAGCTCTGTTTGTGTCACTTTCTGTTTGAGGGGTGGGGAAACTCAGTGCACATATGTTACTTGATAAATCATCATCCAATGACCTGAAAACTTACTAAAACTTACTAAAGCTAAATGTGCAAACTGCTTCCATTGAAAAGTCTTAGTAAAGCTCTGCATGTGATATTTTGACCCACAGTGGCCATTTTACACATTCAAGCTGCCACTTGTGCCCATCAAGTGATTGCCAAGCGTGTGTAAACTGATTTTCAAAGGCCTAAGACTGAAATTGACCCCTAAGAGAAATTTGTTAGGAATAAAATATTTTGTTGATGAACCGTTTATACTGTCATAAGTGTGAAATTATTCATTTTAAAGGAGTATTGACTACTGAATTTATGCTAGGTATTAGGGACGCAGGTGGCGCTAGGGACGCAGGTGGCGCTGTGGGTTAAAGCCTCAGCGCCTAGGACTTGCCGATCGAAAGGTCGGCGGTTCGAATCCCTGCGGCGGGGTGCGTTCCCGCTGCTCGGTCCCAGCGCCTGCCAACCTAGGAGTTCGAAAGCACCTCCGGGTGCAAGTAGATAAATAGGGACCGCTTACCAGCGGGAAGGTAAACGGCGTTTCCGTGTGCGGCTCTGGCTCGCCAGAGCAGCGATGTCACGCTGGCCACGTGACCCGGAAGTGTCTCCGGACAGCGCTGGCCCCTGGCCTCTTGAGTGAGATGGGCGCACAACCCCAGAGTCTGTCAAGACTGGCCCGTACGGGCAGGGGTACCTTTACCTTTACCTTTCTTTTGATATTGGGCAATGTGATAATTTTGATGGTACATCCACAGATTCCACCATGCTGAGTACTGACAGAGTGACCCTTTAACGATGTTATTTGTGAGCTAAGGAAAGATAGAGCGCGAAGAGAGACATTTTGATAGGTGATCCACAACGATGAATTTCCACCTGGAGACCTAAAAATTTGGGAACGGGGCCAAACTAGACATGACACAGAAGACGTGTGAATAGGATCTCCCATAAAATAATAGCTGCTCCAGAAAGGCTAAATTCATATACTGTGGTGCCTGGGAGAGGCACTTTTCTCCAGTGTCATTTTCCTGTTGAAAATACCCCCTTAAATATGTAATTTTCCTTGGGGGAAGAACATAGAGTTACCTGTACCTCCATGATACATGTTTCTTCCAATGGAACAAATACCAGCTCCAACGTAGAGGGCAAGGGGACAGTTTGTTCAAGAGAACAACATAGAGAGGAAGGGAAAACCCCCCAGTACTTCTCCATATTTCATATTGGAAGTAATAAAATACTAAGCAGAGAGAGAAAGAGATCTACTTATGCTGAAATAAACCTGTAGCAAAGAACTCTGAATGATCGGAAGTTTTTATTTGTATAAGCCAACAACCCACAAGTAAGTTCCAAGAGCAAAACCTTTCCTGGGACTCCTAAAGGTCATTTGTCGAACAGTTTCTTCTAAGCACATGACAAATTATTCCCTTGGCACAACAAATGATACACAAGCCCTTTAATTATAATATAGCACTCAATATCTTGAGGCGTTCCAAACAGTGCCTATGTACCCTACACATTTCATTACAAGGAAAGGTTGAGGAGAAAGGCGGGCAGGATGGGGGAGGGATGGCCTAGACAGCATGCCATGTTGGCAAAGGTTTGCTGTAAAGAAAATTTGGAGGTAAGAGGACATAAAGGAGAGAAAAAAGTAAGAGTCTAGTTTTAAAAAAGTGAAAACTCTTATATATTTATTTAAATATCTATTAGCATGTGTTGTTATTATGGTTATCTATAAATCTCCTTCCACATGTGTCCCAAGGTGATGTACAATATATATAGCTGGCAAAGCTTGTTGGAACAGAAAAGTGTTTGCTGAATTTATATATCCCACCCCCAAATCAAATAGAATATCAAGGCAGTGCACAACAATATAGACAAGTACAATAAAACATGAAGGGCCATTTTGAGGATTTTTAAAAAAGAATGCTTTGGTGATAACCAGATGTAGCAGACTGAAAATAGTTTCCTATGTCCACAGAAACATTTTTAATCTTCACTGTTGGGCTTTCCTTTGTTTATTTGTTTAGAAAGATGTGGCACATATATCCTCCTCCTTTCTCCCTGGTAGCAGTTACTTAAAGAAGCCGCACTTAGTTTCCATGCTCCATATGATTGGTTGACACTTGGGAGATGGGAGAAATTGTTTGTTTGCTTCTTAATCCTGCTTTCCACCCAGAACCAGGACTCAAGGAGGCTCAGAAAAAAATTAAACCAAATGCAGGTAAAACACGCACAGCTAAAAACATGTAAAAGGTTATTGTTAACAAGTAATCAACTAATTTTGGAATTTAAAATAGTTGAAAAAGCAAAACTACTAAAATGCAGATAGTAAAAAAACAGTATAGCACACTATTAAAAGCAGTCAGTTCCCAAAAGCCTGCCAGAATAAAAAAGGAGGAAACCAGGCCAGCTTCTCTAGGAAGGGAATTCTAAAGCCCCTGGGAGCAGCCACCGAGAAGGCCCTCTTCTGCATCCCCACCTGAGCACACGGATGTCACCCAATGCACTTTCTTCAATTAATCATCATTAATGACATGTGGGCAGCGGGCAGCCATGCATTCCTCACGACACGTTCTTTGGACCTTGGGAAAAATTTAACCTGGAGGACAGGTACACACTGTGCACTGTAATTTAGTCCACTGTCTGCAGGTTCCCCATTGCTGCTATTCAAACATGATAGCACTGCCATGATAGGGGTGAAGGTGAGAAGAAGGTCACCAAGGAAGAATGGATGGGAAAATGAAACATAGTGGAGGGAGCTGGGAAGCGCCATTATACTTACTGATCCTGTTATTATACAGGTTTTTCTTCGAATCTGTTGCGAAATGCAACTGGTTGTTAAACCTGTACTTGGTAAGATAAAAGACTGAATAAAATATTAACAGGGGAGGGGTGGAGATCCAAATACAGTTTTGATCGCAGCAGAGTCCTGGATAAGAGAATTTTTTATTATCCCTTGCTTTTAGCCCTTATTTACCATCAGGCCATCTTGCCACAAGCATGCTTTTTAGTTCTGACAGCTCTGAATTATGACCATTGTGGGATCCTATCTCATTAACTGAAATGGAAGAATAAAACATCAAACAATCATAAAAATAATTTGGCACTGTGAAACCACTTAGGAGCAGCTGTCAAACAGGTTGGAAGATAAAGTTCTAAATAAAAAAAGAGAGAGAATAGGGGAGAGGGAGGTAGTGTCCTACCATATGGTTCCTCTGCATTATAGACTCCTTAATATTATGAAGTGCCTTCGTTTATGCAGAATAGGCCAGAGACTCCATATATGATATTGATTATGCCTTAACCCCAATTTAGTAAAGACATACTCCTCCTTTTCCTAATCAGATATTGCAGAAGCAGTTTTCTGAAAACGTCCCTAATGCCAAGACATATTTTATCTCCGAAGGCTGTGTGGCAGGAGATAGGGCTTTGTCTTGCTTGCTTTCGTGGCTCAGAGCCCAGTCTGAAGACAGCAGAGCTCTTCCTCTGCTGTTTTCATCCTGCAATTCAAAAACATACATCTTTATCAAGCTGTTATTGTCAGACAACATTAGATAATTAATAGGCCATTTGTCAGCCTACACAAAACGTGTTAAAATCCCAAACACAATCAGGATAAATATAGTTGCCTAATCTCTGAGGGCTGCCACCTCCCTGTTCGGTCCTGCGGGCAGATACTTGCTATTAAACAAAGCTCATTATTAATCATATCTAATGTTAATTAATTAACCACCTCCGTGCATTGAAGACTGTTTGTGATTTTCAGTTGCTTTAAAAACTGATTGGTAACTTAGTACCGTATTTACTCGAGTCTAATATACCATCAAATCTAATCCACACCTTAATTTTCAGAACCTTGAAACCAAAGAAGGTGAATGTAAATGTGCCATTGAATCTAATGTACACCTTAATTTTCTCAATGTGATTTGGCCAAAAAAGATGCACATTAGATTCAAGTAAATATGGTAGTTTTGTGAGAAAATTTTGAGATTGCCTTTTGTTCCATATGAAGTGTTACATATAGATATAGATATGTGCATATATACACACACACACCCCGATAGTACAAATATGATAAAAACAATAATTTTTTATTGTTGGCTAAACATCCCAATTAAACACAAGGTTAATATATTATAATTTCCATGTATGTTTTTGTTTTTATTTCCCTTTCATACAAAATCTTTATTTAATTTCAACAAATTTATATACTGCTTAATTACAAACAGCATACAAGTAACTCAACAATACAAGAAATATAACAATCCATTAAAACTATAAAATGAGAGTTAAAATGCTTGCTGAAATAAAAAAAGATTCAGTAGCAGCAGACGTTCAGCAGGGAGGGGGCCTAATATAATATAGATTTATTTCTATCTAGGGTTGCCACACGTCCGGAATTTTCCAGACATGTCCGGGATTCCAATGATGGAATTAGTGTCCAGGGGAAATTTTTGAAAATTGGCAAATTTTCATGTCTGGATTTTTACTTGTTGAAATAAAGCAACCCTTTCCCCACTCAAGACATCTAACCACACACACACACACACACACACACACACACACACGTTACCACAACCAACTAAGACTACAAGCTGAATTAAAGAGCATCAAGAGCCAGAACTAAAAAAAATAAATAGAGCAACAGCAGAATCAAAGGCTTGTTTTAAAAAAATTAAAAGTCTTCCAGTGGCAGCAGAACACAAATACAGAGGAACAGATCCTATTGGGGCAGGGAGTTCCGTATATGAGATGTTGCTACAAATAAATGTCTCATGCACGATGCCACTAACTGCGCCTCAAAGGTCAACGGCATGTTCGAGAGGGCTGCAATAGCTGATTTTAAAGGAAGGACAGATTGGCATGGGAGTAAACAGCCCTTCAAGCAGCTTGGTTCCAAGCTGCCTAGGGCATTATGCACATATTCTGAATTTACACATCTTAAATGCACTATAAATAAGTGCTTAGGAGAGACTTTTTTCCTGACCTGGTTCTGGTGTAGGAATCTCAGTCTCATAAACCATGGTTTACTCTAGGTCTAGGATGTGGAATCTGTGACCTTTCAGATGTTCTTGGACTCCAACTCCCACGAGAAGTGGTGGACTCTCCTTCCTTGGGGGTTTTTAAACAGAGGTTGGATGGCCATCTGTCATGGATGCTTTAGCTGTATTGCAGGGGTTTGGACTAGATCAGGCTTCCTCAACTTCGGCCCTCCAGATGTTTTGAGACTACAGTTCCCATCATCCCTGACCACTGGTCCTGCTGGCTAGGGATCATGGGAGTTGTAGGCCAAAAACATCTTGACTAGATGATCCTTGGGTTCCTTCCAACTCTAAGATTCTATTCTATGATTCTGTAAACTCCCAGCAGCCCCAGCTGGCATGGACAGTGTTCAGATATGATAGTAGTTATAGTCCAACAACATTTGGAGGGCAACAGGGTCCCCACTATTGATTGAGAAGGAGCATTGTCCTCATGCATTGCCTGTTATAGTGGGTCTCAGGGTTATAATGAAGAGCAGTCAATCCCACAGTCCTGAAGCCTGTCCACTATTCTGGGGGCGGGGGGGGGGGCGGAGGAAAATGCACCATATATCAAGGTACTCTAGACAAACAGTTCATCACATGGTAACACTGCTTGTGGATTGTACAGTTTCAGTTCCTAGGTAAGGAAGTGCATGACTGAATGCTCCCTCATATAAAAACTTCCCAATAAAGTAAAACACAACAATCAGGGAGAAGGGCTTTAGCTTAGCCTTCTTTGCCTCACACAATACTTTTCTGTGCATATGAGTTGTTTCTGTAGGGAAGCATTCAGCTGGGCATGTGATGAGCAGAGAGTCTTTCACATTAGAGTTTCTGCTCAGGTGGCATTTTGAAAGGTGGGCTGCCCAGGATGAAACTATTTCTTCTCATCCTCTCATCCCTTGCACCTAACTGAAGATGGCAGACAAGCCTTGGGAAACTGGCATGAGACCATCAGTTGGGGCACCTTTTCAAAAGGATGATTAACAATACAACAGCACGTGAGCCAAAGACACAGATGAATGTGCAGAGAGCTGTAATAGAATGTCCCCTTTTTCTACAGTGTCAAACTGCACTCTTGGCTTGGCTTGGCTTGTACTCTCTTCCTTGGTATGTCAGAAGAATGGCATGTCTATAGTTGTACTGCCAAACACCTATTCTTAGAGGTGACCTTAAATTTATCTTGGCATAGTGTGTGAACTGCAAAGAGAGGGAGAACTTAAGTTTTTCTTTTTTCTTTGCAAAGGGATGAAATGCAGGGAGTGGGGAGGTGAGGAGAAAATCCTGCCCTTCTTTTAAGACGTATGGAGACTTTCCAGTACATAGTGTCTTCAGTTCACAGAGTCCAAAAGAACCTCCAAATATCCTTTCTTTCTTGCAAGAGGCCTACAGCCCGAGATCTGGCTGGTTACTTAAAATCAGTCCATGAACTTGGCCTTGTGCAATTCTAAACCTCCTGACCACATGTATCTCTGCCCATTTTCACTTCCAGTTTGCTTTCCTCTCTCAGGCTACCAAAAGTGTGATTGAGCTCATGTTCTGCTTGTGGGCTTCCCATAGACATCTGGCTGCGCACTATGAAACAATGCTTGATTAGGTCTGATATAGCAGGGCTCTTCTTATGTTCTTATACTCCTCTGGACCACTCCTGCTTCCAACTTTATGTTCCCAGCCCCCATTGTCACACCAACAGGCTTTTCTCTCTTTCTGAGCCTTTTGACTTCACCTCCCACATGCCTTACTATGTCTAATGCCTCCTTAGGATCGAGAACATAGCATGCTGCCTTATAACCAGACTATTCATTCATCTAACCCATTATTGTTTGCTTTGATGGTCATCTTCCAGGGCTTTGGGAAGAAGCATTTCATGTCACCCATCACTTTAACTGTGGAATAGAACCTGGGACTGTCTGTATGCAAAACATGTGCTCAGTCTGAACAGCTCAGCTAATGGCAGCCTGAGAACCTTCTGTTTGTCCTAGCCCTATGCAACCTGGGGCAGCACTGCAAATATCTGTCAGAGACCTACTGTCAACACTGCCACCAAATCCTTTACTGCATTACAGGTCTGCATAATTTGAAACTACTGTACTTTCCTTCCCTGGCTTGATCCAGTTGGGCCTCTCATTGCCTCCCTCCAAGGGTGTGTGAACTGGGGTTGGCATAGTCAGGTACATATAGTTGCTCAGACTCCCTGGCAGGAGGTCAACTGCTGAGAGCCCCATCTGCTGAGAGCCAATGTGGTGTAGTGGTTAAGAGCGGTAGTCTCGTAATCTGGGGAACCGGGTTCGCATCTCCGCCCCTCCACATGCAGCTGCTGGGTGACCTTGGGCTAGTCACACTTCTCTGAAGTCTCCCCGCCTCACCTCACAGAGTGTTTGTTGTGGGGGAGGAAGGAAAAGGAGAATGTTAGCCGCTTTGAGACTCCTGAAGGGGAGTGAAAGGCGGGATATCAAATCCAAACTCTTCTTCTTCATCATCATCATCTGCCACTCTTGTTGTGGCTGCTTGCTTATGCACATCTGAGTGTGCATTTCACTGAGTTTACAGTGAAACATGATTAAAAAGAAAGTCAACATCCACACTCTGATAAATATTTGGATGCACATTCAGTTTAGTTTTTTGGTTCATCATGATCCATCAAGTATTGTCCTGGGATAGCTCAGCTGATAGAGCATGAGACTCTTAATCTCAGGTCCATAGCCTTGAGCCCCATAGTGGGCAAAAGATTCCTGCATTGCAGGGGGTTGGACTAGATGACCCTCAAGGCCCCTTCCAAATCTATAATTCTATGATTCTATAAGTGATGCAGGCAAAAGGCTGCCTTAGCATGTGGACCTTTTTAGCAGAATAGATCAAGGAAGTGTGAAGTAAGGACAAACACAAGGGGAACTTCTCTTGCTGTTATCCTTGGTGTGGTATACTTTGAGGAGGTGCCATAACTCAGTGGTCGAAGGTCCTAGTTTCAGTGCCTAGTCTCTCCAGTTCAAAGGATCAGCTAGCAGGTGATGGAAAAGACCTTTGCCTGTGATAATGGAGAACTGCTGCCAGCCTGTGAGCAGACAAGACTGAGCTAGAACACAAGAAGAGCCTGCTGGATTAGGCTAAAGGTTCATGTACTCCAGCATTCACAGTGGCCAACCAGATGCCCATGGGAGGTTCACAAACAGGACTCTCCTATCGTACAGTTTCCAGCAACTTATATTCTGAAGCACACTGCCTCTGGCTGTGGAGTCGGAGCATAGCCATTGTGCAGGGTTGCCATACGTCCAGAATTTCCCAGACATAGCCGGAATACTGCAGTTGGAAGCAGTGCCCTGGCAGAAATCACTAAGTATCATGGAAATTCTGGACATATGGCAACCCATGTCAACAGTGTCATTTTTTTGCGATATCCCTTAAAAATAGGTCAACAACTGTCTGGATTCTTACCTTTTTGAAATATTGCAACCCTACCATTGTGACTAGTAGGCATTCTTCTGTGAATTTGTCTCACCCTCTTTTAAAGTCATCCAAGTTGGTGGCCATCCATAGTTTCACTATGTGCTGTGTGAAGTACTTTCTTTTATCTGTCCTGAAACTTTTAGCTTCTTTGGATGTGCACCAGTTCTAGTGTTATGGGGGGGGGGGGGACTTTTATCTGTTCACTTTCTCCATACCATGAATAACTTTATAACTTCCATCATGCTGCCTAGTGTAAGGTAATTGCCTATGTAACTAATGAAGGCAGAAGCAGAATTCACAAATTGTTAGTTTCCCCTCTCCCAAGGGTCCACACGTGTTACTAATAACTGCTGAGTCCAGGGTTATTCCTAAATCTTGTCTTATCTGCCTAATGCCTGTTGTACAAAAGTACAAAGTCCTTAGATTTCTATGTTCATCTTTGGTAATACACAGTAATTTCCTATTTTCAGATTGTTCAGATTGGCATCTCTTAGATTATTTGTGTATCGAATTTTAGATTTCTAGTCTGGACATATCTTACCAGTACCATGGTAATTTGAGAATTAGATCACACATTTCCTATTTTCAGATTGTTCAGATTGGCATCTCTTAGATTATTTGTGTATCGAATTTTAGATTTCTAGTCTGGACATATTTTACCAGTACCATGGTGAGCACGTAGGTCAGATAGTCCCAAGCATCTTAATATATATGTAAATCTAAGCAATATGTTTATAAGCATAATTGTGTGTATGTACAGATTCCCAAGCAGTTGTTCAGAAAAGAAAAAATAGCCCATGCACAATATAACTGCAGAGCTTAAATTGTTTTATTCTTGCTGAAGTGCTGATGTTGAATTACACATAATGGCTGGATTGAAGAATGACCCCTCAACAAAGACTTGAGCTGGAATTCAACTGAAACCAGTGTTAGTGATATTAAGGCAGTGTTTCCCAACCTTTTTTGGGCAAAGGCACACTTGTTTCATGAAAAAAATCTCGAGGCACACCACCATTAGAAAATGTTTAAAAAATTAACTCTGTGCCTATATTGACTATATATAAAGTAACTCTCTTTAATAGGAATCAAATAAACACAAATAAAGTATTTTATAATTACTTTATTATGAAATAGTAAGTAAACAGAAATATGAAAAATTATAAAATACTTTATTCAGTGAACCTGTGAGGGCCCGCCCTTTGCGGCAGCCGATTGGCTGCCGCCGTGGGCAGTGAATATTAATGATGTATCATTTTTGTGCTTCATGCTGTGGCCACAGACATGTGATCTGATGGTGAATTTGGGGTGACCCAATGCAAAAATCCTGAGAATCCCTGTGGATCCATGTTTTGTAACCACGTTTTTGCACCATTGCAGCCCCAGGCAACAGTGGGTGTGTGATTTTGGGGGGGCAGGCTGTAGCCATGGACATGCTATGTGATCTGATGGTGAATTTGGGGTGACCCAATGCAAAGATCCTGAGGATCCATGTGGATCCATGTTTTGTAACCACATTTTTGCACCACTGCAGCCCCAGGCAACAGTGGGTGCGTGATTTTTGGAGGGCAGGCTGTAGCCATGGACATGCTATGTGATCTGTTGGTGAATTTGGGGTGACCCAATGCAAAGATCCTGAGGATCCATGTGGATCCATGCTTTTAAACCACATTTTAAGTGGGGAGGGAAGGAAAAACACAGAACGGACAAGGAGCACGAGAGGGGTGTGCAGAGAAGCAGCTGGCTAAGAATGCAGGAGAGGGGTATAACGGGGAGGGAGGAAAGGAAGGCAAAAGTTTTCCCTCACCTACCCACCCAAGCCAGCCAGCTCGCACGCTCTCTCTCTCTCTCCCCCTCCTGCCTGCTTGCCTGGAGGGGAGGGGCTTTCCCTGCTCTTTGTTCCGTTTGAGCAAGCACAGCAAGGAAACAGAGGCGGGTGGGCAGTAAGACCCTGAGGCAAGTGCGGCTTGTGCTTGCTCAGCAGCTTCTTCACGGTGCTCCGCGGAACGGTGTTCTTCATCCCGCCGGCGGCGGCTCCCTCTCTTTCCTCTCAAGCAGAGCGGCCTTCCTGCTCCAGCCGCGCCTGCGCCTGAGGAGTTTCGAATCTGCCGCCGCGCGCAGGGTGACGTCACGGCCGCCGCCGGGCAATCCGCCTGCTCGGCCCCGCCTCCCTTCTTCTCGCCTCCCTCACGAGAGGAAGCGCCTCCCTCGCGCACGGCGGATGCAGCCTGAGCAGAGTCCCCTCTCGCTTAGAGCAGTGTTTCCCAAGCGGCACACGAGGCAACGTCTCGCGGCACACTAGTGTGCCGCGGAACACCGGTTGGGAAACACTGTATTAAGGGTCGTGGAAAAGAGAAATGTGGTCTAAAGTTGTATTATGGTCTCTGACAATAAGGCCAGCAATACACTTCAATCAAATACACTTCCAAAGCATTATTTACGAGCCTCCCCCCCACCCCACCCTGCAGCTATATTTTGAGACCGTTTGGTTAATGCTTATGACTGCAGTTCCATATACTGTGGTTTTTGGAAGTGCTGCAGACACACATCTTTAAGGCACATTCACCCAAGCCTGTTACTGGCACCAGCAAGACTGTCTACTTCAGGTCTATGCAGAGACCCCAAAACAGTCCAATCTATAGAATGGGGACAGCCCAGTTTATCACCCCCAAATTCCTGTATGCGCAACTCCAGCTTGTCCTTCTTGCACACATTTGTTCCAGTTTTACAAGATGCTGCTCTCCATCCCAAGCCTAACACTGACTCTTCTTACAGTGAGCCAGCCTTCAAATTAAATTTCTGCTTCTTCTTTTTTTAAAAAAGTTCCCTGCCTAGACAAGATGAAACAGTTTTAAGCACCAATTGCAATGAGAAGAATTAAGCATGTTCTTAATTACACTAAAAATTGTGGGATCTAAGAGTGCATAACTTCGCTTGGATTGTGTCCAGATTTTCAGG
This sequence comes from Podarcis gaigeae, assembly GCF_964106915.1. Lineage (NCBI taxonomy): Eukaryota > Metazoa > Chordata > Lepidosauria > Squamata > Lacertidae > Podarcis > Podarcis gaigeae. Next base: position 85,398,855 of record NC_139681.1, on the reverse strand, counting down.
GTGGAGATACACATCACTTGTGACAACAGAGCTAAAGCAAAATCCCAAGCTCAAGTGTAAGCCTAGATTCCTCCTAATTTTGGACTGTCCATTTTCCTATTTGTACCTTTAAAAAATAAGAAAATTTGCCTAATTTATCCAATCACTCATTGCCTCCAGAAAGGGGGATTAAGTACAAAACTGCTCAGGGGCTTGATCCTGCAAACAGCAGGAATGGGAACAGTCCATCTGCTTCAAACTTGCAGATTATTTACTGTACTCCAAAGTCCGAACCAGAAAAGGGATGAGTACATTTTGGCTGAATGCCACAATCATGCTACTGGAGCACTGTCAGTGCTCTTAAAAAAATTATGTGCATCTTCTTCACCCATTGACAGCCAACTTCATCTCCAGTTAGATCTCGCCCCACTGGATCGGAAACCTCTGGTCCTCAAAGCTGAAGTGGTCTGGGCACCTGAGTGCCATTTTGTCTCTTGAATTTTAAAACTGTTTCTGTAATGAGAAGCACATGAATCAAGTAAGAAAGAGGCATGGTTCAGAGAATGTACATATTAAAACCCTGGAGGGCATCAGATTGGGGCAAGTCTATGCATCCTATTAAAGGGATGGGCACACATACAGTGCATTCTATAAATTTATGGCATAAAGGTTTTGTAATGAAACATATTCTGTCCTTTATTAAGCTTATTAGGCCAATCTGACCTAAACAATTACTATTAGTATCAAATTGTAGGATTTAGATAATGCCAGAGTACAATGAAGGCCCAGAAGCAAACTGTGGCTCATTTAGAATGGGAGTGGAAATGTTAGCCAGATTCCAAAGTGAGATTTGCTTTCATCCACTCTTTTGTACCACTTTTCCTATTCTAGCACCTGTCTCCATCTGACTCAGGGGAGAGGGGTGGTGGAAGGGAGGAAACTTAAAAAGTGATGTGGCCTCCAGCTCACTGGATCACAATCTAGACATTTGTCAGATTAAGCAATGTGAATGTGACCGCATAAGAAAATTAACTTGTGTGGACTGTGCCATATAAAAATGGCAGCATGGATTGGCCCTGGTAGGTCTCTATGTAGATGAAAATAAACACTTCCTCCCAGGAACATAATGTTCCTTCTTCCTTAGTACCCTTGCTGTCATTTTCCCTTGTGCTGAAGATGTAGGCTTGCTGTTATCTAAAGAGAAAAGGGGGAAAACTGCTTCCCTCCCTCCCTATTGGGATGTTAATTTCAAGGCTGAGTGATTTCAAGACACCAGGCCTTGCTGGAGGTATCACTCAAGGCTTGCATGCCGGCAGCAGGGGGCCATTTGTCTCACCTGTAGGCTACACGGCCTCAGGAAGGCAGGGAGAACTTTCTGAAGCCTTTGGAATCTGCACCTGCTTTCCACTCAGTGTTTATCTTTTAATCCTCAACCTGGTTTTCTTATGAGTGTTTAAAAAAGAAAGAAAATAAACTGTAGATTTCCGGCCAAACCCCATGAAAAGGATCAGGCTTAAGTGGTTAAGTGCGTTTAGGCAAGTGTTTTGAACATGACTCAGAGCTTAAAAATAATGTTTGCATTGGCTTGGGGCGGGTAAATATACAATGCAGATACAAACCAGACACACCGTCTAAAGAGCAAAGTGCTATTTTGAGTAGAAGGATTTCATCCCCTTGTGATTTGTCCAGAGGATGATGCTTCTAACAGGAGTTTCAGAATATTTGGGGGTGGGTGGCTTTGAAAAAAAAGGTCTTATTTGCCTACCTCTGTGGCCCTCAAATGAAGCCCCAAGGTTTTCCTGGTCTGCTCTTCTGCCTGCATTTCTACAATTTCTGGTACTACCATGTAGCAATCTCAGGAACCTTCCTGTTTATAACAGCTCCATAGCTGGAAAGAATGAGGCAGGTATGACTTCTGCAACAATAGTCGTCCCGGGTCCCATTGCCACCATCCTAGGTTTGCAAATCAGTCAAGCAAAAAAATTTCAAAAAGCTTTTCTGTTTTGTTGCAGTTGGAATAAATGATGTTGTTCTATTAAAACCTTTTTCACCTGCTTGATTTCAGATTCTGAGGGCAGACTTTTTGGGGTCTGGACTAAGTACATACAAAGAAAAATCCTACACAGTGCAAGAGAAGCTGCATCCTTCATGTCAACTTCTATGATCATGATCAGACATTGGTTACCTTAACTGGACTTTCCTTGCCTTGACCTAACTCGGCTTCTAGTGACTCCACTTACCTTAGTCAGACTTAACCAACCTTGGCCATACTTTGTTGAAGGAAAGGTTCCTCACATTTAAAATGCAAAAGGGTGTGTGTTTACAATGTTGAGTATCTCAGCAATGCACCACAGAATTTCCAGCCTGCAACTTTTCCTTCAACAAATAGTAATGGTTAAGTCTGGCCAAGGTAGGCGGGAGTCACAGCAAGCCAAGTTAGGTTAAGGCAGGGCAAGTCCAGTTAAGGTAACTGATGCCTGATCAAAAGCTCTTACGTATAGAAAGCAGACCAAAACAGGACCATGGAGAGCTCCAATTAAGCTCTGCTGGTTGAAACTCTTGCCTACTAAGGTAGCTACAGGAAGATGTTGTCTCAGCATGGAGCTAAAACCAACTGAAGCCTTATGTAGACTGACAAAACCTGTCGTGTGGATGGCTCTGCCTCCCTGGAAGAGATATCTGGTTGTTAGAGGGCCCTCAACTGGCTTTTGTGATACTGGGAAGATCCTGTGAATATGGTGACAGGGCTGTGAATAATAAGTGATGATTTCCCTGTGAGGAAGCAGTCTGAGGCTTGTCTTCATCAGAGTCCTCTGTTGTGCATTGGGGCCTCACTTAAACCAGAGCATGTGCACATAACTGGGCACATGGCATAATGGACATATGATTGCTTTATGTATTCACTTATTCTTCTAATTATTTAGGAGCCATACAGTTCCAAAGGGTCACTCATCCGGGCACAGAGCATATGATATAGCTTCAACAAGGATTACTGAAGCTGTGTTATATGCCTTCAGACCATGTCCTGTACACAAGTCAGCTATGCCATCGCCATAGAACAGAATACACTGAGCAAATAGCATAGTAAAATCAGCACTGAATTGGGAGTTAGATGCATGATGAATCAGTGGCACAGCTGCTTCACAACTAGCAGATTGCTGCATAGGTTCACTCAGCCCATACTCTATACATGCAAAGTTTGTGTAAAAAAATAGTTGTTGATTTTCTACTGAAATAAAAAATGGCTTATGGTGCAAATATATTGCCTCAAAAATTTGTTGAACTGTAGCCACAGGACACTATCCATCAATGATGACTCCTGTGTAAGTCTCTTTGAAAGGAATGCAAAAAACAGAGGAGTTCTTTAGCTTGCACTGTTACCATTCATTTTAATGGAACTTGCACAAGTATTCAGATCCCAGTGGACTATGCCCACAGTTGGCTTTAATGTTTACCAGTAATGATCTTCTTACCTGTAATTCCTCAAAAACTTGGAAGGGAACTTGAGTAAAGAAAGGAAGATTGAAGAATACTTGAGGCCTAGGGAAAAAATAATCTCTAGGCATTTGAAAATAAAAATAGTCCTAAGCAACAAAAAAGTGTATTAGATTGATTGATTATTGTATTCTAATCCATATTAGAGCTTTAAGTCTTTAGGTGTGGCTCTTTAGTTCTAACATCTCATAAATTATGGCTATAATGAAGCAGTCATTTATCCTGAGCTGATGATAAATGGCTTGCCCTAGGAGAAACTAAAGAATAGGAAAGTAGATCATTTTCATATTTGGTGAAAACAATATTAAGTACCCGGGCCTCTGTGATTGCCCTAATAAATGAATAATCTGAGGTGAGGGGCTTGGCAGTCAGTGTAAAAAATAACCTGAGCTTTCTCTGTCATTTGTCAGGCTTTGCTATGACAGCATGCATTATGGGTAAATGAGCAATCAGCAAGAACTATGTTATGGCTGGGATGTTTTGGAAGAATTTATCATATGCATTGCCTGGTACCTTTAAGACCTTAAGGCTTAATAGCTATAGTGCATGACGGCAAGTGAACACAGTTCCTATTTACCATCACACGCTTCATTTCCACCGGATCCCCTTTATTTCTGAACTTAGTGTGTGGGTTTGGTATTTTTATTATTATTAGTAGTATGACCTTCAATTAGCATTGTTTCTCAGGTGATACTTTCCCTAAAACATTTTTCTTGTAGCATTATATTAAAATATCCGTTAATTATAGTGCCACTAGGAAACTTGATAGAAGTCGATTGTGAAGGCATTACAATCAGGCAGCAGATATGTCAATTGACTGGCAGCAGGTTATATCAGTGTGTACAGAACGTCCAACTTTTATAAGACAATTGCACATAGGACATCCAGGTAGAAAATGCAGGCCTTATGTTCCATGCTTGCCAGTGGCTATTGAATCAGAGTTGGACTACAGAGACCTGAGTTCAAATCCCTACTCTTCCAGAACCATGAAGTTTGCAGGATAACTTTGGGCAAGTCACCACCTGTCAACTTAAGCATGGGATTCTTGAAAGAGATACCTTTCTACTCCCCAGTACTCTTATTGAATTATTCCAAGAATTCTCTGGAGGATGCCATCGCAAGCTAGAATTGCCTCTTGGGGAAAACCTCATTCTCAGTCAGTCTTATAAAATGGGCCTAAAGTCCTCTTCATTTTGAGCATGGGCAGCTGCGACAGGAAAGTGGTGGCAGACCTAGAAAAATTATGGCAGAGCTGGACAAGATAACTTCAGAGCAAATGCTGAGTGAAACACCTCTCCAGCGTTTCCTCCTTCTCAGCTGGGCAGTGTCAGGATTTATCAATAACAGTGTTAGAATGTGGAAACTGAGAATAATAACATCAGAGCCCAAGCACTGCCTGTTCTAGGATGCTCAAGCCAAAGTCTTCCTTTGTCCCAGGACATCAAGCACATTTAGTGGCTATGAAATGTGCACATTTCTGAGCCCCATTTCAACTTAAAAAGCAGTTACAAATGAATAAATCAAAAATAGTCAGATAAGATTACACCACCTCATCTGACACCATTGACTTTCTTTATTTGTATATATGTATGTTTGTGTCCTGCCCACCTAGCAGTTCGAAAGCACCCCTAAGTGCAAGTAGATAAATAGGTACCGCTTTATAGCGGGAAGGTAAATGGCGTTTCCGTGTGCTGTGCTGGTGCTGGCTCGCCAGAGCAGCTTCGTCACGCTGGCCACATGACCCGGAAGTGTCTCCGGACAGCGCTGGCTCCCGGCCTCTTAAGCGAGATGAGCGCGCAACCCTAGAGTCGGACACGACTGGCCCGTACGGGCAGGGGTACCTTTACCTTTACCTATGTTTGTGTATGTGAGTAGATAGATATAAATTCAGGGTAGATTAGCAATTAACTGAAGCATATACCTATAACTGTTTGGCAATATATTTGACTTCACCATTTTTACCAGTGATCTTAGTCAAAACTGAGTAGTGTTTGCCAATGAAGGCAACACCCATGTGGTCCTCAAACTCTCATGCTGGATGTTCCAGTTCTTCTTCTGGAATAAATAAATAAATAATTCTTATTTGTACTCAGGCTCTTAGCAAATGTAAAGGAAATTTCAGTGCATGTTCCTTTAAAAAGCAGGGGCTGGATCTTTTTTCTCTTCCAAGTATCTGGAAGGGGCAGATGCTGAATTTTACACATCCAAACTCATTTCCCATTTGACAAAAGGCTTGTGTAACTGTTTTGTGTTTGGGACTCCATACTGGGGTACAAAATGTAAATTGAGAATTGACCCTAAAAACCTGGTGTCGAGCCATGTTTATACTTATCTGCTGGTTGTTTTAGCCTTAAGCTGGGTTTGAGGTTCTTTTCCAGTTGTTTTGGGTTCTTTCTAAGCATCAACAATAATGAATAGGCAGAGTCATATTAATTGCCAAAACACTTCATATCATAGACTTGGAAAGCCAAAATTTCACCTGACCTTGCAATTGGGATAATTTGTTGCTTGTCCTAGCAATATATGAAAGAATGTTCTAGAAAGGAAGGGAGACAAAAAAGTTGGAAAACACTGAGGCTATTTGGCAGCCATATTTGAATTGTTTTGCTTAATAAAGTCTGGCTCATTTTTTACTGACTTGCTGCTCTTGGCCAGTAATTCTCTGTTCCTTTTCCTATTCTCTTTTGTGTTTCCATCCTTTTATGCATCCTTTTATGCTTTATTGTTGATCAGGTACAGGGGCTCTTCTTTTGTCCACATTCAGCAAGCAGACTTGAAAGGCAAGGCTACCCAGGTCATTGTGATGATCCCTTCAAAGAGATATAGAAATTGAAATGTCTTAAAAACCTTAATACAGAATTAAGAATATGAACATTTTAAGATACATACACTTGCACAAACCTCAGCAAAAATTGATATTTGCAGTTGTTTAAATTTTAAACTTTTGCTTTTGAAAATTGACTTTTCAGTGCTCTTTTTAAAAATAATAAAAATACCCCCAAATTCTTGGTGATGACTTATAAAGCAATAATGTTAGTTAACTTGCTAACTTCGGGAGTTGGATCATGTTTTACTTAAATTCATCATTCATAACTGGGATAGTGGGAAATGTTCCAATAATGACCATAATTCTATACTCACTTGGAAGTAAGTCTCATTGAACTTAATGAGACTTATCCTGAGTAGACATGTGTAGGACTGTACTGTAAAAATATGAATTTTTGCATGCACACATACACTAATTAAATTGGTAGAATTCGATCAAAATTTGCCCCTCCAAAGCTGTTTATGCTCTAAAGTACGTAAAAATATTGCAAAACTCTAGAGCTGCTACCTTACTTATTGAGGAAATCCTGCTGAGCCAAGTGAAATTTACATTTGAATAAAATGCATAAGGTTCTGCACAGCAGCAACCTTAAACACACTTTCCCAAGAGTAAGTCCTATTGAAACCAATGAGACTTCTCTAGTAGTGAACAATGTTAAAATCAAGCCAAAACACCCTTCTTCTGCACACTGTGTGCAGTGTTTAAAATGAATTGATAGTTTCTTATATTATGCAGTTTAATAGGTCGGTTGGCAATGTTTGAGCACAAATAGCTGCAATAATCTCCCTGTACATTCTCTTCAAATGTATTGGCATGTTTGGCAAATGCATGCTTTGTTGTTTTATTTTAATAATATTTTTTTAAGCACAGTATGGCAAAGAATAACCAGATTTGGAAATAGATTCTGATTAAGAAAATTAGGCTGTGAGTGCAGCATTCATGCCACTTATAAAGTGTTTATATTGATCATAAAAAAATTAATTGAAAGGACTGGTGGGGGTGAGGAGGGTTGATTATACAAACAATTCCCTATATAATCCAGAGGCAAAATTCCTCGACTTGACGGGACTCTCCCTCTGACAGTTCTCCTAAGGTAGGTTATTTTGGAGAAAACATATGTTTCCATTTTCTCTCCCTCTGCTTCCTTTTTAGTCCCCAGGCTCCAGAAGGGTCACAGCAACATTAAGGCTTTTGTCAGTGTGATTAATAGCTCTTTAGATCATCTTTAATTCACTCACTAATGACTGAGGGTCTTTCTGCTCTCCAAGTAATCGGGTGATGTATGAGCCGATAGTACACCTTGTGGCAGAGGTGAAAATCATTCAGGCAATGCAAATATTGTCACGGGGACAAATGTTTTCCCTGTTAATAAAAATTAATGAATTTTACCCAGAAGCTAGTTACAAAAGCAATGGTGAAAGAGATCTAAGCACAAGACCGGGAGATGCAGGGGATGAGGTGGAGGCAGTACACCAAGACCTCATTTCTTGGAGCCATTTGTTTTGTCTTTTGAGATATGTAAGGATAGGTATTCTTAGTATATCTGCATCTGCATAATAGATGAGACACTGGCGGGTTAATTAAATTATACAAATAAATTGCATTGTGACCAAATCTGTCTTTCAGTTGCAAAGGCCTGCTTGCTTGTTTGCTCAGTTCAACACCATTATTTTTTCTGGCCGTGGGGGGAGACACCCTCCCCCACTCAATAGCTTTCTCATTACAAAGATTTCAGGCAGAAATTTTGGGATTTGGTGGTGGGTGAAATCCTGAAATGCTGTCCGTCAAGGTGTTATCCCTGTAAAAATTATGTAACGATGTCCACATTTAAAGCCATCTTACATCCGGTAACTCTGAATCCCATAAGATACGGTAATTACCGGCATGTATTGTGTCATGAATCTTCTGCATAACTCCGAGCTCTAGAATTCTGAGAGAGAGTAAAATAGTTCTTGATAACCATTATTTCTAGGTAAATTGGAATAGGCTCAGAAAAGGGAAAGAAAGGTGGAGAGCAGTATGTTTAGCCCAAATAGGTAAATATGAGGGGTGGGGGTGGGCATAATATTGCTCTTCAAATATTTAAAGGGCTGTCTTATAGGAGAGGGCAAATCTCTGTTGCCCCAGAGGGCAGGACTAGATCTAATGGGCTTCAGTTACAGGAAGATAGATTTTGCCTGAACGTTAGTCAAAACCCCTGGAAGATACGAGCACTGAGACAATGGAACCAAGTACCTGGTAGCTGCCCCTCCCTTGAGGTCTTGAAGCAGAGGCTGAACTACCATCTTTTCAGGATGCTGCAGCGTGGATTTCTTGCACTGAACAGAGGACTGAACTAGATGACCTACAAAGACCCTTCCAACTGTACAATTAGATGACTATCTGCACACTGTGCATAATTTTATAATCCTCTGTCTGTTCTGCTCCTCAGCCATTTTTTAGTTCTTTTTCCAAACTAAAAGTCATCACATACTTAGAAGTCCTCCACCTTGTTAAATCTTAAGCAGAAATGTGTATGTACACCATGGTATACTTAACAGCATTTTCAACAATTTTGTTTGTCCTAATATTTTGCTATTAGTGCACGCACTTCCCAAATTCATTGCTGCTCTCCCTTGTATGCCCATCATCACCCCCTCCTTGTGACTATCCAGTAAGTTTGAAAAAAGGTGCGGGTATTGTTTACTGATTCAATATACACCACGGCTAAGCCTGCTGTTCTTTTTGGTTCATTTTGATAGTCCCTGATTCTTTCTTCTGATGACAAAAGCCATTGTCTCAGTGGAATATACATTTCTGAAACACTTCCCAGATCCAACCCTATCATTTACATCTTTCCATAAAAAAGGCAAACTTTTAAAAGACATAATTTTACCTCTCTCTGCAGCGCTTATCTACAAACGAACATACGACTGAGGGGTGGGGGTAAGGCTCCACTTGTTACTATTATTTCTGGTAGACACCCAAGGAGAGTAGCTAATTTGTTCCTCATTAATGCCAAGGACAATTTTTTAAGGGGCTGAATTATGCATTTATTTCCATTCAGCCACTATGGTGAGCTTCTTTTCTCCCCATCTTTCTCACACACAGTTCCCAAACCTTTACTGCATGTTTTATGTGATAGCATAGGGTGAATTAATGTGTCTTTTAAAAAGAGAGAAAGACAGAGGCAGAGACAGAGAGAGATGAATTAGTGATGAATCTTAAATAAGGACAGAAAATTACATGCACACACACTCCACTGGAAAAGATGGCACCTGCCTTTGGTTGGATTCCCCTTTTGCAGCGAGTCCATGGTATCTCCTTAACAATTAAGCTCAGAAACCTTGACTAAGACCACTTGAACTTCGGAGGCATCTGAAATGTAGATGCTGATGCAACTCTTTGAACTACTTTGCCTTTAGACTTAGTTCAGCTAAAATAGTTATTCTGGACTGCCTTGTGCTTTCTCCAATATCATAATATAGGTATGGTTGCCCATAGTTGACGAATCAAAGGAGTGTGCTCTTCCCTGAGTTAAAAGTCCTCAAGGTCCAGTTTGTCAGTATATATGTACAGAGTCATTTATCTACCTATTCCAGTGCTACAGTCTTTACCGGACCTTTGCTATTTGCAGCATAGGGTTCTTTTTTATGGATTAAAATTAAAGACACACTTCACTCAAGGCAAGTTTTTTCACCCCCTTTTCACCTACCTGAGCACCTGCAGGCAATCGATCCTAGTGCAACATTTTGAGGGATGGTTGAGGAATTCAATATCTTGGACTAATGTGTGGATTGGAATGTAGCTCTTTACAGGACTTTTCTGACGCAGTTTTTGGTAGTTTACACAAATCATAAGACACATTTAAATATTATTTTGGGAGGAAATACATATTTAAATATGTATGTTAACAGAAACATTTTTTAAAAGCACAGATTAATGCAGAAACAGAGCAGAATGGAATTATGTGTAAAAACTTGTAATCAAGAGAAGTATAGAATCAATGAATTGTAGAGTTGGGAGGGACCTTGAAGGTCATATAATCTAACCTGCTGTAATGTAGGAATCTCAACACATGGTCCGCTATCCAATTTGAAACCATACCTGCTTAGCTTTGCAAATGTGCTTCCACTTTTACTGCTGCACCTCTGCAACCCTAGTCCATCTTCTGGGAGGATGCCACCGTTGGGAATCAATGCTGCATGGAGTCTCTATACTCAAAGGGGATAGTGTGATTGATGCATCCAAGATAAAGTAGGACTCATGGCCACCCCACTTCAGCCCTGCTTGTGGCACTCATGTGTGCATACAGCTTATGAACCTGGTCATCTAGGAGTACTGCCCAAGGTCTTGGGCTGCAGTGTTTCCCAGCTTCCCTCCTGATGTCCTTTAAGCTGGAGATGCCAGGGATAGAAACAGGTAAATTCTGCGTGCAGAATGTGCCTTCTACCACTGAGCTATTTGTCCTTCTGCATCGGACTTGTATTTTGATTTAGATCCAAATTGCTGAATGCAAACCAAATGCAAAAACAAAGACAGGTTTATATTGCCATGTTCTGTGTCCATGGACTGTTCCACCATCCATCATCATGAAGTGACCCTGCTTCATGAAGTGCCATCAGGGGAAACAGATAAAGGCAGGGATTATTGTCTAGATGGTGCCAGAGTAGTGGGATGTGGGCATTTAGGGGCTGCAACAGGCAGAATGTTTTAGGAACCACATAGGAGGTTGTCTATGTGTCAGACCATTGACACATTTAGCTCAGTATTGTCAACATTGACTGGCAGTGGCTCTCCTTGGTTTTCCCCGCACTGTCTGGAGACACCAAGGCAGATACTCTACCAGTGAACTATGGACCTTTGCTTTGGGGCAGTGCTGCTCATGACTGAATAGCAGAGTGAAGTATTGGAGGATTACATGGGCCTCTCCAGTCCACTCAACACTCACCTAAGAGTGTGGGCTTCTAAGGAGTCATACAATTGGCGTAATCCATGTGCTCTGCGCTTCTCCAGTATTCAGATGGAAGCCACTATGAAACGGTTCCTGTGCCTCTTTTATAATGTATGAATTGGCATTATGCTTAAAGAGCCACTGAGTTCTAATGTTTGGCCTTCCTTTGAACCTTTTGTAGTAAAGCAAGAAATGAAAGCCAAGTTAAAATTAAACTATTGTTTTACTTCCAACATTTTTAGTAATGGGATTGGTTATCTAACGATTGGTTCTCGATGCCTGGTATAAATTGTGCTGTTTGCTCTCTGTACTTGTGGCTGGAAAAAAAAGCAAAGGCAAAAGGAAATCAATTTGAAGTAGCAAGTAACAAATGACCAGTCTTAGGCAAGTATACAAGTTGGGGGGAAATAGAGTCGTGGAGGACATACATTACTAGCAAATGCAATGCTGACTCTTTTTCCTTTTCTAAATGCAGCAAAACCACTTACATGTTTGTGGGTGTGTGCATGTGCTCAAGTGTAGGTGTGACCTGTTCATTGTGCCAAATTTTGGGTGGGGACTGAAAGGCAAGAAGACAGGCAGACAGAACCTGCTTAATAATAATGCTCATTATTAAACTATATAACTTGAATACGGCAGAGAGGGGCTATTAGTGGGTTATTTAACAGCACAGAATCTGATATCTCACATCAGAGAAATTTGAGAAAGTTGCAGAAAACTGGAAGGATGCAGAACCCAAATACATTTTGTTTTGATTTACAAAAACACTGTAACTTATCTTTAACTGTAACATATTACAAATAATTTAGTTTGATTTGTCATCCCTTAAAAAATTCTTTCATACACACAATCAGAGTAGTAAAGAATGGTTAAATAATGGGACTTGTTTGCACTCTCTCTTTACTTGCTGATGGATGAAGTGGAGGTTCTAATCACTTTTCATTATTGTGAGTACAGCTTCAGGAGTTGTTTCTATGGCATTTTGCACAGCACAGTTATCTCCAGTGGTGGGTACAGTTCATAGTTCCAGAGAGAAATGCAGACATTTCAGTGACTCAAGATAGCAAGAGGATTTAGCTAAAAACACATTGTGGTGTTTAAAAACATATGTAGATAGGAGTTCTAGGATGAAAACTACCTTGAGATAATAATCAGCTACCACCTGCGTAGAAAGTGCATGCTGTGTTTCATGCCTGTTGCGGCTAAGGGATGACATGGGGCAAACAAGGAAAGAATCAAAAATAAGGAAAAGGGAGGGCCTAGTATATGTAGGGAAGATCACCTGGACAAGATGATACCATCAGCCACTTGGTTAACAGTAGGCAAAATAGTTGACAATTAGCATATGTTCATACTGTTCGTCTTTAGACAAACTGGAATATGTTAAGATATTGTAAATCCATATGTATTTACATTTTATAAACTCGTTTGCATACATTTTAAAGCCCTTCACATGTAAATGGTGTGCCATGATGGTGACAGGTTCAGCATCCAGCTTACATGCATTCATTTCCCTGCCTGAAATGAGCCTATTGTTTTCTGTTAGAACATCTGAAAAAGGCTTATAAATGTAAGTGGCTTCTTGTTGTCATCCACTTACTGAATGCTTCAATTCCTGGTTTCAAATGTGGTTTCTGTTCTAGACACTCCCACACTGCTGACCATATTTGTTTCCTCCCTACCACATTATGCCATCTTAAGAAAGTGAGGACTAGGCAAATTGTGACCCTGGCATGTGTTGGTGTCATCATGATATCTTAGTGGTTTACACCACCTGTAAGTGATCTGTTTTTCCAAGCGTTGTAGAAGAGGGATTTATTATAGTTTGAAGAGAATGTGAGAGAATAGCATAAGGCTTCTCCTTCTATTTAGCTGAACCCAAACCCATATACTTTTCATGTACCTTGTACTTTTTTAACCCTCTCCTTTATACAAGGGAGTGATTGTGTAGGGCAAGAGACTGAAAATGGCAGTGAGGTGGTTTTCTTTATGTTTTACTCCCAGGAGACCACATTTACCATATTATATTGAGTTGCCATTTTGTTCTGGAAATAAAAAAGAAATGGCAAATGTTCATTTGCACATATTCATTCCTTTAAACATATGTAAATTTCTCGTTTATTAGCTTGGAGGAAAACAGCAATCTATCCATCGATCAATCAAACAAACAAAGACTAGCAAGGAGGCAAGAAGAACAGAAAGCACATTTAAAACTTTCCCAAAGAAGGATGGAAAATAGCTGGAATTAGTTAAAAATCAAATGACTCAGAGAGTAACAGCTTGTGTTTGAGGAAAAGAGGCCCAACAGAAAATGCCTCTTTAGAGCCCACTGGATATTTGCAGGTATAAAGGGAACGTACTGAGTCATGGTTCATTTACAGTGTCTGTTTCCTCTCTCCGGGAATGGTTTCTAACAGATTCAAGGAGACTCCAACCTTGTAGCTGGAATAAAGGCAGCACTGTGAGTGAAAGATTTGTTCTGTTTAAAGAGAAAAGTTGTCAGCCATGTTTCACATATTGTGCCTCTATTGAAGGACAACTTCCTTCTTCCAAACTGTGCCAGAGATGGAGTCCTGTACAATAGGTATTGGCAACGCGTGAAGCCAAAAGGTCATGATAGCTGCTTTTAGTATAACTGGCAACTGGCCTGTCAGGCAAACCATGGCAAGTACCCCATTAGAAAGCACAGCCAGGATCCAAATAAAGGACATGCACATACTTGTAGCTTTTCCTTCTGTTTTTCCAGCAGAAGCTATCACTGCCAAAGAGAGAGCCCAATTTCAAGACTGAATTGTCAGTATTATTAGGATCAGAAAGGAGCTACTTGTGGCCATGGTGCCTTAGTCCAGAACCTGAAATGTATGTTTTCCAGTTCAGGTAATCAGAGCAATGATTCCAAGAGTGGTTTAACAATAAATCCCCTTTCCCAAGGAACTCTGGGAATTGTAGTTCTGGGAGGGGAATAGGGGTGTTTTAACCACTCTCAGAACCCTTAACAAATTACAGCCATGACTGTTCACAGTCATGGTAAGAATATGGGCTTGATTTCTACATAGTTACCCATCTAGGCCCTAACCAGACTCAGACCTGTTTTGCTTCAGTAAAATGGAAGCCTCATGTGCCTCCGGACCATAGCTTGGGTTTTAAAATGTAAGTTGTCTGAGCCACATGCTTCTTCCTGATTTATGCCCTTCCTCTTTACTGAAATCATGTTAAAATCTAAGATCCAAAATGGTTCTCAGCTGCCCAGACCAGTTCAACTTTGAGAACCACAGCTGTCAGATCCAGTTGGGCCAGATCTGGTTAGAGATTAAGCTGGCTGTTAGTGGGGAATGAAGATGCATGTGACTTTTTTTAGAGCACCGATGGTAGTGTTTTAAATGTAAGGAGTTAGTGTGGCCTCTGATACGCTGGGCAGCTGCTTCTACTTAGTGTACACAATACTGAGCTTCCCTGTGGTATGACTCTGGCCTGATTGGTGGTTCTCTTCCCTGTGCCTGCGTCCCTTGTTCGAATCTTAGCCCAGTTTTTCCGGTTACCAGGGTTCTGTCCCCACCACAATAGGTCCATTAAATTTATTAGTTTTATTGACTCTGTTTTCCTTGAGCCTATTTAGAAAACTATGTATGAGAAGAGAAGGAGGGGAAATGACACAACACACATCCCCCATAAAGACAGGAGATAATGATTATATTTTTAATCAGCATTAAAAAAATGTTTCTGATAAGAGGAAGGCTAGCATGGTTTGGAGTGCTCTGGATGTCTTGGTAAACAGTGCCCATATTGCAGGATGGTTTCCCAAATAACTGAATGGAAGCTGCAGCTGTGGTTAAAGGGCTTATCAAACTCATCAATCACATCATCAAAAATAGTTATATGCTAGAATTAGAGACATAGATCTGTCTTCGGCACTGACAGGTTCCAACTATTGCTTCCTAAGAGGAAGTTGTCCTGGATATGATTTCTGCTGCAGTAGCCAATGTAGAAGTAATAATAGACTCCATTTTCACTGAGAAAAACGAAACTTCCAAAAGAATAATAATAATTAAATATATATAGTTTCCCTCCTGACACATGGAATTTGAGCTAGTTTCCCTTAGAAGCTGCGGAGTCTATAATTCTTGCTACTTGATTCAATATGTACTTATTTTATTCCAATTTGGCACATGCATATATTTTGCTTTTGCTAGTTGAGGGAGGGATTAATTAATTGATCAGAATGTTTATACTTTCCCTACTAACCGAAGTTCCGAATGAGGCTTATATTATATTTAAAATAATATTATTAAATAGACAGTAGTTACTAAGGCAGGAGAAAGATTGTAGGTTTCTTCCCTGGTTTTCCAGTGCTCCAGCAATACTCTGCACTTGAATCTCTAAGACTGGAATGGGCTGTTGGCTGTCTCTATCCCATTCCTTTGTTGCCAGAAATTTTATCAAACGAACTTCTGATTTATGCACACTTTCAAGTCCAACAAGATAGTCTTGAAGCACATGAGGCTACCACCTGGCTGAAGCTGGGTCTGGTCAAAAGCTGGATGCAGTTCCTCCTGAGAATTTTATGTATGCTGTGTATCATATGATGAAAATTTTCATATGATGAAAATTGCCCATTTGAAATTAAAAGAATGAGGAAGGAAGTCCAGTGTCACCATATGGCACGCTTGGGCATCCTCAGGCAGAACCCAAAGCTGTCCTCCCACCCCCAGTGACCATGAAATACTATATCTGGGCAATTGTGATAACTTAAAGTGGCATCTCCCACCTCTAATCAGAGCACTGTGACCATTAGGTTATCCCACCAGGGCCATCAACATAGGAGGGAACCCACTAGAGGGAGCTGGCCCTCTAAGATTAATTCAACTAAACATTAAGTTCCCTTTTCTATGTTTGAAGCAGAAATATTACGGAGTGCAGCATTTAAGTAAAAATAAACACACATTTTCTGCCTGATGGAAGCTTTGATAGTAGTTGGGCAGTATAATCCTGGGCATGTTTACTTGCAATGAGATCTTACTGTGTTCAGTGGAGTTTATACTCCAAGGAAAAGTGTACATTGAATTTCTAATTTAGGTATTTCAGTAATATAACTAGAGTTTTTTGTTTGTTTTTAAAGTACAGATTAGGTGCCAGTACTCAGATTTTGATAAAAATGTCATGGGTGCAAACACACAATGGCTATCATAGGTAGCAAAAAAAGAAGAATGGGTACAGTCACAAAACAAGCCCTGAAAAGAGCTGAAAGTTCTTTCCCCTCCCCCTTGCCAACATAAAAATATATTTTTGTTAATAGCACTGTAAAAATGAAATATTTTTTAGCAAAGATTTCAGAGGGAAAATGAAGTAGTGGCCTCCCTCAGTCATCTCAAATGTTTAAGATTTAGGAAACAAGAAAAAAAATGAAGATATCATTTCAAAATTCAAAGTGTGTTTGTTGTCTTGTCTTTTGTGATCAAGACCTATGGGTGGTAGTAGAGTAGGGAGGATAATCTGAAAGCATTTAGAGTAGGGTTTTTTTAAAAAATAAAAAAACGTATTGGTGAAATCTCAGTTTCTCTATTATTTGGCAACTTTTTTCCACTTCTGAAGATATTTCTCTTTTAAATGTATCAGTGGTGGGTTGTTGTTTTTTTGTATTTTTAACTTGCTTTGGCTCTTTTTATTGTACATTGTTTTGAGACGATTGTGTGAAAGGCAATTAATGAATTGAGGATGAGGATCATTTTAATTATTGCTTTCTGCTCCCCTTATTATGTTTATTCAGAAGAATTTTTCATGATTCGCTTTGCAGTTCAGATTCTGTATGTCTAGAGAACAAAATACTAAGCATCTGAGCAGTCACAAGCTCAGTAGAGGGACAGATTCTCAGCTAGGTCAAAGCAACAGAAAAATCAGCAATATCTTTCTCTTTGATTGATTTTTGTGTAGATGTGTCACAATCACAGGTTGTGCTTTTAGTTGTATCACTTGAAGCTAATATCTAATGATTAGATTCTCAACTGTATGGATGTCCAGAGATAGGTTTTTGCACCATCCATTTGCTACCCTGGATTACCACTTACCTAATGGTGGCACAGGCCTGTGGAATTGGGAATAGGGCTGCCAACTTTAAAAAACTGGGTTCTGCTCCTGTGCTTTTAACAGTAGGCGACAAATATTATCAATGTACTGTGAACTTTCAATAGAAGATTTCTGCAAACAATAATGCTTTTAAAGGGCACAGGACAACCTCAGGAAGCTTGAAATCAAATGCTTGTGCAGCCATAAAGTTGTGTATTGGCCTTGAAGAAGTCACTAATGTTACTAATGTGTGTGCTAGTAAGGGAAAGTTTTCAGTTCGCAATAATCATGCCTTGGCTTAACCTCGTTGGCAAGGTTCAGCATATGTTCAGGAAAGTGACTGAAATAAATGTGCAGTGGAGATATTGGTCTTCATGTGGTTGTTGTTAAGACATACATAGTTCTGTGAGAGCATGCACAAAAATTCATGTACAGTCGTACCTTGATTCTCGAACAGAACGTGTTCCATTATGAGCGTCCTGCAGCCAATCGGAAGCCGCTTGACTTCCTAAAATCGTTCAAAAACCAGAACACTCACTTCCAGGTTTTGATTGTTCAGGAACCAAGCCGTTTGAGATCCAAGGTACAACTGTAAACTGTACTATAGGTAAAGGAAAAGGACCCCTGGATGGTTAAGCCCAGTCAAACGCGACTATGGAGTGTGGCACTCATCTCACTTTGTAGGCCGAGGGAGCTGGCGTTTGTCCACAGACAGCTTTCCAGGTCATGTGGCCAGCATGACTAAACTGCTTCTGGCGCAATGGGACACCGTAACTATAGTTGAGACTAGAGAGTTGGACTTGGATTGGGAAGGCCTGTGATCAAATCTCCTGCTCTGCACATCCAGAAGAATGAGGTGGTAAAGTAGACTGCGCCTATTGCAAGCCACCACCACCCCTTTGCATTTTGTAATATTTCCCCACATTAAAAACAAAATATCTCCAGCACATAATTTCCAAGAAAAGACTTCTCTGGCCCAGCCTCTTCCCTGCTCTGATAGTTTCTACTGGCAGGGTGTTTGAGTGTGTATGTGTTTAAAATTCTAAAGTAATCTCTACCTACTGAAAAAATAAAGTCTATTCTACTTTCTCTTGATTCATTTCTGCGGTTATAACCGCAGACCCCAACTCTCTCTGTTGTAGAAAACCAATCAGGGCCCTCTACGGACCAGCCTCTGTGTTCTGAGGAGGACGGAGAGGCATGACTGAGAGAGAGAACTATGCCAGGATATGTCTTTTGACCCTTCAGGACCTTCCTGAAGCAACTGGGTTCAAATGTCCTGACAGAATCTGTGAGCTGGGACCTTGATGGCTTGAGAAGCGTCTTTCCCCACTTTGAACCAGGGACTGTAGAAGGACAATAAGAAGACCCCCATGCGACTGGACATCAGAATACTTGAAGGTGGAAAGAGTGAAAAGCACATGCACCCTAGCCACTCTCAGGCTTGCAGCATTATGATGTCTGTGGGAAAATAGTGAGGTGGCTGGAACATTGGACT
Source organism: Podarcis gaigeae (assembly GCF_964106915.1). NCBI lineage: Eukaryota > Metazoa > Chordata > Lepidosauria > Squamata > Lacertidae > Podarcis > Podarcis gaigeae. The sequence continues at coordinate 85,380,063 of NC_139681.1, read as the reverse complement.
TAAGTCCAGAGGGACCTGGGTTCATATTTCCCACACAGGTCCAAGTTGACTCAATCTCTCAACTTAAGCTACCTCACAGGGTTGTTGTGAGGACAAAAGCAGAGTAGGAGTGAGGTGGGACACAATGTACAGTGCCCTGAGCTCATTTGAGGATGAGTCAGGATGAAAATGGAAAAAGTAAATTTTAACAGCTCTGCAGATGTAAAGATGTGTATACCTTTAAACATTCATGTACACATTTCTGGGTCTTCTGGCCCAGTTAATGCTCTAAGACACATGTACAGTGGTACCTCGGGTTAAGTACTTAATTCGTTCTGGAGGTCCATTCTTAACCTGAAACTGTTTTTAACCTGAAGCACCACTTTAGCTAATGGGGCCTCCTGCTGCCGCTGCGCTGCCGGAGTTATTAACCCACGTAATATTTCTGGGTTAGCGGAGTCTGTAACCTGAATCGAATGTAACCTGAAGCGTATGTAACCCGAGGTATCACTGTACACACTTTATGTGTTTACATCTTATGTGTTTCCCACAGAGAAGTATGCAGAGCAGCCCTCACCCATTTCATGATAAAGTGGTGTCCCTGAACTCTTATTTGGTGGTTTCTTTTAACAGCACTGTTATGGTTCCTGAGCCCTGGTCACTTTATTTTAGTTTGTTCCCCTTTTTTATGAGTGTAGGGAGAAAAGGAGAGTCTCCTCATTTTGCTGGTGACAAAGGGGTTACCGTGCACATGGGTGTAGGACACAGTTGCCAACACTTTTGGACCTATGAGAACACTTTGAACTTTGAGAAAGTACTGTGGGCTCAAGTCACAAAATGGCTGCCATGGGAAGTCAGCTGGCCCTGATTGTGGAGATCACACAATATTGATCCTCCTCCTCCTCTCCCTTCCTCTTCATTATAATTTTTAAATTAATTTTCACATTTAAACATTATCATCATATAAACCATAACAAACAAATACAATTAAAAGAAAAAAGAAAAAGAAAATAAAACATTTTCACACCATATTCAATCCATATTTTGGAATAACTCAGATCCTTTGACTTCCCTCCATTTCCTCCCCTGGTTCTTTTGTAATATCTTATATTATACATGTCTGTAATTTCTTTATCCTTAATTATTTCCAATTTTAAACATTTTCCTTAATATATTTTAATATAGCAGGTTAAAAACTCACTCATGGACACACACTTCACATGTCCCTCTCTGCCCAAGTGCATCACTCCCTCTCAGACTATACATACACAGACTCACATTCCTAGCTTCTGTCTTCCCACGACACATGCTCAGCGTATATCTCTGCCTCTGTTTATGGCCAACTGCATCTCTCTCAATCATACACACACACACACACACGGCATGCCTTAACAACCCATCCTCCCCCCCTCATTCAGAAAATCCCACTTGCAGGCAATAAAATAAAATAAAATCATGAGGGCCCCCAAACCAGAGACCATGGGCACCATAGTGACCATGATCACCAGTGAAGACCATGTTGGCGATCTCTGTTGGGGCATCTTTTTCTTTTTCCCCCATATAGGCATTATGGAAAACATGTGAAAATCAAAGAAAGGTAGAGCAAGCCTTACTGCGCCTTTCAGCTTCAATTCCCTTTCTTTACAATGGGAAATCCTAGATTGTTGAGGCCTCTAGTGCCATGAGCTAGAAAGTTTCCTTGCATATCCAACCATTAGGATGAATGCTGGAGAACTGTATTTATATTTCCCCAAACAGCAGCTTTCCCCCAGTTTCTAATTGCCATTAAATAAGACTGAATGTTCAATGAAAAATCTGGACAGAACCTTGTTGGCTCTCCTACTAACCTGCCTGTGGGTTAAATGTTTCCGTGTCTATCCATGGCATGTCATTGGTGTAATAAATATTAACACACAAAAAAACAGTATTTCTGCTTCAGCCTAATCATACACAATCATGATTTTCATGTAAACAGTTTTCTCCTGACAAGTGAAGAGTGCATACCTCCCTGATTTGCTGCACTTGTGTATTGAAATCCTCCGGCCATGGATGTTAAAAAGTAAACATGTCTATCAGAATTTTTTTAAAGGAATCAAATGATGGTCAAAGTCTGAAGACCTCTAGAAATGCCTTGTTAGAGTTTTCCTAGCTTTATTGTGGAATCCTAGAAATATTTTTTTAAAATCAAGGAAAATGCTTAAAATATACAGTGGTACCTCCGGTTACATACTTAATTCTTTCCAGAGGTCTCTTCTTAACCTGAAACTGTTCTTAACCTGAAGCACCACTTTAGCTAATGGGGCCTCCCGCTGACGCCGCACGATTTCTGTTCTCATCCTGAAGCAAAGTTCTTAACCTGAGGTTCTATTTCTGGGTTAGTGGAGTCAGTAACCTGAAGCGTATGTAACCAGAGGTACAACTGTACATAATTCATGTACATAACTGTACATTCAATATTTAGACTGATTTTTTTTCAAACCTATGCATAGTGGGCTTGGATGAGATGTGCCATATGAATTAGTAGCGGGTTGCTCATACACTCCTTCTGGTAGTAGACCTGCTCCATAGCTACTACCGGGAGGCATAGAGAAGGGGTAGCAGGAAGGCTAAGTAGTTGGGGGAAGGCCAAATAAGACAAAATAGAGGGCATAAGTAAGGGGTGCCGAGTTAGTGGTATAATGAGGATGTAGTATTGAGGGTGCAAAAACTGCAATGGCTTGAAGCAATGGCAGAAGATAACTGGAGTAGAATAAAATGCAGACACAGAGGTTTCTGTGGAGCAAAAATAGTTGGTACTGTAAAGTGCTGTCTGCATGATGGCTTTCCCCTGTGCAAAGATTTTGATGTGTGGCTGTAAGGTTAGGATCTTTTGCTACCCCAGTTTATATAAATAATATTTGTTGTTCCAGTTACTGATTCCAGTGACTCCTAAAACAGGAGCATTTGGAAGCTGACACATCTGTGGATGTTTTAAATCATAAGGGCATCTACTCTATTCTGTTTTTTCAAGTGTTGGCGTATGAAGTTCTTTGTCATTCCAGACCCACCTGTCTGGGAACACAGAAATCGAAAACAGGAGTAACTCTCGAATTTCACCTTCATTTAATCCATCACAGAAAGCGTGCCTTTCTTTTCTCTTTTCTTCTTCTTCTTTTTTGCTGTATAAAGAAAAAAAAATGCAAGGACATTTAAACAAAGTGACACAGATCATCAGCAGATCAACTGAAAATGACAGCTCAATCAAACAAATGTATGTTGAGAATTTCCACAGGGCGGCTTTAGCTGCAGCCAAACCAAATTTGTTTAGTATACATCAGTTAGCTGCTTAGAAACATTCAGCAGAGATGCTAGCCAGATGATGACTCTTCTAGACAAACATCTATTTAACTGAGTATCCCCATCCATGACCGTGTTAGTGTTTGGATATATGTGATGGGCTTTCTTCAAAATATGACTTCATTTCAACAGCAGCCAGGTACCAATTCAGGCATATTGTGTTCATACAAAAATTAAAGGTATGCTTTCAAATACTAGAACCTAGCAGGGAGAATTTCGCAACAAAACCAACTATCATTTTCCCTATCAACTGCAACTACTAGCCCTTCTATTTATGTGATGATTAATGCTCAAATCAACACAAGTTGTTTCTTTCAAAGGATTTCAGCATGGTGAACTAATGCAGCTGATGGAGCTTCAGACATGACATGCTTCATCTTGAAATATATTCAAGAAGTGAGTTGAATCAAAGCATAGTAGGTCGTGATATGTAGGTACAAGTTTGAAGTTTGCAAGACTGTTGGATCATTGGATAATATATGATGGAGGAATTAAAAGCAAACCGGCCAGAAAGGAGCAGATTTGTCTACATAAAGATGAAATGGAAATTCCATTGGTGGGACACATCTGCTCAAGTGGCTCAGATCAGGGGGAGAGGCTGTAATAAAGACTGTGAAAGATCTAGGAGAATGTGTCCCCCCCCCCCCATTGCAGGCTGGTTGCTATGATGTTGCTGGTGGGAAAATATATTGAGTGAGATAGTTGATCATGGAGTTCCTATCTTAAAAAAAAGAGACTACAGATTACATGCAACATGGGGCAAAGGAGCTGAGCAGCAAGAAGATTGCTATGTCTCTACACGCAGAGATGGAAGGAGAAGATGTTTCTTTTTATGTTAATTGATATTAATCAAAGATTTAGCAGGGACTGACAATCTGATAAGTAACCTCACTTGTTGAAATTGAACATTTTAACTTAATATACATACAGAAATTGGTTGATGGATAGTTGTTTGAAAAGGAATTAAGTTAAAAAGCAAATATATTGTAATGTAAGGTATCTGTAACATTTGAAGATAAACTAGAAATAATTGGGGAATATGACTAAGGAGAACCATCAACACATCCAGGAAGGCGTGCAGGAAGTCAGATTAGGAAAAAGGTTAAATTTGTTTTACTTCGTTTTAATTAGTGACCAGTTTGTAAAAATTTGAAAATCAATAAAAAAGATTTGCGGAAAAAAGAGAAGTTTGCAGAGATGGTTCTGTGTAGCAATGCCACTTAAGTTTGTAGATAATGACCTCTTAATACTTATTTTTTACTGTGTAATATTTTGTTTTATTACAAGTTGAGCATTTTTACCCTGAAACACTTAACACTGTTCAATAGGAAAATGGCTCATCAAATTTCCAATCCAATCCAAAGCTCCCCACCCATTTGACAGTCAGGGATCACTTGCAAGCCTCCCCGATTCTGAACTGTCAAATGCTTCATGCAGCCTGGAAAATCTTGCTTAGCCATGGTTGCTAGGGCTGATGGGACTTGCATTTCACAAGCATCTGGAGGGTCAAAGGTTAAGTAACAATTTAGTGCCATTAATATTAAAAATATAAGATCCAGCTCAGAGATCTGTCTAGGAAAATACTGCATTTATAACCAAAGCTTCTACTTAGCTGAACTCAGTAGTTTAATAATTAAGTGCACAATCTTACCCCAGATTTGCTGGGATGACCAAGTTAAGACATTCCCAGCCAACATATGTGCCCAGCTCTAGCTCAGCTGGGTCACCTTTTCATATGTTAGTTTATTTCTTCATTTGGTGTATTTCCTAACATAGACCAGTTTCTTTCTTTGCAGCAGAATATATTGGATCACAACAAAATTCAGTTACTCTGTAGGTTCTGCCATTACCAGTTCTTTGAGGCCTAGTCAAGTCAAGAGGACAGAAAAAGATTCGCTAACTATGACAACAAGGAGAAGCCCATAACCAAAGAAGACACAGAATCCTTCTTCATTCTCTTGTGACAAAGGCAGTGCCCCCTAGAGGCAGAAATGTATCTTGCTCTTGAGTTAAAGAGGCAATTTTTTGATATCCTTTAGCGGGGAGTGAATACACAATGTCTTCAACTTTTATTCATATTCTGAAAACAAACCAAACCAAGCAAAACAAGTCTTTGGAGAAAAAGCACACGTACAGTATTTTTCTGGGTTTTTTTTCCCTGGGCCTTTGCATCTCTAGTTGAACAGAGGCAGGTGAAATATGTTTGGCTTGTTTTTTCTCCCTCTTCACATCCCCCCTGTTGCTCATCAATGGGCACAGCTGTCACTTGTGGCAAGGAAGAGGATGAAGTGAGGAGGATGAAAGAGAAAGAAAACCAGCCCAGTATATTCTCTCCTCCCTCTTTGCTCATGTGGAAGACCAATTCCACAAGAACAGAATTTCCCACTTCGTATTTTGAAATTATTTTCACAAACATGGTTTTAGACATATGATCACCTTATTGGACTAAAGCTGGACAAAGATGGGGAAGAAAAGAAATAAATAAAACAAACTTCACTATGATAAAGATACTTAAGATACCATAGTAAGTCATGGCATATATCTCCATGTATACTATACAGCCTCTTAAGATTCATGACTTTCCCAATCAGCTAAGTATGTTCTATTTATTATTGTTATGACCTTGGAGAAATTTAATGATGGTTAGCGGCTGACAAGTAGCTGGTGGGGGAAGTAAGGCTTGGAATTTCCCACGCAAAATAAATGGTGGAAAATATTCTTGCCAGGGTTTGATTTTTCTTTTCAAGTTGATGGCATTGTAGGGTGAATTATTTGATACTTTTTCTGATTACTGGATTGGTTTCTCATGTTTTTATTAGCATTTCAAGGGCTTACTGTGATGTTGCATCCTGGCATCCACATATAATTAAGGGTCTATTAGTGTAATAACATAATTAAAGACTTTCTGGTTGGATGGTTCTACAACAGCCTCTGTCTCCATGATGTAGTAACAAAGCTATACAAAGCAAACCCACAAATGATTAAACCATCACTAGAATGGGGCGAGGGGAGAGTAGTACCCATTTAGATGTAAAATCTGAACACCAGCCTGCTATGAAATACATACTACATAATTGGGAATTGTTGCTGACTTCACTAATCACTCAGTCTGCACATTATGAATGCCAGGGATGCACAAAACCTCCCAAGATATTTTTGCCTCTCATCATGTGTTTGAAACTTTATTTCACAATGGCAAAAGTGTCATTTTTCTGAAGGTAGAATTTTAAAAATGGTTTTCTGAAGAAAATCAAGGCTGTTCATATAGACCAGGGGTTCTCAAACTTTGTTCTCTGGGCCACACTTTCAGAATAAACATTTGCTCATGCCACACCATTTTTAAAAAGTTGATAAGAAATACATTAGAAAACAAAAAGAAACAACTCTTAGCAGTACTTGATTTATAATATAGAACACAACTACATCATAATATGATCATGGAACATCCAGAAAGTATAAAACAATGCAGCTACATAGGTACATGAATCATTCCAAAAATATAATTATAAACAAGCCTCTTATACATGTACCTTAAGTATGTATCCAAACTCAATGAGAAATGTGAGGTTGCTTTTGCTGAATCTCATTTATATTACGTCTAATTTGAGATAAACTCTCATCTCACAAAGAAACCTTTGTCTTTTCTGATCTTTCATATTTGTCAGAGTTGAAAATCCCTGTTCAAAACAATATGTTGTGGAGAACTGTGGAAGAATAACCAATGCTCTTGAAGAGAGGTGTGGATACTGTTTCTGGTTATATATTAAAAAAAAATTCTTTATTAGTATAGTATAGTATAGTATAGTATAGTATAGTGCACTATATCACACTATACTGAAATCTTTCAATATTTCTTTGATTGTCCTTGAATCATCCTGCCACATTCACTATCCTCTCCTATTAAATCAGTGTGGCGTGCCACACCCTTTGAGAACCACTGATGTAGACAATAAAAGTATGGCATGAATAACGTGGCACTGGAAAGAATATTGGTTCTCTTTCTATTAAATAGATATTGGTGGAAGCTGGGTAACTCGTTTAATAATAAAAACCAGAATTCATTGTGAAATTTGGGAAAGTTGCTGAAACTCAACCTTCGACTTGGAAGGCGCACTTCTTCACTCACAATAAGTTGAGTGAACGGGGTGCTGTCTGTGGTTAGGCTGTGGTAAGAAATCTCTTTCCTTTCCTTTCCTTTCCTTTCCTTTCCTTTCCTTTCCTTTCCTTTCCTTTCCTTTCCTTTCAAGAACGGAAATTTCCTTACATAGAATGAAAAGTTTCAGCTGATATGTTGGAATCTGGATTGGTTCTTACATGAAGGCAGGTCTGCGGCTGGTCAGTGCCTGGATGTGTAATTCCCTGGGTACCACATGCATGCATTTCCCCTTAGGGTCCCTGATGGAAGAAATACAGGATAAAATCAAGGGAATAAATAAATGCTTATCAATTGATTGCTGCAGCAGTTTTCTAGAGAGGCTTTTTGGAGAATGCAAGTGGCTACAGGGAAGAGATGGGAAAATTTCCTTCCATGAATTTCCTTATGTTATCTTAGGATCCAGACCATAGTCAAATTCCAACCAGGCCCATAGATTTGGAATTGTATATGGAGTAAAGGGTCATTTACTATGTTGAGCTTGGCAGTTTGATATATGCAAATTCTAAAATATAGCTGTAAAAGGAGGAGTAATGTAGCATGGAAAAGCTTTAGCCAGCTGGAAATGGGTGGTATTTCTTCTTTAGCTGTAGAAACCAATGCTAATTCTGGGTCTTAATAAATGAAAATACATGCCAAGACACAGGTTACCTAGGCACATTACCTTCTCACTTATCTCACACACCTTCTGTCTTCTATAATAGTATTAAGCATGGGTGTAGCCAGGATTTTTGTTAGGGAGGGGCAAGCCTTTTGTTCAGAGGGGCAGAACCTCAGTTTGCTATGTATTTTTATTTATTTATTTATTTATTTATTTTATTGGGGGGGCATCTGCCCCCCCCCCCGGCTACACCCATGGTATTAAGATTGTTTGAAAATGATGCCTCCCAAGGGTTTTTTGATGTAGCAGTAGTTAGGTGGCTGTCATAAACACACTTATCAGGCAGCATATCTCACCGAGTTTTACTTCTAAATAAACATGCATAGGACTATATTGTTCAAACATAAATATTTAACATCAGTATGTCTAGAACCTCAAAGCTGTGTAGAAGGAAATGGCAATTGATAAATCCCTATATATGAGGTGTTGCAGAATTTCATCCCACCAATGCAAATGGTGACATCTCTTTCTTTTTAGTAACAGTAACTTAGAATTCTCCATAATTTTTATTAATTCATAAATCATTTGGGGGGAAACAAAACCTTTCCCCAGTACTGTTCTGTAGGTTAAATATACAAGTCACTGATGACACCAAGGGGTTAAATTTCCTTTTAGAAATTATGCTCTTGCCTAACAAATTTTCATGACCTAGCCATTTTTTTCCAATTGATTACACTTTGCTACATTATAATGGAGCCTACGCATTTGTGTCTCGGGACCATACGCTACTATATCCTGACATGTTAAACATCTCCTGTGGCTCACCATACGCATCAGGGATGAGGACCTCCCTCTGTTTTCTCATTATGCCAAACAGTGAAATGTGGAAATAATTCTAATCCTTTCTTCTGCTTCTGTGGTACTCTGAAAAATGTGATAAACTGAATCCAATTAAAAGTCGTTACCGCCACAATGCTCAGTTTCTGTCTCTAACCTTTGTTTTATAATTCATTCTGTTATCTATCTTTATTGTAATTTGGAGGAATAGTCATCTGTGATTACAGCTTTCTTTTAAACAGGAAAACGTGTAATTCCCAGCGTTAATTTGTGACATCCCAATTTAAAAAGATGAAAGTCTACTAATGACTTTATGTTTTCAAGTAGGCTAGGCTGTTTTAAATATATATATATTGTGAGATAAAGTTTAATTCACTTATAGACTGTTTTACAATTGTGCTAAGTCAAAATATTAGGAATTAAGTTGATTTTATCCTGGTAACTTCAATGCAACTGCATTTTGTTTCAAGTGAGAATGCTTGGTTTTTAAGGGGCTTGTAGATTGGGCTGTCAGTTCTAAAGATTGTCTGGATTTACTGTACATCATTGGGGGCAGCGGTGGTTGAAATCTGAGGCTTGTCTATACAGAAGTGGAAGAACTTGTGAGCTCACCTGTGACATAGACCTGAGCTTTTGTTGCTGACAAGCCCAGAGGCAAAACCTGGAGGCTGCAGTTGCATTGAAGTTACCAGGATAAAATCAACTTAATTCCTAATATTTTGACTTAGCACAATTGTAAAACAGTCTATAAGTGAATTAAACTTTATCTCACAATATATATATATATTTAAAACAGCCTAGCCTACTTGGAAAACATAAAGTCATTAGTAGACTTTCATCTTTTTAAATTGGGATGTCACAAATTAACGCTGGGAATTACACGTTTTCCTGTTTAAAAGAAAGCTGTAATCACAGATGACTATTCCTCCAAATGTCATAACTTCCTGATTTCAGCAAATCTAGGGTGCCCTTAATTTTTAAACCACTGAGTTCAGATAAGTGGAAACTTTATAAATGCATCGTTTTCCTAGACACGTACCTGAGCTGGATCTTAGAATTTTGATAACTTTCCCATGGCACTATATTAATATGTTAATGACACTAAATTATTACATGAAGGTGTAAATACAAAGTGTTTCTTTGGAATATGCCCTAAGGCCATTATCTTCCATCTTTTCTCTCTTGGGACTAACATGGGATCCACTTTTCATTTTTTTAAACGTCTCTCTCTCTCCTCTCCCTCTCCCTCTCCCTCCCCCCCCCGCATTTCTCCTTGGCTTCCTTCCTTCCTTCCTTCCTTCCTTCCTTCCTTCCTTCCTTCCTTCCTTCCAATATAGTTGATATGTTATGAGTCATAACCAAGCAGATGATAATGCCCTAGAGGTTATTATTTTTAATATCACCAGTATTAGTGGACCAGATACTTACTACTGCAGCCTTTTTCATCTGTGTAGGACCATTGATTTTCTTACAGTGTTGACTCTGTAGTATATATAGTATATTCTATTCCATATATACTATATGCTATACTACATATAGGAAGTTTTTCATCTTCCTTTTGTTCCACTTTACCCAGAGAGGATTCTGAAAGTCAAAATAGAACATATTCTGCTGAGCAGACTTTATCAACCAGTGCAAAACTTTAATGGCACTCCCAGGTTGATATAATGCTGTAGTTCAAACCCTGTTAACTGCAAATAATTTTTCATGCTTATGATTGCAGTTGAGTTCTAGTAGAGGAGAAGTATAGATAGTATAAATGCCTTGACCAAAGTTGGTTGGACTAGAGCTATATATAAAATGAGATTTTAAAACTGCAAATAAATTCAGTTTTGTGTTGCTGCAATAATTACCATAGTTTATATATAGAATGCAGTATACTTAATCCCAAACAGGGGTATGCAGGTGCAGCTCCTGCTGACATCAAGGAGAACAGCACCAATGTAATTGAAAAGCAGAATTTGACCCGGAGTCTTTCAATATTGGCCCCTAATTAAGAGATGGTGTCTGGTGCACGTCAAATGCCTTAGACAGTGTTACTCAATTAGACACAGCCGACACTATCCAGAGTCCCAAATGCTGCTAGTTATTGTGCAAGCTGATATTGACATGTTCCAGAAACAATGTGGAGTTCTCATGCAGTTAGCGTATTATTACATGGTATTAACTGCTAGCCGAGAATGACCACTTACTCATATAGAAATGATCTTTCTTAAGCTGCAGCTGCACCCAGCTATGCATCAGGGTTTATATTCCATTCTCCAAAGTGTTCAGTTTTATCAGTGTTTTACTTTTCCTACAGTTCATTATGCCTCTTCAGTAGCTCAGCGCTTTTTGGGTGGGCAGGGAGGTGATTCTTTGTCAACACTCTTTCTATATATCGGTAGCATATAGAAATAAATCATGTCTGATTTAGTGATAATAATAATAATAATAATAATAATAAGCATTTATATAGAGTTTTTTTCTTAATGCTTCTTAACGTTTTTAATGCTTATGTGAACAGTCCAGTTCAAGAAACAGATTGGCAAGTGTCATTCATTAATTCTACACAAGAGAGGGTTGTGAATATTGGAATTCAGAATTAGAATTTTTATATCGGAATTCAGATTAGAATTTTTAGCTAATTTATCTGGTGGGTGCAGGGGAATAAGTATATTTCTGGCTCATGCAGTGTGTGCACATATATGCAAGCTAACTGATGCTTTGTGTTTACTAATTAATTAACTTTTAACTCACTCATCTTCCAAGGACTCATATTGGCAGACATGACCCCCCTTGCCCCAATTTATCTTCACAATAACCCAGTTCCAGGTCACTCAGTGAGTTGGCTGAACTCAAATTTGAATGCAGCTCTCCACTATTCCAGCAGCCTATTCAATACCACATTGACATTCCTGTAGCCAGGATGTAGGGCAAGCCTTCATAATTGGTGATACGGCAATACTTCTGTTTTAGCATTGGCATTGCCAGGCCAAGTTCAAGGTGTTACTGTTGGTATATAAAGCCCTTAACAGCTTATGGCCAGTTTACCTGCAGGATCACCTTACTCCATGTAAAAGGTACCGTAAATAAGCAAAGGACCCCTGGACAGTTAAGCTCAGTCAAAGGTGGCTATGGGGAGTGGTGCTCGTCTTGCTTCAAGCCGAGGGAGCCGGTGTTTGTCCACAGACAGCTTTCAGGGTCATGTGGCCAGAATGACTAAACTGCTTCTGGTGCAATGGAACACTGTGACGGTGTCTAGAGAGCATGGAAACGCCGTTTACCTTCCGCCAGAGCGGTACCTATTTATCTACTTGCACTTTGATGTGCTTTCGAACTGCTAGGTTGGCAGGAGCAGGGACCAAGCAACGGGAGCTCACCCCGTCGCAGGGATTTGAACCGCTGACCTTCTGATCAGCAAATCCTAGGCTCTGTGCTTTAACCCACAGCACCACCCGCAGGTCCATATGGGAGTAGATACTTATAAGTAGTATCCTGATTTAAGACTTGAACAACCACTTAGAAGCAAAAAAAGAAAAGACCAGTAGCCAAGGGAATTCACATGCTAACTCCTCAATCTGTCTTTCATATTCAGTTTTGAATTTGCATAACGAAGCAAGCAAGAGGATAACATCTGCACTGTTGATAGCAACTTCTGATTATCTCAGACTCCACAGTTGCTTTGATTTTCCAGACTATGAAATATTCTACCTAAAATTTAAATACGTTTAAATGTGAATGGATATCATATTTCAGTAATGCTCAAGTGCTGACATGTACCTTATGGTAGAATCATGAAACAAAATGCCGCAATACTGTGCATCACTCTGGAATGACTCTATCCAGATACTACATTACAGTTTGTTCTCTATTTCTTTATCACATTCTTCCAAGTGCAAGATTCTGTCCCACTGTAGTATCCCATCAAGAAGCAGAATATAGGGCAGGATATGAAAATTTAAAAATGCGGCTTTGCATATGTGATTTGGCTTTTGTTGAATTCTATAGGATAAAGCAAATGAGCTAAGCTCAGACACAGTTGAGAGTGGACAGAAGCTGCTCCTCTTCTAAGACAGTAGGATCCATGTTGGGACATGGCATATAATTCAGCAATCTTGCTGAACTAATCTGGTAATGGTTAGTACCTAGATGGGAGACTGCCTGTGGACATTCCTTGAGGTTCTCAAAAGAAAGGCAGGATAGACATGAAATTAATACTCCCCCACCACTGCCCCAAGGCCTCTGCATTATCACATTATCCTCTGCACAAACACAGTGCCCATCCCAACGATGGGCATTTTACTCATAAAATGAAACAGGCCAGCATCCTGTACATTATTATTTAAACTTTATTAAGGTGTTCCTTCTTTTTCTTTGAGTAAGCAGGAACAGGGGACCACTTATTTGTCAAGTGTCATTGTTGCGCAAGTCCTACTTGTTTATTAAACCTCCCCTCATTTCTTTTCTGAAGTCAAATAAATCCAGAAGTAGTTAGTTTTGTATTGCCTTTCTAACATTTTATGGGATTGGCACTTACTAGAACTCCCACTTCTGCTAGATATGCACAGTATTTTCTTTGTGCAGATTTTTTTCCTGCAATAATGGGTTAGCAGCAAGAAAGAAAACAGAATAGTGTTGCAAAATATCCATGCTGCAAGCAAGCTTTTTGTAAAAGTTGAAGCTGCCATCAAGGTAGACAGATAAAAGAAATGCTAAACATTCTGTGGCCTATATTCCTCTCTGTTACAGGCAGGAGAAACACTATAGATTTCAACTAATGACAAAAATCTGATTGTAATCTTACTTACATATATATGTCAACCTTAAAGTAACTCCATTGACATTTTCAACTTGCACACCAGAGTGAGTATTATCAGAATTTGGATTGGTATAGCTCAATAAAATCAAACACTGTCTAGAAGGAGGTAATAACTCACATTGAATAATATTAATGAGGTGAGTAGTTTTCTACAATTCCATAGGGCTTCTGGAATGTCTAACTAACTATTCAGCACAAGTAGCAGAAGTATAATCAAGCTCTTGATTCATTCACACCTACATTAGGTTCAGTTGACATGAACATATAATAATGTGAAACTCATCAGTATATGGGGGATCTTGTTTGTTACACAGATTCCTTAGGAATACAGTTAATCTATCCCTTATTCATGTTTGAAATTTCATCTCAGAAATATAACCTTTTGGTGAAAAAGCTTTGAATTTGCAATTGATATGTGAGTTCAGTCAAGCATCAAAGGCTGCAATCTTATATACACTTAGCTGAGAGTAAGGCCCATTGGACTCAGCTAGACTTCTCAGTAGATATACATAGGATTGTGCTATAAAAGTTAATTTGTTTAATGGTTTCTGATCAAAATGAAAAAAACAAACCATAATGTTGATTCAATTCAAACGGCCCAGTAAAGAAAGATCTCAGGGGCTGCCTCTCCCCATATGAACTGACCCGTGCCCTGTGATCATCATGTGAGGCACCTCTTTGTGTGCCTCCTCCACGAGAAGTCTGGAGGGAGCAAAATGAGAATGGGCCTTTTCTGCAGTGGCTCCCTGTTTGTGGAATGCTCTCCCCAGGAGGCTTGCCTTGTGCCTTCATTACATATCTTTAGACGCCAGGTGAAAATGTTGTTCAACATTCTATTTAAATGTGTTTTGGGGGGTGTTACTGGATTGTTTTCATTTTTGATCTTGTTTTTTATTATGTATTTTGTGCACTCATTTTGTATATTTTTATGTCGTGAATGACTCTGATCTTCAGTTGGAGGGTGGTATACAAAATATTTATTATTAATAATAATAAAATTATTATTAATAATATGTGCTATAGCTGTAAAAAAAGGCAGATTCCATGCTAGGGATGATTAGGAAAAACTGAAAATAAAACTGCCAAGAGCATAATATTGCTGTACAAATCTATGGTGTGACCACACTATGTATACTGTATACAGTTCTGGTAAACATAGTGGTGGACCCTGGGGTCTCAAATGTCAGTGGTGCCGTGTGTGACACCCAAATTTGGTACCCCCACTTCTCTTGCTGTACAGTGGTACCTCAGGTTACATACGCTTCAGGTTACATATGCTTCAGGTTACAGACTCTGCTAACCCAGAAATAGTACCTTGGGTTAAGAACTTTGTTTCAGGATGAGAACAGAAATCGTGCTCCGGTGGTGCAGTGGCAGCAGGAGGCCCCATTAGCTAAAGGGGTGCCTCAGGTTAAGAACAGTTTCAGGTTAAGAACGGACCTCCAGAATTAATTAAGTTCTTAACCCAAGGTACCACTGTATTCTAAACAATAGTTGTGGCTTCCCCTGTAGCTCCCCAAGTCTCTGTACCTAGTACGACCCAGACACACTCCCTTAAATCCACCTCTGGGTTACTTCACCTCAAAAAGGATATTGTGGAATTGGAAAAGCTGCTGAAAAGGGCAACCACATTGATCAAAGGGGTGCAGCAACCCCAGTGAGGAAAGGTTACAACATTTGGGCCTTTTTAGTTTACAGAAAAGGAGAGCAATGATAGAACATTATGCATGGTGTGGAGGAAGTGGACAGAGAAAGGTTTTGCAACACTAGCGCTTGGGGACATCAAATGAAGCTGAATGTTGGAAGATTCAGGACAGACAAAAGAGAGCACTTCTTATGGTGTATAGTTAAACTCTGGAATTTTCCCTCACAAGAGGTAGTGAAGGCTACTGACTTGGTGGGCTTTAAAATAAGGTAAAGGTAAAGGTACCCCTGCCCGTACGGGCCAGTCTTGACAGACTCTGGGGTTGTGCGCCCATCTCACTTAAGAGGCCAGGGGCCAGCGCTGTCCGGAGACACTTCCGGGTCACGTGGCCAGCGTGACATCGCTGCTCTGGCGAGCCAGAGCCGCACACGGAAACGCCGTTTACCTTCCCGCTGGTAAGCGGTCCCTATTTATCTACTTGCACCCGGAGGTGCTTTCGAACTGCTAGGTTGGCAGGCGCTGGGACCGAGCAGCGGGAGCGCACCCCGCCGCAGGGATTCGAACCGCCGACCTTTCGATCGGCAAGTCCTAGGCGCTGAGGCTTTAACCCACAGCGCCACCTGCGTCCCACCTTTAAAATAGGATTGGACAAATACTTTAAAATAGGATTGGACAAATTCATGGAGGAGAGGTTATCAGCAGCTACTAACCCTGATGGCTATGTTCTACCTTAACCATTGGAGGCAGTATACCTCTAAATAAAGGTGCTGGTGTCTGCAGGAGGGGGGCAATATTGTCATGCTTAGACCTTGCTTGTGTGCTTCCCAGAGGCATCTGGTTGGCCACTGTGAGAATAGGATGTTGGACTAGATGGGCTACTGGCCTGATCCAGCCGGGTTCTTCTTAGGTAGTTATGCTCTTATTCGAATAGTCACACTTTTAATTCACACTGGTGGAGGACAGCTGAAATTAAAACAATACTGCTATGCTTTTGTAAAAATAATAATTCATGATCTAATGAAACTTAAGCAATTTTAAGACCTTTTGATTTCAAGCATGCACTTTCAACCAATGAAATAATTGCTACTTACAATTGCTTAGCTTTGGCTGAATTCTAAAGAACTGAGAGAAAAATGGAAACATTCCTCCTGCAAGGCCAGAAATGGAAAAACTGGAAATTTACAGATCAGTTATATATATGATTTTTTTCTCCCTTTCATGATCATGAATAAAATGCTTTTAAAAACAAGGTTTGGGAATAATACTATTCCAGCCATTTATGCTGTTTCAAGACCCAAGGTTCATATGCTGTTTCTGCATATGACAGGATTACTAAAAAAAGTAACTCTCTTACTTACGTAGGAAAAGCACTTTAAATAATGTAGAATACGGGACATTTTCAGGCATTCAGACTTGTCCATGCAGACTTAATAGCTTGGAACTTGCTTAAAAGAGAGGGGAATTCTCAAAATGCTGAATTTTGCACTTCATCGCAAAAATTTTATTAACTGAGTACATTTGTGGAATTACTAAATACACACACCTCTGGCCTTCTGTTGTACTGTATTTAGCTACTAACATCAAGCCTATCTCTGGATTATTAGCTACTTATGCTGAAGGTTAAGGAGCCCTGGCTGCTTTAAAATTCCCTAACTCTCTCTCACACACATTATATTGCAGTCTTGTTTTGCCTTTGGAATGGAAAAGGATACTAAAGCAGCTAAATGGTTAAGCATTTGTCCAAGTGAAAGGAAGTCAACCCCCCTGCTCATATTCCACACAGAAGCCTAGGTTACTGTTTAAACTGACCCCAGGCTCCACAGAGGTTAAAGCTCTGGCATTAGCCTTGGCACAGAGCTGCTCTATCATCTTCATCACGAATATCCCAGCCGTAGTCATGTGCATTCTTTCCTGCCAACATAACACATTTGTGCAGAATGTGCACACACTGGTGTCTACCCTGGTCTTTTAGTAGCAATTAACCTTTCCTACAGGGTTTCCTTTGAAGCTTGCTCGTGTTTTTATTGCAAAATAGCAATGAGGATTTTTTTAATGAAGGGAAATGTCTAAACTTCCATGTTACCTAATCTATTCTATTCCCCAACTCAGACATTGCAATTATATTACCCAATTCCTAACAGGGACAATTTTATGATCTTAAAGAGGTCTGCCTGGAAATCAAAACTGCAACAATTGTGTTTGTGTATTTGCTTCCCAATTTTAGGTTTTCTGGGGCTTGTTTCATGTGGAGATAAATTATGTTGGCTGAGGAAATTAAGGATGCTTTCCTCCCAACATCTGTTTTTATAAAGATTGAAAGATCAAGAAGCAAAATAGTTTTAGCACCCATGAGAACTTGCCCCATTTGTGAACGTAACAGGATGGTTTCTGCGAACAAAGAAAGCCTCTCATTAACAGAAAGTGTGAAAGTACACTTTTCTCTGACCTGTGCAGCCTGGGTGATTTGGAACATGTTTAGAAATGCAGTTATAATCAAATTAAACATTATGAATTATTGGTTGAGAAACATTCTTGCAGGTATTTTGCCAAAAGTCACTAGCAAATTGACAATTGTATTGTTTTCATAAAAAAAAGGTTGCAATGGTATATACGTTCAGTTTGATAAGGGAGATGCTATTTTTTTCTGTAAATGTGCTACTAAGGAATGTTTGAGTTTTGATGGGAGATCTTTTGATCAGTTACTGTTATGTTTACTTGTAATGTTCATATTTATGCCAGATGCAGAGAGATCCAACCAGAAAACCTCCATTAAAATAAATTGTAAGAGAGAAATGTGACATCTGATTACTAAGCCTCTTTGCTTGCCTAACTCTGGTTTCCTCCATGCCTGAAAATCAGGGGTGGTAGCCTATAATCAAAGGGGTCAGTTTATTCTGGAGAATCTGGGCCAGGGACCAGGAATGATTAACTTCATAATAAGTTGGCACCATGGTATTGCATTAATAAAGTGGAGAAAGTTGCTTTTTACTAGATACAGTGGTACCTTGGGTTACAGACACTTCAGGTTATAGACTCCGCTAACTCAGAAATAGTACCTCGGGTTAAGAACTTTGCTTCAGGATGAGAACAGAAATTGCGTGGTGGCGGAGCAGCGGCAGTGTGAGGCCCCATTAGCTAAAGTGGTGCTTCAGGTTAAGAACAGTTTCAGGTTAAGAATGGACCTCCGGATCGAATTAAGTTCTTAACCCGAGGTACCACTGTACTACTCTTTGTCCATTTAGCCCTGTATTGTCTACTCTGGCTGGTAATAGCTTTCTCAAGCAGAGTATTTTCCATTAGTTACCACCTGATCCTACCACCTGAAAAAGCCAGAGTTTATGAACAAGAACCCTGCTGGATCAGGCAAAAGACTCATCTAGTCCAGCATCCTGTTCTCAGAGTGGCTTCCTATGGGAAGAATGCAGGCAGGACCTAAAGGTTCCCCTTTAGAGAGCCAGTGTGGTGTAGTAGTTAAGAGCAGTGGACTCGCAATCTGGTGAACCGGGTTCGCTTCCCCGCTCCTCCACATGCAGCTGCTGGGTGACCTTGGGCCAGTCACACTTCTTTGAAGTCTCTCAGCCCCACTCACCTCACAGAGTGTTTGTTGTGGGGGAGGAAGGGAAAGGAGAACGTGAGCCACTTTGAGACTCCTTCGGGTAGTGATAAAGCGGGATATCAAAACCAAATCCCTCTCTTTTAAAATCATTAAAACAAATGACTCCCTGCAAGTAGGAAATCAGCATCACGTACTAAAGTTTCTGTCTGAGCAAGTTTTCTGTTTGCAAGGCATGGGGTATTTTTTTTTGGGGGGGGAGTAAGTATTTTGTTTGTGGTGGTTTCAACCTATGGGAATATGTGTGTGTGTGTATATATATATATATATATGCAGGTTTTGGTGTCCTCGGGTGTCTTCCCGTGTAAAAGTTGGGGTGTCTAGGCGACGTTTCGACGAGGTCTCACTCGTCATCTTCAGGCTGGTGCTTTCGGCTTCTTGTTACTGGAACAGAGCGGGATCTCAATGTTTGAGTTCCTATAAATACTGTAGAGGGGGTGTGGTGTCTCGCCTCCAATGTTCTGGGCAGAGAGGAAGTTCCCAGGCTAGTGTGCCTTTTCTTCTTTTGTTCCTTAATTACTTGAGTTCCTATTTATAGGAACTCAAACATTGAGATCCCGCTCTGTTCCAGTAACAAGAAGCCGAAAGCACCAGCCTGAAGATGACGAGTGAGACCTCGTCGAAACGTCGCCTAGACACCCCAACTTTTACACGGGAAGACACCCGAGGACACCAAAACCTGCATTCCTGTACCCGTGAAAATCTACGAAAGCAAATATATATATATATATATATATATATTATACCCTACACCCTTCTGAAGTGGTGCAGCTCATTCTGCCACTTCAGATGCATCTCATTGTGCTATATGTGTACAGCAGACCTAACTCTGAACTTAAAAAAAACTGAACATGCCATAGCTACGAAAAAGTGGGCAAATCACCATCTCTCAGACATGCAATGAGAAAATAAACTATCGTAAGCTGCCCTGATCTCGTATGGCAAGGTGAAAAATAAATATAAATAAATATCCCAACTCTGCTTCAGTGGTCACCTCTCATAATATTAGAACTCGGGGTCACCAAGTGAAATTAATTGGCAATAGGTTCAAGACAGACAAAGGGAAGCTTTATACCGCACCATAACTAACATGAATTTACTGCCACAAGGTACCGTGGTGGCCGCTAGCTTATATAAGGGGGGGTGTGGGTATGCGCGCGTGCGTGTTTTAAGGATTTGACAAATCCATTAAAGACTGATCTAGCCTGCCAACCATGATAACTAAATTGAACGTCCACATTAGTCAACATAGCTCCAAATAACCATATGCCAGGGTGACTGACAGCCAAGAGTTGTTGGCAGAAAGAGAATGCTAGATGAGACAAACCTTTGCTCCGATCCAACAGATTAGTTCTTAGAGGTGGTCATGACAGCAGTGTGGAGGCTTCCAGAAACATCATTTATGCTACAGTTGCTCCACAGAGTGGTTGGATCTCATAGAGTGCCATATCACACATTTGTTGACGCTGCAAGTGGTGGTATGAGCACTCTTCCCAGGCTTGGGTGATCCATATAGCAAGCCATACTATATGCTATGACTGTCACATGGGAAAGCCATCACACAAAGTTTTGTTTCAGATAGCTTCCATGCTACTGACATAACATGCCGTTCAATCCTAACACAAATAGTTTATATTAAATTATTTCTAATAAGTTCCATAGCTATTTTCTGCTATTAAATTATCTGAAATTAGTTTTGGGTGCTGCTAATGGTCACTTTCTATATTTCCTTTTGAAATTCCTGACAGGGCTGGAGTACCCTTATGTAATTTGCTATGTATGCTCTTTTCTAGAGAAATCATGTCAAGCCCTTGTCATTCATGTCTTAGTTCATTTCTAGGTTAGATACTGTAACTCCTGCTACATTGTCATCAGGGGCAGCCCAATCTAGAAACTACGGTTGGTTGAGAATACTGTAGCCAGATTTGTATCTGCTTTTGGCAGATTGGCTTCCGGTTTGGTTCAAAGGCTCAATTCCAGTTGCTGGCTTTGACCCTCAAAGGCCCAAGACTATGGTGTTTTTGGAACTATCTCCACCCATATGACCTGGCTAGACACCTGTGCTCTGTTTCTGAATTCCTCCTTGTTGTCCCTTTGCCAACCGAAATATGACTGGTAAGGACAAGAGAAAAGGGCCTTTTCAGTTGTGATGCCTAAACTATGGAATAAGAAAGGTCTGCCTGCCCACTTCTTTGATTGATTTTAAATAGGCTCTTAAGACTGTTTAAGCACATCCACTCATCTTGCCCTTTATGTTTGGAATCCTTTTCAGATAATGAGTGTGTATATGAAAGCTTCCCTGAGATTCCTTTGGAAGAAACATCTGAAAATGATGGAGAACCAAGCACGTTGTCACTCAGTATTCATGAACAATCATCTCCAGCAACATCAAGTGAAGCCTTCACACCAAAGGAGGGATCTCCTTACAAAGCTCCAATATACATTCCTGATGACATACCAATTCCATCAGAGTTTGAGCTTCGAGAATCAAATATTCCTGGAGCCGGATTAGGGATATGGGCCAAAAGGAAGATTGAAGTAGGTGAAAGATTTGGACCATATGTAGGAGAACATAGCCCAAGTCTGAAAGATCCTGGCAATGGATGGGAGGTAGGAAAATGTATATGTTATTGTGTTATATTCAGTAAAAATCTGTTTCCTTTAATAAAGGCAAGATTCCTAATGGATAAGTGCAGATATTTTTGAAATAACATTTTTGGTGTATCTAAGGACTGATAATATTGGGTCTTATAATTCTGGGTCGTTATAGAACAGAACACATTTAGGTAGAGATGAGACTGTGAATTGCTCACATTTCCTCCTACATCAATCCACCCTGGCTTTGCAATTTTAAATGCCTTCATTAAGATGAATGGTGAGAAGTAGGAAAAGGAAATCATTATCTGAACTTGCTTTGATGGTTTGTAGATCCCCCCCCTTTGTTGGCTTTTGGTGATGTTTTGAATATGCCACATAATATGAAAACATATCCTTCCATTAAAATGGTGTCATTTTTTTTGAAAATTACCAGAATGCAGATTTTGCTTTTTTTACCCTGAGAGCAATCTTGTAGAATGATGTTTGCAATGCTGTTTATAGTATATTTTGTGGTATCACAGGCCATCCATTAAAATAGTACATGAGCATGTCATCCTGGAAATTTAGGTTGTGGTAATTCTTCCTTATCCTTCTTTCAGAGTCCTGTGGCTTGTCAAGCCCTAACAGAAGGCCCTTTGGTTTCTTCTAATTCTCATAGATTCTCATATATCATGACCACCTTGCCCTATTCCCTCCATTCCTTGTGGACCAGGTTCATTTACCGACACATTATGTCTGGCCTTAGACAACAGTGAGCCAGGCCTGTTCTCTTCCTTGCCTGACAGCATCAGGCCATTTATTCCCTCCCCCCCCTAAATCAGAGAAATATGTGCCTCCTAGAGGATCTTGAGATAGAGAAGTCCTTTAGATTTCCACATTCAAATTTTACCACCTGTAATTGAGAGTTCCCATTGTTACTGGGGCAAGTCCAGTCAAAGATTTTTAGCCACCTGAGGCAGAGCAACAAATTGCACCCTCTACGAATTTAAGCTGCACAGTACTCAAACGCTGCCTGGTTAAGTTTAACACCTAACCTGAGACAGAAAACCTCACAAGCTCATTGACAGTAGAAATAAAGCAATAAGCAAACATTTTCTGCCTTTGTCATTCCCACCAAAATCAGCTGCCTTAGTCAGCTGCTTCACTTAGCTGTGGGTGTGGAAGGAGTGTGGTATACTGAGTGACCAGCTTACCAGGCAGCTTTACCTTGCCGTAGCTTGGAAAGTCACTCATTATGGCTTGGGAGAGGAGTATCTTTCAGCCTGACCAAGTGAGAAGAAGACGTTATCCTTACTTGAAATAAAAAAAACAAAAAAACTGTCCAGTAGCACTTTAGAGACCAACTAAGTTTGTTCTGGGCATAAGCTTTCGTGTGCATGCACACTTCTTCAGATTCGAAAGCTTATACTCAGAAACACGAAAGCTTATACCCAGAACAAACTTAGTTGGTCTCTAAGGTGCTACTGGACAATTTTTTATTTTTTAAATTTATTTTGACTGCGTCAGACCAGCACGGCTACCTACCTGAATCTTCACTCGTCCATACATGTATAAGGCAGGTTTTCCATGGACAGGACCATTATATTCTGGCTTTTCTGTTCCTGGGACTTTTGACTTCCTCACAACAACCCATCATTTACTTATTCTGTCTGGTTCATACTGCAGATTTATTTCATTTTGCTGCATTCTGCATCTGATGCTGGAGCATCAGGCAAGATCCTTAGTTAAGAGGACCGCAGTGTGGGCTCTCTGCTACCTCAGCAAAGGCATAGATCAGTTTACCTCAAGGTTTACCGCCATTGCCACATCCCAGGATATTTGGGTGGCACTCACGGGACTGGTTCAAATTGTCACAGCAGTTGCCTTCCAACTTCCAACATTTCCCCAGCAGGTGACCCACTCACTCAAATAACATGTGAATTGTCAGAAACATGAGCCATGCCTGCCTGCCTGCCATGCCTTGCCTTGCTACTGCGAACCTGAACCCAATAAAGTTGCGGCCTGTCTTTTATCCAGCCTTGAGTCCTGTGTGGGTCTTTCCCCACACAGAGTTCCATTCCTGTCCATGGCTGCAAAGCATGCAAGCATTATATTCATCCAGTGGGAATGCCCAGGCACTGTTCAACTTCTCTGGCTCCCATTTCTTTTTTAAAAATATGTCATATTAAAAATAAATCTAGTCTTACTCTTTTCTCACCTCTCTTGTATATGCAGAAAAGCCACAAGGTGGCTCTTTATCATTTTATGCTTTGATTCTGCTTATTATGTGGGAGTATGGTCATGCCTTCTCAAATATATCACCTTGTAGTTCATGGGGGCTTTTCATAGAATCTTGCTGATTTCCTGGAAACAAGTTACAAGGTAGATGAGATAGAATGTGTCTATCTGTGCAAATAAAATGGCATATTGAAACCGAGACCTCTAGTCAACATTGCTCTGATGCAATCGTAACAAAAATATTGTAAGTCTCATTTATATAGCCTCTTTAAGAGCACATAATAAATATAGCCATACCCTCCATCTTGTTGCAAAAGGTGGGAGGAAATAATAGTTTGCATTGTTATCTCTACTAAGGAAGAAATCCAGTATTGCATTATTACAGTTCTTCCATCAGTACAAAAATGTATGCTTGTCAGACAGAACAGTGTCCCCTCCCCTCATGCACTGAACTGGGGATGGGTATGCAGGTGGGGTATGCAGGGGGAGGAGATGGAAGAAGCCCTGATGCGCTAGTGGGACTCATTGCGCTGCTGCAATTATTTAGTTGAATCTGGCCCTAACAATTTATGTTTGGGTGTACTCAATATTTTATATCTACAGATTTCAACTAAGCACCCAGTATTAAAATGTAGCAACGCCCCCAACACACAAAAACAGCCATACTTTTAAAAGCAAACTTTTAATAAAATATATGAGTAATATTTGTAAACATATGGGCCTTATTTTGCTGATAGTTAATAACAAGTATCTAGCTTGGAGCATTTATAACTTGAAGTAGTTGCTGTTCAAAACTGGCCTCTTTTTCTTTCTTTCTTTTTAAAATGACTCTCTCCTAATAGGTCAGATGGAAGGATTGAAAACTATAATTAAAAATTGTGATCGAATGTGCAGAAATATTTACTACAACCTAGCATCCTTCTAACACCATAGAATGTTGCGATACCCAAACAAAGATTGTGCCCATATGAAGTCTGCAATATCATGGCAATTGTGCTTGTTCAAATGCTTCACGTATTCAGTGTGTTGTGGGACAAAAATAATAATAATGTTGTGACATAGTTCTGCTTGGGTCATAATTGGAGTGCTGTAGAGCAGCTTAAATGAAAAGCTATAAATTTGAATTTGATCTCAGTCTGTGGGTCCAAAGCTGAGCATCGTCTAATCAGGTATTCTTGGCTAAAGTACAAATCGAACAAGAGGTCACTGGGCAAGGGCAAAGGTCAAGCTTTTTTGCAGTTTGTCACTGCAGTTTTAGTATTTGCCAGCAGGCTAATCATGTGTTGAGGCCAAGTATTTGTAGCTCACTGCAAAAAAGAGAACGGCCTGCTTCTTAATCAACAAAGAAAACAGATTTTAAACAGCTGTCAGCAATTTAAAAAACAACCTACATTAAAAAAACACAAAACATAAAAGTTGTGATTTCACCATACTTTTTTCCTTGGGAAAGATGTGAGGAATAACTACTTGGAAAATGCTATGAAAGGAAACTTCAAATCCTTCCCTAGGACTTGGATAATTTGCATGTGTGTGCAGATGCATTCATTCCCTCTCCTCTCTACTGTAGCTTGTTGAACATTTTGGTTCCTCCTGTTCTGTGGTTTGAAAGATTTAATCATCATGTTCATGGAGACATAGTTTATCCCTAGTGGTTTTCGGATTCATTGTATATTAATGCTTGAGCTGGGTATTAGGAAAGTGGAAACAGAAGGCATCAGATCCAAAATATAAAACAGAAAATGCCTCACATTTTTATTACAAGTGTGAACAACTTGGGACATGATTATTTGCATGTTTTAATAAATTAATTGAAACAAACAAAGTAATGCTGCAACGTGCTGCCCCAAGGGCTGGGGCTAGATAACATCATTTAACCAAAGACATAAATGAAATTCAAATTCAGTTAACCAAAATACAAGCAATGCTCAGGCTTTTACATCTGCAGTCTACTGTGGTAACAATATGATGGCAGCAGAAAACTCCCTGGATGCTGCATAGTACATGTGGAGAAGGCACACAATGATGTTTGCTCTGGGGGTGAGGTTTGACACATTCTGCCTGCATATAGGTGATGGGAAATTCCCAGTGGCTCTCCTTAATGGGGAAATGATCCCAGTCCTTTTAGTCTTGAAGGCCCTCTGCCTTGTAGATCACACCAATAACCTGCTCCTCATACACAAACCATAGGGTTGGTACCAATGTGAATGAAATATCAACTTATCCAAATATTTCAGGTATGCTTTGGGACACATATAAAAATAAACATTTGATACAAACATTTCAGACAATATGTCTACCACCAAGGTCAACGAAAGCTGTAAAAATCTGGAAGTCATTCATATTTTTATGTGAATGCCTGAAATGAAGTAAGAACGTAAGATGAGCCTGCTGGATCAAGCTAATGGCCCATCTAGTTCAGCATTTTGTTCTCACAGTAGCCAACCAGAGGCCTGTGCAAAGCCTGCAAGCAGGACTGACTGCAAAGGCATAAATGCAAGTCCATATAAGAGCCATCATACAATTCTAAAATCTGCTTCCTAAAAATCAGCAGGGAGGAAGGGAAGTCCATATACCTAGGGAGAGAGTTTCTCAGTGTTTAGCATCACTGCTGAGAAGGCCCTGCTTTTTATAGCAACCCATCATCCTTCAGACAGAGTAGGATATTTAAGGAACATTGTAATGTGCTGCTTGACTCATGTGGGAGAAGACTGTCTTGAGATGTGATTGACACTGATCCATGGGTCCATCCAGTGCTGCTTCTGTCATGTCTGTATTCTGGAAATCAAGTGGGGCATTCCAGTGTCATAGCCACTTCCCATATTTTCATGGGGAGTAGCCACTCTAAAAACTGCTTCTTTCTTTCCAAAGTAAACAACTGTAAATCTGAACGGCAAGCACTGTTCGGTGTAGTATTTAAGACATAACTGTAAAAACATTTTATAGGGATCAGACTTTGGCCAAATCTTGGAATGAATGCCTAACTAATTTTGAAGCAAAGTTATATGCATGTTAACTGTTGGGTCCATTGGGATTTTTTACTGAACAGGAATACAGGTAATATGGGTGGCAATGTGGTCTAAAATGCTGAGCCTCTTGGGTTTGCTGATCAGAAGGTTGGCACTTTGAAACCGCGCAATGAGGTGAGCTCCTGTCGTTTTCCCCCAGCTCCTGCCAACCTAGCAGTTTGAAAGCATACCAGTGCAAGTAGATAAATAGATACCACCATGGCGGGAAGGTAAACGGTGTTTCTGTGAGCTCTGGCACTTGTCATGGCCCTCTGTATGCCAGTAGCAGTTTAGTCTTGCTGGCCACATGACCCAGAAAGTTGTCTGTGGACAAATCTAGCTCCCTTGGCCTGAAGCAAGATGAGCACTGCACCCATAGTCGTCTTTGACTGGACATAACCATCCAGGGGTCCTTTATCTTTTACCTTTACCTTATAGGGAATATTATGAAAGAACCTCAGCAAGGGGAAAACTACATGGAAGGCATGCTTTATCAAACATGCTTACAACTGGTCTTCCTTCCTTCTCTCTCTTTCTTTCTCTCTCTCTCTCTCTCTCTCTCTTGCCTTCTCATTCTCTCTCTCTGTAAAAAAGTAGCTGAATGAGACTCCAGTCTGACCACAGCAGGAGGATGATTTCACCCTTTAACCCTTTACCTCTGTAACACTTTCCTGCCAAGAATCTCCCCTGAAGCTATTTGCCCCCAAAGGTAGTATTTCAGGGCAAAATAGCAGTGGGTGGGCAGGGAAATGAGATAATATTCAGCAGGGAAATAGCAAGCAAAGGGAAAGTTAAACCCCTTTTGCTGTTTTGGTGGCTGCTTTTGCTTTTAAAAAGTGTAGTTTTTAAAAGCAGACTTTTAAATGCACATGTTTAAAGTAACACGTAGTTTGGCCCTGAAAGAAAATAATATTCTAATACTAAATGAAAAGATTGACTGACTGCTCCTGATATTACCTTTAAAGAAAGATATACTGTTCAGCTCCTTAGGAAGATACAAAACCTAAAAATGAAGAAAAAGACAAAATAATCACAGGAACTATTTTTTTTAAAAAAATTGACACACACTCATAATTCTTCCCATTAAATAAATGTTGATAATTTTTTTTTATTATGAAATGACACATTATGCAAGCTGGGATTCAAAGATGAGTTCCTTACGTTAAGTATAGTAGATGCCATTAAGGAAAACAGTCAATATGTCACTAAGCCACAGCCTGTAAAATTAAATTGATTTGGTAAATGTAAGTAAGATAGATCTGTTTGCTTTCATCATCAATTTCGAGGGGGTGAACAGGTGATGTCACCAACCTGGGAGCGATAAAGATGCAGGACCATCTGGAAAGCTTGGTGATGGATGGGCAACTGCTTTTGGATAGTGACAGTGCTGTGGCACTTTGTCACTTGGGATGCAGTACTTAATAACTTTTCAATACCATCATAATAAATTTCACTGCCTTATTAATATAGAAATGGTGAGTTATTACTGTGATGGCCATTGTAAATAACAGGAGATGCAGCTGTCAAAAGCTGATTGTTTGGGCATGTTTCCTTAAGCAACGTAGTTGACTTGGGATATTCGGTGCATGTCTGTACTAAGCAGAGTTTATTACTCTTGTCAAAAGAGAAAAAAAGCAAGGCATTCAAATATTATATCAAGTCCTTTATAAAATAAAGTTTAATACATTAGCTGACTTTTCTTTGGGTAAGTTGCATAAAACAGGAGGCTAAGTCATCTTTAATAATGATATTTCATGTAAAATAATATCTGCACTCCATAAGAATGTCCTTTCCTAACTGAGACAGATATTTGTTCACTCATCAAAACACTAAGAACAAAAAAACCCTCTTTTCATTAACAGGTTACCTTTGATAAAGACCTGCTATTCTCTAGCAGTATCAAGCAGGAGGGAGGGGAACCCGAACAGATGTAGCTAATAGCACGCAATGACAAAGAAATATGGGCAAAATTATAACCATGTGTCATGAAATAGTAGGCAGGAAAGATCATCTGGGTGTGTTTGATGAAAGCCCTGGACTGCTCTGTGACACGGACATCAGCCTGACGCCTCGAAAGAAACAAAATGTGTAGATAGATGGAAGGAGAAGATGAATGACCTAGATCAATCATTTAGCACTATTCAGCTTGTTATACCATTGTTCCATAGGAAGATAATTAAATCAGTGATGTCTTTCTTATTTGTTGAAAGGGTGGCACAAACTTGTAAAGAATATCAAAAGCACCTCAAACATATTATTCTTTTTTAAAAAAAAATAAAATAAAGTAGGATACTGACTTTGCTTTTCAGACTTGGGCTTTGTGAGCCTTTAATTAAATGTCTTTTCTTAGCATTTCTGTAACTGCTGAAAAGAGAGCCAGCAGTCTATTAACAGGCAATAAAGTTCAGGAAGCCTACAACTAGTTTCTTGGGTCAGAGGTGAAAACTGCATGCAAAATGAAACAAAGGTGTGTTTTGATGGCTCAACAAGCAGTGAAGAGACAGAGCGCGCAAGTACGCACTGGGAGAGTGTGACATTCTTAAAGAGAAGCAAGAGGGGAGCTGCCTTATTCAGCTATAGTACACAGTGAAACTAACCAACAGTGGCACTGGTCATTATTGTGCCAGTCATAGATTGGCTTTTGCATTGGTATTTTGGCAAAATGCTTTTCCTCTCCTTACCCCCCCTCCTTTTGTACCACAGCTTGGAGGTCTCGGAACCCCCTAGTCTACCATCCAGCCTATATGTAGGGCCTGCCTAGCAGGACCTCCACCCTATTCACACAGCTGTACCAGACAACTACTCCCTGTTGTGGTACCCAGCAAGTCTCCCTTCTTATATTGATCTCCTTTCCTGTCACATTAGCCTGATGATGAGCTCTTGCCTTTATCAAACCTATGGTTGCAGTATCACTATAGATATTCATCTATTCACCCTTGCAGAGCCTCAATGCCTTCTCTGCATACTGGGGGAGATGGTGGGATCTTTTGCCTCAGGTGCCAAAATGTATTGGGCTTTCCCTGCTGAATAATGTCACAGATTCTGGACTTCTACCTCCTTCCGTAGCAATCCATGAGATCTCTTTACTTCTGAAGAGAGAGCACCATGGAACAGAGCAAAAGAACTGCAATCTAGGAAAGTCCTAAGGATCCCAAGACAGTGTTTCACTTTTAGATTGAGTATCATTTACGTTGGATTTTACAGGAGAATGTAAAGAAGCTAAGTTGTTAACCTTGTGCCCTGTGCAGTTGGCAACTGAAGCAAAGCCATGAAGCATGCTTCTTTAGTATCACTCTACAGGTGGGTGCAAAACACAAAGCTTTGACAAGTACATAGAGGAACTCATTAATAGGATACACTTATGTTTGGCCATTCAATTTGGCCTTGGAGAGACCAAAGTAAATTTCCCAATGAACACTGCATCCACTGATTACCTAATTAACAGTTTCCATCCATTTAAGGATAGGATCCCCCACCTCTTTATCATTTGAAACTCTTATCAGCTGCCTGCTGTTTTGCTTCCTAACTTTGTCCTCATAACCAGCTGGAGGAAAACTTGTATTGTCATACATCCAGTTATTTAGCATATCACTATGGTCTAACTAGGGACGCAGGTGGCGCTGTGGGTTAAAGCCTCAGCGCCTAGGACTTGCCGATCGAAAGGTCGGCGGTTCGAATCCCTGCGGTGGGGTGCGCTCCCGCTGCTCGGTCCCAGCGCCTGCCAACCTAGCAGTTCGAAAGCACCTCCGGGTGCAAGTAGATAAATAGGGACCGCTTACCAGCGGGAAGGTAAACGGCGTTTCCGTGTGCGGCTCTGGCTCGCCAGAGCAGCGATGTCACACTGGCCACGTGACCCGGAAGTGTCTCCGGACAGCGCTGGCCCCTGGCCTCTTAAGTGAGATGGGCGCACAACCCCAGAGTCTGTCAAGACTGGCCCGTACGGGCAGGGGTACCTTTACCTTTACCTTTATGGTCTAACTATGTACTCCTTCAGCATCTGTCTGACCCTGGCTATTCCTTTTGTTTCCGGTAGTCTGTAGTTTAGGTGACAGTATTAAATGTTTTTCCTCAAAAGACCATGTTGTTCAGTTTTTTAGTCTTATTGGGCTGTTCAAAGCTGGTTCAGTCAGCCAAGGCTTCCCAGAAGTTAAAGCCTTACGTGACCTCTCATTAGATGAGCTGCTTCAACATCTAGCTGCTTTACTTGCCTCTTCTATCCCCCTTTCCTGTCTCCTTTCGTTGTTTGGCATTTTATGTAGATTAGTTGGGAACCTTAAAGGGACACAGGCTTTGAGTTCTCCTTTGGGAATATCTTTGGAGGGTTCCATGAAACCCAGATTGTTACTAAAAATTATCTAGTTTTAAATCAGGATATTATTGGTAAAGCACAGTCTGCAATGTAGAAAGCTAAACTGTCATTTACACCCAGAAACTTGTGCTTAGCACTGACATAAGAAGAGCCCATTTAGTCTAGCATACCGTTCCCACAGCAGCCTGTCAAAAACCTGTAAACATGACATAGGTGCTAAAGCACTTGCCTTACTTGTGTTCCCTAGCAGCTGTTATTCAGAAGAATACTGCCTCTGACACACTGGAGGTAGTAGTATATAGCTAGTCATCACTGATATTCTCCATGAATTGGTCCTAAGTCCTTTTAAAGCTATCACAGTTGGCTTTCAAGAAACTCCTAGTGGGGAACTCAGGAAACTTGTTCCTTTTCTCTTTTGCACAACTAATTATTGGCATCTTAACCAACACCTTGCTCATCCTCTCTGTTTCCTAAATCTCATTGTCTTTTCTGCTCTCACAGACTTTGTGGCTCTAAGGGCAAAGTTCTATCTCACCATTCAGTCTGAATCAGAAGAGGCTGCTGGATGGATACCTATAGGCAGTGTTGGGTTGAATGAGAGCCAGTAAACACTTAATTCTGATAAGGTAGAGGCATTGTGCATAGACAGTTTTTATTTTAGGGAATTGGGGAGGTGGCCTATTCTGTATATTCTGCACACACCTTGATGGAGCAGGTATGTAGTTTCAAGGGTACACCTTGAACTGATTAGGTATAGGTTACCTTGGTAGGAAGGAGTGCCTCTAGCTAGTACAGTAGTTCTGGCCATTTCTGGGCAAGGTAGGCTGGCACCCACAATCTATGATCTGGTGATCTCAAGTTTGGATTATTGAAATGCACTCTTTTGTGAGGTTGCCTTAAGGCTGCCTGGAAGCTGCAGCTAGCACAGAATGCAGCTGCCTGGTTATTTATAGGGGCAACCAGACTGGAGCATGTAACACTGATACTAAAAGCACTGCACAGGTGAATGTATTGGGCCCAAATCAAGGTGCTGCATGGTCTGGAAAGCACTAAACCACTTAGGAACCAAATATCTGCAGGAGTGCCTTTTCCAACACCAGCAAACTCAGTTCTTTAGATAATTGTTGTGTGTGTGTGTGTTCTGCTCATAGCCCCATCCCACCCAAGGATTCAGGATACAGGGGCACACAACAGATCCTTGCCTATGACAGTACCCTGACTCTGGAATGCTCTCCCCTTGGAGATATGTTTGTCCTCTTTGTTTCACATATTTATATGACACTTGAAGATGCTTTTGTTTACCCAGGCTTTTATAAACTGGGGTTAGATTGTTTGCTTTAATGCCTAACAGCGGCAAAGGGTTTTGATGTCTTTTAATTGTCCAGAATTTGTTGTTGGTTACCAGTTAATCTATAACCAGTTGGTTAGGAAATGTATTTTGTGCTTTTATATTTTATTGGACTCTTTTGGGATGAAGCATGATAGAGAAACCTGGCCCTGAAATTGAATACGTTATTTGTTTGGCTAGGTTCAAGTGTCATTCTTTCTCTTGGAGAGAAAGCTTTCTAAATGTTTCACTTTTATAGGGGCAAGTCAGTGCTATCCCAAGGCTGATGGCCACTTTATTAGGTAGTCAAATAACTAATGAGATTTTCCCATAATCTCCCCACCTTGCCTCAGTTTGGGCTGGAAGACTTAAGTGAGTAACTGTGGTGGTGAAGTGAAGTGGTCAGCCTGCTAGTGTGACATTTATTTACTCGCTTTGATTTCCCCCAAACAGGTTGTCCTTTCCGTTATTATTATTATTATTATTATTATTATTATTATTATTATTATTATTTTGATGCCACTCTTCATCTAAAGATCACAGGGCGGTTTACAATATAAGGGCACAAAAATACATACGATAATGAAACAATACCCCCTCAACAGTTTAAAAGGCCATAGATTGTTTAATTACGGTAGCTAAAGGCCTGGAAGAAAAGGAATGTTTTTGCCTAAAGAAATGTAACAAAGGCACCAGTTGAGCCTCCGTGATGAGAGCATTCCGCTAGTGGAAAGCCACCACAGAAAAGGCCATTCCTTGTGTTGCCTGCTGAAGATGAATAAACATGCATAGGATTGACCATTTCAGTGAAGGAAAGTATGAGAAAATGATGGTTACCCAGCTGCCAAAACAACAACTCTAGTGAAATAACAGCATGAATGGATTGAAATCTTATTTACAATAGGTACTTAAGCAACAATGCAATTGGACTCCTCAGTGAAATGAATGGGAGTTGTACATGGTCATTCTGTGTTGTTTTGTCTTCTGTTACCTGCTGCTCCAAGGCTCTGTGCTTTTAATCATAATATTGGGTTCCAGTGCCATTTTTTTTTTTTGGTGAGTCTTCATTTCCTATAAATCTTTAGGTCCAAATACTGTGCATCCATTCCCTCCCTTTATTTCCAGCTCTAAGTGCCACAGGTGCTTACGTTGCTGCTTTCTCATGGGTATCACTCCAGACATACCAAACTGGGAAAATATGAAACACAGCTGCTCAGGGAAAGTCCCCAAATTTAGGCACCTTTCTAGCTGAACCACCAGTTTCCTGA
Organism: Podarcis gaigeae; assembly: GCF_964106915.1. Taxonomy (NCBI): domain Eukaryota; kingdom Metazoa; phylum Chordata; class Lepidosauria; order Squamata; family Lacertidae; genus Podarcis; species Podarcis gaigeae. The sequence goes on along the minus strand of NC_139681.1, from coordinate 85,346,374 downwards.
TGGCCTGAACTAGACCTACGAAACATTATTTTGCTGTCCAAGGAACAATTTCTGGTTTCTTACATAGATGAGACTTTTTACATAGGTTTCAAAGGGTTTGTGGCAAGACAATAATACGTTTGTTGTGTCATCAGACAATTCATCTATATTCTGATAGGTATTTTTGTATTTTTGCATGTCAGGGATGTGTCGTAACAGCATTTCCTCCCCTGAAATGTTGCTTCTGCCTATTCTTTTGTGGCAAAAAGAAAATTGTGGGGGGGGGGGGGAACCATGTTTGTCTTAGTGTTGAGAATTATAACTAATTTGATGCAACAGGTTTAACTTACCATTTCTGTGGTGAAAAGAAAAGCTTAGCATGATCCAGATTTTCCTTGGTTTCTTCCTATTATTGTGCAGAGCAGAGGTATTCACGTTTCTTTGTCTAACAGTTTTATAATGTCTTAAGAGATTAACAGTGAGCATGAATGAAGGCCTGAGGATTAGACCAAAAAAGCAAGCAAAAAAGCTGCCAACTAGTACCTTGCTTTCCGACTTCATGTTTTTCAACATTGCCATATGCGTATAGAAACTAAGAGAAGATAATAAGGACCAGAGTCCCAAAAGTGTTTAGTGATTCAAAAAATTCAGATGACATGTCAGAACCGACAGAATGATGGAACATTATGTGGCAGGGCCCTACTTTTGTGTGTGCATGTATGTGTCTTATGCTAAGCTTTCACCCTGAGTGAATGCAGATGTTATCACAGGATCCCAGACCAACAGTCAGTGAAATGTGACAAGCTGTCAGCAAAGTTACACTACGTTGAGTTTGTTAAAATATCCCAAAGCTTTATATACACACTTTTTATATAAAGTGCTTAGCTCAGTCCATTGGAAGGGGGGCAGCGGGGAAGGGGGAGAAACACCCTTTTTGAGTAATTTCTGTTTTGTCATCCATTGTATGATCTTGAACACTTAACCCTGCATTTTTCTTCCTCTGAAGGGTTATGTGGCTATCAATAATATTCCTAAAATGAAAATCCAGTTCAGGGATTCATGGTAGGACTGTTAACCAAATGCTGCGCCTGCCATCCTTTCTATAACCGAAGTCTTTACTGAGGTTACTAGTTCAACATTTCCAAGCAAGGGACCTGTTGAATCCATTGTGTCTGGAATAAACGTCATCCATTATGTTCTATAGGAATCAGGGAACAGCCACTTAAAATGAGGGGTGCCCTTGACTGTCAGAGATGTTGGGGCAGATAAGAATTTACTTCCTACAGTAATATGAATAGGAGCTATCAAAACAAAGCATAAACAAGTTATTCCTAGCACATTTTAACCTTAATTGTCCATAATGTTTTATAAATTATACATAATGCACAAAGATAATATCCCTTTTTGTAGTAGGCAGGGACCTGTCCCCCCCCCCTCTCACTCTCTATAGCAGTATTAGTTTATGGTTAAAGTGCTATACAAATATATTGTCATTGCTGCTGCCACAACTACTAAAAATCCATTAATATGTTAGTAAGTTATTTTAAGCATTTTAACCAGTCCTCTGCAGCTGTTACTGATTCGTTTCATGTAAAAACAAAAAACAAACAAACAGCCCACTCATGCTAAATGTTAAAACTGTAATTAAAGTAAAAACGAACAAAAAACTGTAATTAAAGGACAGTTACTCGAACACTATTAAAGATTTAGGAGTCAAAGTTTTCCTTAGTGTGTCGTGCAAACTAGACCTTTTTGCCTTTTAAACAATGGAACCAAAGATTGGAAGCAAATAGGTTTTTTCTCTCCAAAGTATAGATTGTGGCTATGATAATTTGATAGCTGCAAAAGCTTTCAGTGTCAACTCCAGATTTTGAAACATTTAGGAAACAGAATTATGGCAATACTGATAATTGTAATGCAGCTAATAGCTTAGTTTTTAAGGCTATGTAAGAGGGGGAAACGAGATGAATAGTTTCTGGGTTGAAACTCATGAAGCAAATTGCATACCTGTTTTGAAAATAATTATACAGATCAGTCACAAGAACCCCTGGCAGTTTGTATTTCTTTTCCTATTATTGTTAGCGTAAACTGAAATTTAATGAGATAGCTGTTTGTAATGACGCAGACTCATACATTTTCCTGATACACTGAATTGCAGTAAGTTTATTTTCTGTTAAATAATGTCAAATAATGCTCATGATTTAGAATCAATTTAAGCCTTCTTGGGAATGAGATGAGCTTGTATTATTACGGCCCATATATTAAACAGCATTAATTCACTACTCTGAACCAAGAAACATAACAAGCATTTGTTTAAGTCCAATTTAGCTTTGCTGCCAAACCTATTACCAAACAATGTGCTGTGATTTAAAAAATGAAATCCAAGACTCTAAGCAGACAAAAATCTTGCATTATTGTTTATTCCTCCTTCCCAAACAATAGATCTAAATGATCACTGAAATTATGCATAAAGGAAAATGATTTAGAATAAGTTTAACAGCTAATCACACTCATGCTGAAGTTTTGAATTTCATCTGTATGCTTAGATCTATTGTGATCCATTAAGTGGCTTCCTTTTCCCCCTCCCAACAAACTGAATGGTGCAACTGCAAGGAGATCTTTTGTCCTTTTAATTCAGTCAGCATGGAAATGATTTTCTCATTTCAGACCCTTTTCTGTCCTCTCTTCATTGTGTCAATAAAATAGAGTTGTGCCAAGCTGCTCTAATCAGCTTAGAGTGCTAATTCATTGCACTGGGATGCTATCTTGGTCTGGCTACAGGTGGACGCTATAAGGGGTGAGACTCCAGGGGAGCGTAATTGTATGTCTCCTGAGGCTTGTTTGCAGAATAACTGAAATCTCAAGCTTGAGCTAAAGGGGGAGGGGGACCATGTACAAATACAAGCAAGTTTATATGCAGCTTATTACAGCAGCATTCACTAGGATTGCTAGAGTGAACATTTCCATTAACTTGGTCTTCTTGTCCTAGAAGAACAGAAGGGTGTTAAATCAGAGGCAAAGACACTTAAAACCTGTTTTAGCAATTAGAAAATGTAAAGTTCTGATTATCTTTGAAAACAAGGTTCATAGTCAGAATTGATAAGGAGCAGTTGGATGCGGGTCGCGCTGTAGTCTAAACCACAGAGCCTAGGGCTTGCCGATCAGAAGGTCGGCGGTTCGAATCCCCGTGATGGGGTGAGCTCCCGTTGCTCGGTCCCTGCTCCTGCCAGCCTAGCAGTTCGAAAGCACGTCAAAGTGCTAGTAGATAAATAGGTACCGCTTTGGCAGGAAGGTAAATGGCGTTTCCATACGCTGCTCTGGTTTGCCAGAAACTGTTTAGTCATGCTGGCCGTATGACCCGGAGCTGTCTGCGGACAAATGCCGGCTACCTCAGCCAGTAAAGCGAGATGAGTGCCGCAACCCTAGAGTTGTCTGTGACTGGACTTAACAGTCAGGGGTCCCTTTACGTTTCATTGGCAACTAGCAAAGGAATGTTTTAGGTTTGTGATCTGGAGCTATTGCAGGCCGTTTGAGAAGTACTACACTGAGAAGCAATCTGCAGTGCTGATTTTTGCTGCTGCTAATCTGGGCCTAGAATGGAAATGATACTATATTCTGGCTGAACTGAAACTTACCTGAGCTCTATTGATTATAATCAATGATCTGATGAGGTATAGGCTAATTCATCTTGGTTAGATTCCAGGAAAATTGATGCTGTCTTTGGATGCAAGAGCTCAGCTTCTTTAGAATGAAAAAACAACAATAAAAAGGCAAAGGATCCAAAGATGCAGGAAACATTTTTCAATGGAAACTTAATATGAATATGTGAAAATATGTAAATGCTGTACATACATTAATGTGTGCTTGCAATGTAGGGATACAGAAGTCATTCGCAAAGGGATCCTTACTACAGTGCTAACTGTTCATTTGGCCTCAAATGTGTGTACTGATTCGGAAGCATTTCTCATGACCTTGTCAGCCATGAAAGATGCGGGATTAAGTTAATGTGTGTTCATTTTCTGCTATAGGAGCCACATGCTGAGACGTGCATGTTAATGCCACATGTCAAACTTGGTGCAAATTGTGTTTCCTTACATTCAGAAATTATTCTTGCACTTGGGTACAACAAACTGAGCCACTCTGAATAAATACTGCTCTCATTGTTGCCTTCATGCTCAGTACTTCATGCTCAGCACTGCTCTCACATTACAAATGTACATCACATTTGTATCTGAAACTCAGCACTGATCAACTCAAATCAGTGGATGCCAGATATTGGCCATGTTCATTCATATATATATATATGGTCACCAACAGGATACCCTCCAGATGTTATGGACAACAACACCCATCATCCCCAACCATTGGCTATGCTGGTGAGGTATTATGGAAATTGTAGTCCACAACAGCTGAAGGGTATCCACAGTGTTTGGTATTCATGTCATGGTTAATAGTTTGCTATGATCATGAAGATTGCTCCTGCTTTACTCCTCACCCAGTGGGAGCAGAAATAACAAACCAAAATCCATGGCTTAACATTACATCTGTGCATGGAATCATGGTTTGTTTCACTCAGGAAGCTAAGAAGAAACCTTGCTTTATATTTGTATAGAGCGAAATGAGCCATTTAGTCCGGACATAACACTAAGCAGGGATAATGCTTTGTTGCCCCTGCTTGCACTAGGGGAGGAATGATGTGAGAGCCACTCACTTCAAATATGTTAACCAAAGTAGAGTAGGACGTGGGATCGCAGTGCTTGGGGAATATATATCTGAAACCGAGGAAGATAGACATTCTTAGCTATAAAAGACAACACAAGACAACACAAGGGTGGCAACACAAGAACAGGCCTTTTTTGCTGTGGCTCCCTGCTTGTGAAATGCTGTCCCTGTGAAGGTTTGCCTTGTGCCTTTGTTACATATCTTTTGGTGCCAGGCAAAAACATTCTTCTTCTCTCAGGTCTTAGGCTCATTAAACAATCTATGACCTTTTAAATGTGGGGAGAGGGATTACTGTTTAATTTTTTTACTGTTACGTATTTTTGTGTTTTTTGTATTGTAAACTGTCCTGTGACCCTTGTGGTATAGAAATTTAATAATTAAATAAATATATAAAATGAGAGGAGCCTTATCTTAGAGATTTACAGACTTGTTTGGCCTTTGTCAGCATGGTACCAGATTGCTGCACTACAATTCCCACTGGTCTCAGCCAGCAAGACTGCACAGCCACTTTTAGACTGTACTGGCCAGGGCTTATTGGAATTGTAGTCAAACAACATCTGGAGGGCATGTGGTTGGCAAAGGTTTGTCTGGTTTTTCTGCCATGGTCCTGGACCCTGCTAAATGTCAGTAGAGGAATATCTAGTCTGTTTCTTTGTGTGTGAGAAACAGAGTTGTCACTGTGATGAATAATGACAGAAGCAGAGACAAAACACTCACCAGGAAATCTAGCAATTTTACGTTACTCATGAGTGGGATTTTTCTGTTATCAAAAACTCCCATCAGAGGAGAGGAAATTGACTTCTTAATTAGCCAAAGTCCGTTGGAGGAGGTGGGGTGCAGAAGAGATGAAGAAAAATCAGAGATAGTTGATGCACATTTTAGGCTAATGATAGGAGAGGAAATAGTGGAACTCGAAAGGTCACTGACCTTATTAGACCCGGAGAAGAGGTAAAACCCTTCAAAAGCTTTTACCTAGGATAGGCTGCCAGTGTGTTAAGTTCTAAAGATGGAAACAGAAGAAACTAAAAGAAAAAAAATCAAACATGGGACTTGTAGTGATTGGTATAGCTGCCACCATGATAATGAATTTACTATATACAATAAATAGAATACTTTTAATTTTAAATGAATGAATAAGTATTTACATGTGTCAATACAAACACACAGAGAAATATCCATCTCTCCGCCACTCAAAAATATGCATTCCTAGTTTTTAACCAGAGAATCTTATGAATAGACTAAATTGAATTCCTATTGCAAGGGCATGGGGGGGGGGGTAGGGAGAAGACAAATAGAATGTAGCCACTTAGTAATTTATTTAGACCTTTCTAAGCTGTGTAGCATTTAGAGTGAATTGTAAAGCACACATTTGCGTGTGTGTGTGTGTGTGTGCGCACACACACACACACAATGCACATAAACATAAAAAGAGCTATAACATAGAGTGAAACTTCAAACCTCATGTCTGGATCACCAAATGAAAAAGTCTAGCAACGGATAGTTTGCCTATCCTAAAACATGGGTGACATGGGACAGTGTATGCAATTGAACTTTGGAACATTTTGTCTCAGGTTGTGATAATCAATACATTATCAACTTTGTAGAAATATTAGAGAAATAAATGGAAGACAGAAAAATCAATTTTTGAATTGGTTAAGGTGTACATCTCACTAGAAGTATCTATGAAATTGATAATGTCAGTACTTGAAATTTATGTCATTAACATTAACATTTTATTTTCATACCATAAAAAGGGCACTTTCAGAGGTTGAATATTGCCTGGATTAACCAATGAACAAACTATATAAGGCTCTACTATTTTTAAAATGTTTGCCATAAGTTGATGCCATTTGTGATGCTGCTATGAATTACTGCCGTTATCATTGTAAATATGTTGTAATGGGCCGTAATTCATAGCAACATCACAAGTTACATTGGGTCTAAAAACAATTCAGCAAGTTTGGTTTCTCCTATGTAACAAACAAGTTTAGAATGCACATGATTTCAGAGACAGATTTAAGGATGGATATTTAAGATTATTTGGTGCAGATTAATTCTTTAATCATGTTGTTCACAGTTAGAGTGAAAAAGGTTAGATTTACTCACTTATGCACATTCTTATCAGTGAATGAGAGACTATAATCTATACTAAATATTCTGAATACAGACCTGGGGTGGCCATTTGCTGTTCGGGAAACACTGATGTGTGTTTGTGTGTGCATATATATATATATATATATAGAGAGAGAGAGAGAGAGAGAGAGAGAGAGAGAGAGAGATGTTTTCTGTATGCAATGACACAGGTCTAAATACCTATCAAAGTAAACTTTCCAGAATGTGTAAGAGATGGGAGAAGTTAAGACCAATGGAGATAAGCTACACATGTCAGATAAATTGTTATTTAGAAAAAAAATTCAGTTTGTTCAGTTCAACCAAGGATATTCAGAGGAATCAGGACAACTATATGCATTCAGGCTAAGATTCAGAATGGAGTATTTTTGAAGCTGAAGAATTGCATGCCTCAAGCCATAGGAGGGCTCCACAGAAAGGCATTTAAGTGTACTAAAGTTCCCAGAGAAAGACAGGCTGCCATCAGTGATTAGATGTGGTTTGTAATAGTATCGTCCTGTTTTCACTCACTACAGTAGACCATTTCTACTAGGCTAACAAGGCAGAGGGTAATGAAAAACATGCCAAGTAGAGAGTGGAAGAGAGAGGAGCCTAACCTATGCACAGGAAACAAATGTGATCAATTACCTCAAGTGTGGAGCTCACAGATACCTTATCTTCAGACTCCTTAAAATAAGAACTTGATTGTTACCAAATGCATCTCAGAAGCTGAGGGAGGATGGGTAGGAGAAAAAAGTGCATTAATGGTGGGGGGAGCGGGGGGGGGGAGAGAGAGAGATGAAGTTACATTGGTTCAGAAAACTATGATTATATTTTGGTTCCAAACACATAAAAGGATTCACAGAGGTGGTTAGCAAGCAATCATAGCATTAACTCCACAATAAGCACAAGCCTCTGTTAAACATTATGTTGATCTAAATGCTTTTAGTAGTCATGCTCATAGCTAGGATGTTGGCACAGCTGATGTGGCAGAACATTGGATGAGCAATTGTGCTTGCTTTCAGAAATGTATGTCATTTGTTTTGGTCTTAGGGCACAAACCACAAGAAGTGGAGCCAACCCAAGACCCTTTGTTGCCTGAAACGAAGGACAAGATAGCGCCCTTCTCCTTTCTGAACAGCCAGGGGACTTTTCTTGCAGCCCCTCAGTATTTGCTGCCCGAGGTGGTCACCTATTTTTCCTAATGGTAGGGCAAGCCCTGATAAGGGAACACTTGAGCAAGTCCATCAAAAATGAATAGGGTCTGCACCTCATCACATTGGGACCCTCATGAAACTCCCAATCATTTCCTTGATGACTTATGCAGGAAAGGTTTCTTGTAAACTGGTTGCTTAATAAGGAGTAATTTTAAAAATGGATTATTTTAATATGGAAAAAACCCCAGTAAGGGTACAAATCAGTGCAAATTAAGTCCTTTATTCCACACTGTTTTCAATGGGGAGACTAACCACATTGAAATCAATAGGACTGCAAAGCGTTTAGCAGGATTGTGCACTGTGCTGTTTATGTGGTTGTACAGTATAATAAATAGTAAACCATTGTCCCCTAGGCTATTTATGTGATTGTACAATATACCGTAATAAATAGTAAGCCATGAAAAAAAAACCAGTGGTTCAGGATTATAAAATTTTCAATCATCAAAGGAAAATCTGAGCAGAGTAATTTAGGGGCAAACTGCAACATACTTTATTACTATGGAAGGGGTAATCTAAGTAAAGACATAACTTCTTGCAGGCCTTTCAGTGGTGTGTTTGGTAACCTTAATGAACAAGATTACAAACTTAATCCATTGTAATTTCATTCTTCAGCGCAATGACTATGGAAACGTTCCCTCTTTAAAGTGGTTTGAATATGATTTTACAGGAAGATTTTTTCCCTCCTCAGGAAAAGAGTGATAATGTTATAGCTCTGGAAAGCAGCAGCTGAACTCAGGTTGACATACAAAATGGAGATCATTAGCTAAAGTGGCTGACAGGCTGTGTGCCTGCTGAAGATGCATTAGGAGCAAGTGAGAAATATGAAAAGGCAAACTCATGCTAGGGAATCACCTTGACATACAATTATGTGGCTCTCTGCTAGTTTTTAGCATTTGTCATATTTTCTTTTTTTGTGAAAATTACTACCATCCATAGAAATGTCACCCCCAGATGAATTGGAATACTAAGGGAAGCCACTACAGGAAATAGAATGCCTTCGGTCAACGTGTGCAACTCTTGTTGACACCTAGGAAAGTTATGCATGGGTCTGAGAAGGAAGTATATGGCCCAGAACCTCTAAAAATTCTTCCATGTTACTCAATTGAGTGGCATTGCTTATAGCTCTGCTGATATACCGGACTAGGTCCTGTTCCATTGGAAACAGGCTCCCCCCCCCCCTTTTCTTCTTCTTATCCTGCTTTACTTGAGGAGGAAGTGAAGACCTTTGGTAGTGTTGCACAGGATAATGTTTGACAGATTCCTTAGCACAAAATACAGACTTGTGTCCAGAAGGAGCTTACATCTAAATCCTAAAGGTCTGAGTTTTACCCAGTGTGCATGCAGTGCCCAAGTGCAGAGGGACTCCCGTAGGAGACTTAGCATATGCATAGAGACTACCACAGGCTTCCACTCCATGTAGTAGTAGTAGTAGTAGTAGTAGTAGTAGTAGTAGTAGTAGTAGTAATTTATACCCCACCCATCTGGCTGGGTTTCCCCAGTTTGTAATAATGTGGTGCCTGTTTGTACATGTGTACATGCCAGTTGGGCGGGATGGGAGAGAGAGAAAGAGCCCAGTGAGTGGATAATGTGTCTGCACACTGAGAATGTTAGGGCTGTAAAACTGTAGCTTAAATTCTAAATCTAAAACCTGTTAATTATGTGATGTGCATATGACAATGCATTTAAATGTGTGTGATTTTTAAAATAGGCCGCTGCAGTTCTAAAATGGAAATATACAGCCACATGACCAAAACAAACATTGGAAACAAATATGTAGGTCAAGCTGGATTTAAAACCAGATCAACTGAACACCTGACTTTGACCTCCACAGAAATCTTTTGTCTTTCTCACTACTTAATTTATCTGCAACTGAAATTTAGACCAATGGTAAAATTAGTGAAAGTTTAGCTTTTCTAACTCTTTTTCTCCAGAAACATTGGATAAAATTTGAACACTGGTAGTGATTCTTAGAAAACACACACACACACACACACACACACACACACACACACACACACACACTTTATTTCTTATGTTTATGCTAGAATCTAAAAGTGTTGGAGCAGCTTCATCTTCCTGAAGAATATTGCACATTTTTCTGCCTTTGTCATTACAAAAAGTTCATCCCATAACCAGAAGTCATTATAATAATCAAACTTTTAAATAGCTTCCTAAACATAAGGTTTTCATTATTCGTGGATATGAGGCTGTTATGTGATCTATTTGTAACACTATTACTTTTGTTTCAGTATACAAATATGCATATATTTTTCTGGACAATGTTGCTAGTTAAGAGGTTGTCTTGCTTTTAAAGTGTGTTAACTGGAATTATACTCCCTACTAACCTGGAATGCATTTATTAAATTTTGCAGTTTAGCCTAAAGACATTTGCCAACACGCTGGCTGCTTTAACATCCATGCACAAAAGTGGAATTTAACAGATTAACTTGCATTTGACCTACTTCAGCTCTCTTGGTAATGAGGGGTTCAGGGGCACAGAATTAATCTCTCTCAATTTGTGGCTCTCAGGGGTGCTGCTAAATTTTAGAGGGTTTGCATTTTAAAAGTCTCCTGTTGTGTTGAAGAGTTTGTGAAACTCAATGGAACTCAGTTCACTCTAGCAACTGAAGGAAGGGCTAGTTGGATCTGTTTGATTAACAGCGTGATCAAATGATGGTGCATAATTAAAAAAATAAAATAAAAAACACATTTTCTGTTCTGTCAGATTGATTGCTGCTCCCTTCGTAAAACGAATTAGGATTTGTTGGTTCTGTTGTCTATACTTCCTAATGTTTATCCACATGATAGTATAAAATTAACTTGTACTTCCTGGTGGGAGGTATTTAAATTACTATTATTTAAAGGGATTTGCTTTTCAAAGATAGAGAATGGCTAGGTGATCATTATCCTACTATATACTTTAATTAAATTATAATTTCTGCAAATTAATTTACAAACCAGCCCTATACATGTTTTCTATATGTTTACTTAGAAGTCTCACTGTTTTCAGTGGAATTTATTCCTAGGAAAGCATGTACAGATTTGTAGTTCTATACTCCTACAAAACTGTAAACCTCAACATCTTTTCTCTGCAAGTTTAAAAGTTGTATTATATATTCATGTTAATACACTTAAATTCCACATCCTTTCTTTTAAACTGGCCACCCTTCAATTAAAGCATGTTTTTTGTAAAACCCATTAGTTACATGTCAGTTATTGTCTAAAGCTAATTAGAAAATGGCAATTAATCATGGAAACAGACATATTAGGCAGTATTGATTGTATGTAGTACCCTCTGTTAGATAGACATATGGATAGACTAATAGATTGTGCTCAGATAAACTGTTTATAAAGCATGATCAATAGAGTTTTCACAGTTCTCACATTATAATTCATGTAACCCTCTTTGTGACTACTTAGTAATAAGCATACTGAGTAAGTTTGATGCAATTCTTGGAAAATGCCCTGTGTAATCTGAAACAAATGAAAGATTTCTAGAGAGGATTCCTAACACAATACTACAAAATTCTAATAATGTGTGGAATTTTGTAATAAATTACTTTTGCATATATAGACAATGTTTCATAGGATCAAATAAAATTCTGTACATTTGGTTCATATCCCTTGTTTCACAGACTGACATGGAAGCTTCAAATTTAGCAAAATTCTCTTATTGAACTCTCTGGTTTTCTTTGATGCTTGTGCTACAATGTGCTCATCATACACAAGTCAATTTAAGGAGCAGTCGGAAATAAGGCTTTCATCATAAGAAAAATAAAATAGTTTAAACAAAAGTGTTTTACCATTTGGCATTATGAAGCAAATATGTTTAGCTGGTTGCAGTGAAAGAAACATTTTAATTGCCAGGGTGTTTTTGTTTGTTTCCTTTTTTCAAGGAGAATGAAACACATTTTGTTTTATGTGAAAATAACGTTTTTGTGTGAACCAAGTTAATAGAATGTTAACTCCCAAATATGCTAATATGTGCTGGTTGCATGCCTATGGTAAGACATCATACATTTGATATGATATAATGCAGTATAAAATAATAAAGAAAAAAAACCTCATATTCCTTTCTGTACATTGATCTTTATCTTCGGGAATTGTGCTCCACATATTACTAATAAAAATCAAGCCTTTTTTGTATATTTTTATATAGTGAAATAACTCTCCATGGAAGTGAAAAGCATGAGGAAGACATGTTGAGGGATGGGGGAGACACACGCAGTTTCTCTGCACTTTCTGAACCTTGATGGTTGTCGAAGTATAGTTTTATACATCTGCTTAATGTGTCTTTCCCTTTGTAGAAACCTTTGGTGAATGAACAAAATGCCATGGTGTAAACAAAATGTACCAGAGGCCAGAGCAACATACAGAGCAAACATGCTGCCGGTTTTCCGTGCTCCGGAGGGATTCAGAGGGAGTTTCCAGTCCCACAGTTTCTAGCAGCTGCCAACATTGTCAGCCCTGATATGTCAGAAAGGATTTTTTTTTTCCTGGCCAGAAACTTTGAAGCTCCTTTCTGACATCCCCAACAAACTAATTGTTGTCTTCTGCCTCTGAGAGCCCTCTGAAGTCCCAATGAGTTAGTGTCTTCTTATGAGATGAGAAAGGGGACTCACAAAATCAATTTATCAGGCTATTACGCATTGTCATCAGCCAAAACAAAAACCTGCTAAAGACAGGAGAAAAAGCAGAAGAAACGGGTCTCTGAGAAAAGGTTACAGAACATCCATCTTCTCGTCTCTTCTGATTGTTTCCTTTCTTTGGCCATTTTCATACCCGTTCCCCTCTTCTAAAAGACACTTTATGACAAGCATTGTAATCTCTTTTTACCAGGGGGGAACCTCTTCTTTAGGACAGAATCTTTGCAAGGCATGAGTGACAGCGGGAAGGGGGCCAATTGCCACTGCGAACATTAAGCAATAAATCATCCACCCCTGGCATCGGCTAGCTGGACTTGTCCCCATTTCCTGTGTGGCTACTAGTGCCTAGATGTGACAAAACCGCCATTGTCTCACGGCCACGATCCTTGAATTCTTAGCATAGTGTTTTAAAATTAAATTAAGATGTACCAAATATAATTTGAAACTTGTTTGGATGGTGTGGAGAAATGAAATCTTGAGATGTTGGGGGTCCAGCCTGAATTATCAACCAAACTGGTTTAACGACTGCAGGGTAAATACTACTGGTTTTGAGGCTTACTCCATGGTTGCTTTTTAAAATGCTATTCAGATTTTTGGCAACAAAGCCAAATTTGTTTGCTTTTTACTTTTATTTCTCTTGTCTTGGACACTCATTAATATTTTTAAACACCAGTGATAAGTGCGTGAGACCTATTTGGTATAATGAAGTTCTTAACTAAACTAAGCAATATGAAAATGAGGACATATAGAAAATATAATAAACACTAGTTACTCTTCCAGTGGGGGAAGCTTAGATATGGGCTAAAAATACTGTAATCTCCAAACAAAACTTGCTAAGTCATTATTGCTCTCAGGAGGTGTCCCAATTCACTTTGTGAAGGTATTTTTAAAAACAGAGATTGTGATTAAAGCATTTTTTTCCAGTGTGGACAAAAACATGGCGGATGCACGCTGGAACTTTACATAGCTTACAAACTGCTTGGGATATTCTAGAAAAGCAACAAGAGAGGTAGCAGGAGTAAGTTGTGCTTCCACTTGCCAGACTTCTAGACGTTGCCCAGAGTGAAAGGAGAGGCATATGTTTCCCAGGGGCAGAATTCACTCTGCCAACATGACCACCAAATTAATATGTATCTCCTAAAGGAGAAATATGCAACTACCGCTTTGGGGCAAGGCCAAGAAGCTGCTTTTAAAGATAGGGTGGCCATGTGTCCTACTCTACAGGAGACGATCCTCTGTTGGAAGAGTTGTCTGATTCAAGTCCAGTTGGAAGATAAAGTACCATAAGAAAACTTGAGTTTGAAACCGCCCACCAACAGTTCGCACCTGAACAACACACTGAGTCTTCTTGCTATGGCGAGATATATTCTCTTTCTATTTAAATTTCCTAATTATTACTACATTTGTATCTCTCCATAAAAACTAGCACGTGCTGCTTTAGTGCAGACCTGTTTAACCTATTAATCTCTGTTTTTGACAATGCATAAGGGGACAGCCTGCATAAAGAGGCATTGTTGCCTTCTTTACTACAGAGAAACAAGTTCTCCATGATACGATTTCCAAGTTGGTGTGGCGTATTTCATAAAGTCCTTTAAAATGCGAGTGGGTGTGACATTATTGTTCAGATGGTTTCAAACCTAAAACATTCTCTTGTGGCTTTAGGCAACCCATTTCCGATATTGTTTTGAGGTTAAGAACCTACCTATCCTTTGCAAAGGCGGAGGGGTGGAGTGTGTGAACCTAAACATTACAGTGTTTCTCACACTTGGGTCCTCAGCTGTTGCTGGACTATAGCTCACATCAACCCTAGCTAGCAGGGGGTCAGGCATGAGGGGAGTTGTAGTTCAACAACAGCTAGGGACCCAAATTTAAGAAACTCCGCATTATGATAGTGACTGGAACATCCTAAAGTTATATAGGCTTAATTTATATACAGTGGTACCTCGAGTTACAAATGCTTCAGGTTACAAACTCCGCTAACCTGGAAGAGTTACCTCAAGTTGAGAACTTTGCCCCAGGATGAGAACGGAAATTGTGTGCCAGCAGTGCAGTGGCAGCAAGAGGCCCCATTAGCGAAAGCACGCCTCTAGTTAAGAACAGTTTCAGGTTAAGAACGAACCTCCAGAACGAATTAAGTTCGTAACTAGAGGTACCACTGTACTAAATTACTGGCTTGCTTTATTACATGTTAAAGAAGAGACAGTAGTTCTGTGAACTGTTGCATCATGGCATGTTCATTCTCCATATATTGTAGATCGCCTCAGAATTTTGTTTCTGTTGTGTGTGTGTGTGTGTGTGTGTATGTGTTTCACATAATTTTTATTCATTTGGTATCAGTGAGTCTGCAATCACCTGGAATGTGTGTGTGTGTGTGTATGTGTGTGTGTGTGTGTGTGTGTGTGAGAGAGAGAGAGAGAGAGAGAGAGAGAGAGAGAGAGAGATGTGTGTCTTGATCCTCTGTGATATGTATCTGTTGGACCCCTATTCAGCAAATAAATTTGGCAGGAGTGGCATTAGGTGTCTTCTCTTGTCATGTATCTCATTTCACCACTTGAGATGAAGGGGAATTGTTTAGGTATGTTAGGGATGTGTGTTCGAATGCAGCTCAATGAGCATACAGTACTCTTAGGCAATTGAAATAAATGGCATCAAGGTTTTTCAGGTGTGATTTCCCCCCTATGAATGTTAGACATCTCTAAATTGCTTAATCCACAAGACGTGATTTGTATGAGATGCGTGTAAAATAATGGACTGTGTCAGGATGTGTCTTTAAAATTGAACAGCTTGAGAAGGTCAGTGAAGGATGAGAATATCAGTGTGTTCATCACGTTGTCATTTTGTTTCCATCGATTTTTCCCCTCTCATGGCCATTAAGGATGTTTCTTTTAGACAAATTAGCCATAGAATGCTAACCATATATTAATTATTGTTGATGCTGGCAAGATGACCTGTTCCCTTTTAGAATATCTCTTGACTGACTGCACTTCCTAAGTAGAAGATAAGGGAAGAACTTTGAGTGACTGTGGAAATATAAATAATGAATTTGTTAACGTGGACCTGACTCCACTATTCTGTTTTCCAAGAAAGTGGTAAGCTAAAATCAGTGTTAACATCTGTTTCCAGATCCGTTTTTATGTAGGAGTAAAAGCTAATTAACTGTGTTTATGCGTGTATGAGAGAGGTTTTTAAAATTACCTTAAATGAGTAGTTTATGCTCATGACCCACCTTAAGAAATAGTTAATCTATCATTTTTACAAATTTCTGCTACTCTGGAGTGTATAATTTTTTTGTTTGTTTGACTGAAAGTGTAAAAAAAAAGGTGCTTTTTCATTGTCACCATGGGAAAAATGAGGACATTTGGTTGCAGGGCTTTTAAATGTTCATGACAATTTTAGCAAGGAATATGGGGTATATAGCTCAGACTTTAATAGCAAGGTGGAAGGACATGACTTTTATTCAATTTAAAGTGTGTGCGTTGCAAATAGATTGTGGTGGGCCTATCATGCCTGATTGATAACAACTGGTTACAGTCTTAGGCTAGATGTCTTCTTTTTCTTTTTTAAATAATAATGTGCTGTGTGATTTAATGAAAAAGAAAGCCTTCAAGGTTTTTTTGGATTTCACAGCCAAATTGTTACAGAGAGTATATGAGACACAGGTTTTCCAGGCTTCATGACAGTTTTATCCCAGTTCATCATTTTAACTAAAAAATAATCCTATCTAACTTGAAATCCACAGCAGCCATAAGTAGAAAATAAATCCAGGCCACAGCTCAGACTTGTAACCTAACAGCTATCATAAATAATCAGAACCTATTTGAAGGTGGAAGATGGGACATTAGAAGCTATTTACACTACCAGAGTGATCCCATCGATCAGTAACAGCAACCCGTAGATAAGACTCATATGATGTCATGGTTATTTATGGCAGGCATTGACAGTAAAACCACTATAGAACTTTCTCCTCGACAGCTTCATTCATTTCTGTTTGTGATGCATTTTGTTGTTAAAGAAGTAATCAATAGCAAATTCGTGGTGATAAAAGTTATTACTGGTTAAATATGTGAAAAATGGTACCTGCTTTTATATAGCACAAATTTAAGGGGGAATTTAAAAAAATAAAACCACCACCACCATTGGGTAAGCCAAATTTTGCAGAAAAAATAATATGAAAGCATTTTTTAAACATCTACAATAGGTTTGCCTGTAGTGTCCTTATGAATAACTGGCTGGATCTGGACCTGGGAGACTTGTGTTCAGCTGTAGATTCATTAGATAAGCATGAAAGCTCAGTATAAAAGAAAAACAAGGGATAATGTGTGTCATTGCACATACTGATGTTTCTCGTGAGATGACTGCAGTACAGGCAGGCAGCCCCCCCCATATGTGGGGGTTTACGTTCCCGGACTCAGAGCATATACATGAATTCACGTAAAATGGGGAGGGCGATGGGAAGCGGTTCTCTCTCAGCAAATCCTATTAATCCCACCCACTTTTCCTGGGTAGTGATGCGCCCTTGTGGGCATGCATGCCTTGCCTGCCTCTGATGACCAGAAAATTGAGCTGGGGGCTGGGGGCTGGAGGCTGGGTGGCTTCCTGTGCCCAGTGGCACTGTGGGGCCTCTCAGCACTCTCCCTTTTAATCTTGGAAGTTGCTGAAGATGTTTTTTAAAAAAATCTAGTTGATCCCCCATTCCCCAGGAAATAATGTTGCTGCCTGCTTGTGGGGTGGCCAGTGGAGGAGGAAGGGGGATGTGGGGTGTGTGGTCCACCTCGGGTGTCATCATTGAGGGGGGTGACAAAATGAGTTGTTCTTTTTTAAATGGGCTCATGAAACTCTCATATCACCTGGCCTGACATCACCTCAAACTCAGTACTGTTTCACATATTCAGCTTCTATCCATCATATGATAAATTGGTGAATCAGTCCTTGACAGTTTCTAGGTAGTGGTTCAGGTTCCAGGACTAAAGCCTACCTGGTAGTCATACATTTTCATGTTCTGGGAAAAGTTGATATCCCCATATGCTCCAATTGTCTTCATTTAGCAGGAGAGACAGTAGGCAATTTCCCCATCCTTGCCCACAGTAAATCACTGTTTAGTCTCTGGTTTTTCTCTTTGTAGATGCCTTATTGGGTGGGGGAAATATTAGTTTGAGGTGCTAGGGTAGATTCAACTCTCTTCCTCAATTCCCTAAAAGTTAAATCTCTGAATGGCACATGTATTTTATTGCTGGAGCGTATGTAGGTAAATGCATGCACACAAGCCCGAAGGCACCAATATATTTTTGCCGTAGCTTCAAATGTATATTTTGAATTGTTGATAAAATACTGAAGTACAATTACCTGTTTTTAATATATATGTAACAACAAAACAAACAAACAAGCCCTTTTCTTTCAGATTATTCTCCACCAGGAGTAGAGTGGAGTGCATCCTTGTGGAATGTTGGGGACAAAGGACTTGGGAGTGTCCCTATTTTAATCTACGAAATGTTGGAGGATTTGCATGAAATCCTTCAATCACTTGAAACATGCTATATAATACCTAAAAAAAAAAAGAAAAGCATTATTTTAAAGTGTCCAGGGCTGAGTCCTTATATGCAAAGTTCAGTGTGACCTCCAGATCAATAAGCCCTGTTTCCAGAAGTTTAAAACAAAACCAAGATGGAAGCCTCTATAAGGATGTATATATTAGTTTTTGCTCAATGTGTGCGTGATGTTATTGGTACTTCATATTTTTAACTGGCCTATTAGCATGTTTTATGTTCATTTAAACTTAAAATGAGCAGTTAATTGTTGGACAGTAGGGTTGTGCAGTTTTCTCCAATCTAGTGCTGTCCAGGTATTGGGACTATGACTCCCATTAACCCCAGACACTATGGCTAGTATCAAGGCTGATGGGAATAATAGTCCAAAAATTCTGGAAGGGACCAGGTTGGGGGAAACTGCTGTTCTGTATTATATGGCTGTTGCATTTACATTACCTCCTCTGAGAACTGCTTTGAGTACAATGTAACTGTGAAAATGCAGCGTATAATTCCATGGACTACTGTCAGGATTAATTTATATGTACCCACCTTTAGCATTTGTGACTTCTTTGTATTTTCAACTATTGCACAACTGTCTTGTATACTATGCACTAGGACCCATTTTTTAACAACAGCAATGATAATTTATTATTGTAAGTGAGACACTTTTTAATCAGTGCGGCAAATTCAAAAGCAGTGCCTCATCATTTTCATAACCTTAGGGTGAGTTTATTTCTCTGTAATTTTTTGGAAGCTGCGGAAACCCCGCTCCCCTTACACTAGAGCTAGCATCTCACATTCTGGCCAGATGTTTAAATAAAAGAGTGGGTAAGGAATATCAGTTAAACTTTCAGCTAAAAGGAACATTGCCCCACAATGAGGTTATCATCAGCCTATCATCAAGACTAGAATCTTCACCTGCTGTATTTCACATAGAGTAGATTTGTTACTATGTTTCACCTAAAACAAATTTGATGCTCCTGTTTGGGTGAAAGAGCTGTGAAATTTTGAGAGGAACAAGTTTAGGTAAGTATTATCAGGAGCGGGGTGGATATTTTATTGACAAAGGAAAGAACTCTTTGAATTATCATGTGGAAAGGCCCCTTAGAATTGATGATATTCACAAGGGAGCCAAAGAGGAAAAGTTAAATGAAACTGAACAGCAAAATTGAACCTATTTGTCTTGAAACAGTAGTTAGGAGGTTTTTGTTTTTTCTTTGCATCTAAATGCTTTCATATTAAAGCTCACAATTATTTGATACAAAAATCATATACTGTTACCAGTGAAATCTTAAGAATACCCAGTAATCACCCTACCCCCAAATTTAGTTTTAGTAGAACTCCTGTTGTTCACTCTGTGCCAATGAATAAGGAAACAAACAGTTCTATATGTATCATAGTCCCATTATACGTAGTTATTTAACTTACATGATTGCATTCATTCAGCAGGTCACAAAGAGAACCGCTTCCAGGTCTGTGCCAATAAGTATTAAACCTCATTTAAACAGGTCAAAGTTCATTCTCATACATTGGCCATTTCTAGAACAAGATAACCTACTCAGTCATTCAGTACAATTTATCACTTCAAGTAGGACATGGGCAGTAATATGTCAACCTTTCAGGAAAGAGGTGCAGTATTTTAATGGAGCATCTTTTAAATAGTACCAGAGCCAGATACAGTGTGATTTACAATATGTACACTGATGGCTCTGATGGCATAAGTGGCTCCTAAAGTAGTATCAGTAGTGTTCATTGTTCTAGAGTTACACAAGGTTCTAGCAGTCAATTACAGCATTGTGCACACACTAGTGTAAAAATAAAAGCCCTATCCTTCAGGCTAGTGAGTTTCACTATTACTAGTGTGACGGTCTCTGGGGAAGGTGTGTGTGTGTGTGTGTGTGTGTGAGAGAGAGAGAGAGAGAGAGAGAGAGAGAGAGAGAGAGAGACTAGGGCTGTCTGACCTATAACTCAGATCATGCCTGACCAACTGACCTGAGAAAACAATGTAGTAAACAATGGAGTGCTTAAGGTGGACAGATGTTAATAGTTTCACTTAAAAAACACACATTCTTGCCAGTAACTACTTGTATTTCCAGGGGGAAAGAATAACAGGTTATGAAAATGGAGTGGGCTTACAAAGGCTGTGTGTCCAGCTTTGTAGTTCCCTTTTCTCTTCTTGAAAAAGGAAAACCACAAAGATTGGGATGGTATTTTCTTATGCTAACAAATCAGGGGGAAAGCAGAGAAATTCACCTTAGATATTCCACCCACAGTTCTGGTGCTCACCTTGCTGTTGATTATGCCCTTCAGGAGGAAAGGTTCCATGTTTTCAAAGTGTTAACTAACTTTAATCAAGCAAATAATATAATGGAGCCCTTTGTGGGTTTCTTCTTTCTTTGGTGATAAAGAATATTGCTCTTATTAAAATTTCACACACTTCATAGGTAATAACACTGCTTCTATGACTTCATACTGTTTCCCCAAAATAGTCTCTGGATTGTACTCAGGAAATGTTATTACAAGAATTTCTGTCATATTTTTTGAAAAGATGGTTTCCTCTGAATAGCATGGAACAGTGGGTTATTTAACTGGAATTTTAACTTCCCTGTGTAAAAGGTCAAGGGGTCAGACATCACAGCTACTTTGCCACATAAACTTTTAATGCAACAAAATAGGGAGGAGGGAATCATACAATATCTGAAAAAATAAATGTTACATGAATGCAGTTTCATCTCTGTAAGTTAGATTCGTATAAAAATGAGCAGATGTTGCATACTCTTCTTTGTGGCTCAGGGCTCTTGTGATGGATTACTAAGATTTTCAACAACAAAGCAAGCTCTCCATTTATAGGATTTGGCCCCAGTTGGTAGAGAATGGGAATCTTAATCTCAGAATCGTGAGTTTGAGCCCCACATTGGACAAAATATTCCTGCATTTCAAGCGGTTGGACTAGATGTCCCTCGTGGTCCCTTCCAACTCTACAATTCTATGTTTCTATTATTCTTTCTGTTTTTCTCTCCCTTACACACACAAACTTAGTGTTTTATATTGTTATTATTTATTTCAACATATTATCCCTTTTCATCATCAGAACCCAGGCCATGTTACAGCAATTTAAAATTTGATTTAAAAAACAGTTTAAAACAAATTTCAGATCACATGTGATTATCTGTCAGCAGCAACAATATACAGTATGTGGCCTTTATTGTGGGCATCTAATCGTCAAAAGTCAAAACCTATCTACCTGTTTCATGCAAAGGAGTTCCAGTGGCACATGGAATCTCTACATGTGGGGGCTCCCCTATCCATTTCAATGAACGACACAGCTCTGTCAATGCAGGGTTCTGTTCCACATGCTTTGCATACAGAAAGTCTCAGGCTCTGCCTCCAGCATCTCCAATTAACGGAGACTTCTGAACTGTAATGAAGGGCTGGGCATGATCTCTCACTAACACTCACTAACACATGTTCATATGGAAAGCCTCTGTGCGTTCATTGGAGTGAGCACACGTACAAACATAATGAGCAGGACAAAGGTGAAAAATGCCTCAAAACAAAATGTTAACCCGTTAATAAGGGTTAGCTTTTAACTTTGAAGATCCTAGTTGGATTTGATGGAGTTGAATCCAGCCTTTTCACTTTTCATAATAACTATTTATTGTGCTGTGCACTTTAGCTTTTGGGTTGCACTCACTGAATAAAAGACTAAACTAGTAATTTGTAGCTAGCGGATGAGGTTTTGATTTTGAATTAGCTTGACTGTCACCATTTGAAGCATGTCCTCTCTTTGGTATCCAATTCCAGTGCTGAAGTACCAATTTCATATGATTGGGCATTTTGTTGTTGTTTTATTTTTGCAGGATCAGCTTTTCACCTATAAATGGTGCTTTATGTAGCCACTATTCTACTATTTAACCAATATATTCAGTTTAGTATCTGCTGTCTTTAAAAGGAAAGTGACAGCATTCATTAATATAGTTTACAGAGTTAAAGCAATGCAATTTAAGCTGCAAGATGATTATGAGGTTACTGCATACCAGACAATGTCAAAATCCAGATGTATGCAGGGAACAAACAAAATGGAACAATGTCTACATCAGATAAATTAGAATGTAAATGACAGCATTTAGATTTAAACTTTTGGGCACAGTTCCTTCAATCTCAATGTTATTAGTTAAGCCCTAAAACTTCCATTGGCTTGGATAACCAGTCTGTAGGGAAAACGAAGCTGTTCTATAAGATTATAGTTTTTATTTTTTTTATCAGTTAAAGTGAGCCAAAGCCAAAGATCTTTACAATGAATGCTCTGAAATATGAATGTGGACACATAACCCACCCCAAGTTTCACTAAATCTGGGACCCACATCTCTTTCCATTTACACATACAGTATTTAACAGGCACTGCATTCTAATTGGTAAAATGTCAATGTGACTGCATTTTTTCCTGTCCAAATCTGTGCAATTTGAAATGGTTTGGTCCACCACCTTGATTCAACATGGTGCCCAACAGTGTCCAAATGCAGATCAAAACCCACTCCTCGATCTCAGGAACTGTCACACCAAATCTGTTGGTCATATCTTTGTAGGTGTACAAATCAATGCAATTTGGAATGTTTTCAGCCTGGCATCTTGATTCAAAATGGCATTCATTGGAATCCAAACATAAACCAAAAACTGCTTGTCAGTCTCTGATGTGAACCTGGCAGAGCATAGGAAATTGAAGTTCCTTTGCCACTGATTCTCTCCTGCAGACCTCCATAAAATTGCTCTGTAAACTAGTTAAACTTTCCAGTTGGGAAGATCAGTTTACATGTGACAAGGAAAATCCATGATCTCAACTTCCAGTGACTTTCACATTAGCTAAAAGCATTATTATTATTATTATTAATTACCCACCCTTCACCAGCACATCCAAGGACAGATTACAGCTATTTAAAATTCAGTATTAAAAACAGTTAAAACAAATTACATTCACAGGAATGTGGTGGCTCCTGAAAACAGATATCTCAAATGTCAAGGCCAAAGTAAAGAGATGAATCTTCATCATTCATTGAAAGCTGCATAGTGAATGTGCCAAACACACCTCAATGGGGAGGGAATTGGGGGTCCCAATGCAGCACCAGTGGGTGGGAGATTATCTCAGTCTCCCTGTACTATATTGCCAATGGAAAAGCAGCTATTATCAGTGGAGAGCAAAAATACAGATTCCCATCCACTGTGGCAGCCACAGCAAACTTGATCCATCTGAGGCTGCTTTCAAACAAATAAAATATGCCGAAGATAATTGATGTCTACATTACGCGTAATTTGGTCCAACCACAAACTATTGTTACAGCTGTTCGGAAAATCGATGGCAGAATGATGCAATCAAATCACAAACACTTATTTTCTTCCATCTTGTTTTGAGCCTGCCTTACTCACTGTGTCCCTGGGACGATGAAAGTAGTAACCGCTAGTGGTTGAAATCAGTGCATATACAGGCAACTTATGCACACTTAACACCTGTGATTTCAACTTCACGTGGCTGAACACTGGCTAGTTGAAATCACACAAATTAAATGTGCAGAAGGCCAAGAGCGTAAAAGCTCTTTTTGTGCAGGGTTTTCCCAGCACAGAAAAACTTTTAAACTTTCAGACTTTCTTACCAAGCTCTGGAAGGCGAGTTACCTGTATTACTGACTTACATTCCTGCAAAGCTGCTGTAAAATGGCTGGAAGTCAGTAGCATTGGTGTGAAGCAATCTACCACAAAGCACTACTACCGCTGGAACGTGCACTAAGACACTGCTGCCCTAAATTTAAGAAATATAAGACAAAATATTATTAACCTAATACAAAATGTTTTGTATTTTAAAATCTTTTCACTCTCACAGAAGTCTCACCAGCCCTCTTGATCCAAGATTGAGTTCATTTTTTATTATATCTTATCTAAAAAGTTTTCTCGATAACTCTATGAGATCAAGCTCCATCTGCAGTGAAGCAGACCGATTTAGGTCTGATGGGAATGTTGCCTGGAAAAATGCTATTCATTCTGTTAGTGGGATGCTTGGAGAGATTCTAATCTCCCAGTGCCACAAATGCTCTTCCCTGTTGAAACAGGTTGGGCAACGTCTTCTTGACAAAGAAAACCTGGACACATGCCAAAGCAGCACGGTTATATAATTCCAATTGCTAGATGAATAAGTAGTCAACCACGATGTGCAGACTCATCCTTTAGCAATCCAGTCATGTGAATCGAGGAAAATCAGAGTCAACAAAGTATTGCTTAATTTTAGTATGGGACTTAGGAACTCTGACTGCTTTATAAATGATTAGGAAAGGTAAAAAATGTAGATGGGACTGGTCTGAACTGGAATGGGAACTGAATGGATGCATAAATAAATAAATAATAGTGATGCATGCAAGCCGTCAGTTGCCAAATACAAGTGGTCTCCCAAATCCAGAAAAAAATGGTTGCTGACTTCTGGTTTACCTTTTGGTCTTTATGAAAGCAGCTTTACTTTTTTCAAAGACCCTGTGGTAGCTGCATGAGAACTAGAATTAGCAGTCAATAAAGCTGATAATTAGCATAAATGCTTGGTTCAATACAATAGGACTCTTTCAGCTAATTACCCCCTCCATAAGTGATTACAGCAGGTGACGTACAATGCTGAAGGGATTAATTCAGCTGAGCTTATATATCAGGGAGACAAAAGTGTCTGTGTGTGTGTGTGTGTGTGTGTGTGTGTGTATGTGTGCATGTCATATTCAGATACCAGACATCTCAGAAATTAAAATTAGTGACATCCAAAATGTAACAAATTTTATTTCAAGATGCTACATATGATCGCTGGATGGCTCAGTTGGTTAGAGCATGATGCTGATAACGTTGCAGGTTTGATCCCTGTATGGGACAGCTGCATATTTCCTGCATTGCAGGAGGTTGGACTAGAGGATCTTCAGGGTCCCTGAGGAGAGAAGAAGTTTGTACACTACCTTGAGATCCTTGGAGGAAAGGTAGGATATAAATGTAGGGGGGATAATATAAATGACTCCAGTACTTTTAGAACATTTAATCTGGGTGTTCTCTTACTGTGGAAAATCTGAGAAGTAAAGTTAACCATAGTCACTGCTGGTGTGGGAGCTCATTACTGCGTTCAGGTGTGTGTGGTTTGTCCATTCATCACCTCTACTTCCAGTTGCTCCTCACCTGAGAACAACATAGCCATTTTGCTACCGGTGGCCCCCAATACCAAATAAAATATGTCTATACTTTAAGATGTCTGGGGATTACCTTGGGTATTGTAATTTCTCTAAATACACTGGACTTCAGATAGAGGAAAACAGAGGTCTTGTCTCTTTCATAATTTCAGTACTACATTGTTGCTGTGCTTTTTTTTGAGTGCCTCAGAGAATGTGTGATTGTGGTGCTAATAGTGGCAGCACCCTGCAAGGTATTCCTAAGAAAGAAATTGGATATTGTCACCCACCCTCACCAAATCAAATAGCAGATCACTCTGAATTGCACTCTTGTGCAATAACTCTGTCTTTCTCTATATTAGGCATAGGCAAACTCTGGCCCTCCAGATGTTTGGGATTACAATTCCCATCATCCCTAGCTAACAGGACCAGTAGTCAGGGATGATGGGAATTGTAGTCCCAAACATCTGGAGGGACAGAGTTTGCCTATGCCTGCTCTATATATTTAAATCCAAATAGAAGTTTATATTCTGCCGCCATCCAAAGGACATGCCTATTTTTTGAACATTGTGAAACCTTATAACTAAGGGATAATAGCATTTGCTCTTGAATACTTCTGGTGGTTTTTGGGGTGTTTTTTTTTTAGTAAAAAATACCTGCACACATTCCCAGGATTGAAAAAGGAGTGTAGACTGGAAGAGCAATTGAAGGGAGGGGAAAGAAAGCACAGCCTGGTTACATTCCAGAGCTTCACCACTGGAGTGGATGGCAAACAGCAGAATAATAACTTAATATCCATGACTGAAGAAACAGAATATGTGGAAGGCTTACATGCCAGTTGCACACAAAGAAAATTCAGATCTGAACGACCCATTTGTGATACACAACCCACATCTGGAAGCAGCCCTTATTTGTGTATTTTATTTTGCTCACAATGAATTTGTAGAAATTGGCTTTCTAACTTACATGGTATGTTTGGGATTTGTTAATTTGCAGAAAATTAAGGAAAGCACATCTATCACACTTTCTGTGCTATATTCCTTTAAAATTCTCCACAGCTCAGAAAGTAGCTGTTCTATCAGCGTCAATCATGTTCCCTTAGGCAAATGTTTAAAAAAATGTGTCCAAGGAACAGGCCTTTCAAAATAAATAAAACCTTTGCTTTAAAATGAATTTTTAAAAATAATCCAAAAATTAGCCATATAGCAATCCTATATAATTCATTATGAGAACATCAATTTCTTTAATTTAGCCATGAGAAATGAACAGAAAAAAATTAGCATAAGCTTAATGAGTGGAGCAGAAGCTAGTAATAACTTTGAAACTGCCTCTGATATCATGTGGGGAAATAGTTGATAGGCTACCTTATATACTATAGAATTCCCTCTGCTCACCTTGGATTCAACAGTTTTTACCCACTTGAGGGTAAGCGCCTGTGGAAAACACCTCCAAAATCCACTTTACAACACGGCAGAAAGCTTTGCTATAACCATATGTTTTCTCTGTAAATGTATGTGGTGACCTTGGAGCCATCCAAATCCCAGGACACATCTCAGTTGCTCACTCACACTTTTCTGGCGAATCAGGAGTAAAAATCAAAAGGCTCTTTGAGGATTACTGAAAAGGAATTCCACATGTGCGAGTGTGTCTATGCACATACAGGCCATTCCTTCAGAGGAGCAATCTCACCCAAATCAAATGAATACTATCGGAACATGCTTTTAAAAGATTAGAACCCCAAAGATGAAACTGGAAAGGCTTTTGAGTTTTTATTGGGTACAAGGCAATTTATGTGGTCCACCCAACTGCGTTTTTTAAAAGTCACATTTGGACACATTTTAACCTCACAGAATAGAAGTCATTTGGTATAAGCTGTAGATGTTTGCAGCACTGCTCTCTCTCTCTCTCTCTCTCTCTCTCTCTCTCTCTCTCTCTGTGTGTGTGTGTGTGTGTGTGTCTGTACACACACACACAAATGCCCTCAGTGTCATTCTCCAGTGGAGGAAAGTGATTGATACTCTGCAAAATAGATGCTTACTTTTTATTACGCTGTCCGTTTTGGAAAGATAATAAGCCATTTTTTTCAAGACTGTGTTGCAGCAAGTCTTATGTCCCAGCCTTGATACAGACTACATTCTCTTATGCAAAGGTACAGGCAAGGGTCTCCTTAACACCCTCTTCCAACAGTGATTCAGAGCACTCCCTTCTTATACATCTCAGCTGCTCACTTCCAAAGGGGGATCTATAACCCCATCCCCCGGTGTGAACATCAACAGAGGTTTTGACAGAGCCTTCCTCTTAATATGCACCCCAGCCACTCACTCTAAGACACAGACAAAGGACCTTTTTTTAACCCCAATCCCCTTAGTATGGCCAGCAACAGTGATCTTCTCAGAATGTTCTGTTATTCATTCAGCTGATTCTATTGTAGAAGCCAAAATGCAGGTAAAATGAGAGTGAGCAGATGTATAATGGAAGAACGATCACATCTTTTGTTGATGTTCACAGGGTAGAAGGAGGGTGGAGAAGAGCTTTTTGCCCAGTTCTCAACTCATCCAGAGTAAGTGGAGGGACTGTTTCTGACACTTTGGCCCACGCTCAATTCAGAATATAGCACCTTCAACTTTATGAAATATTATAGCTGCAAAGGTTGGTGTGTCACTAGAATTAAAAAACTATATATTTTGTACAAATACCAAATGCATTTTGACCATAAATTGATCTTATTCAGTCACAATTACACAAATATATATACACAACCCACCCTCTCAACCTACTCTGCTTTGTATAATCTGCTATATATCTTGGAAAGTTGTTTAGTTGTCCATTTGCTATGCATTTGAACACTGCTTAACATATCATAACAAATTTCCCATGATGATTCCTGAGATCAAGGGACAGGTCTTGGCCTATATTTGGATATAATTAGCATCCATTTCTGAGTAACATGAGGCACAAGGCTTCTACAGAAACAATAATGGTATGAAAGTAATGTCACCTGTGAAACAGACAGAACTTTACTTTTATATAGATAATTTAATAACGGAGTCTGTGAAACAACTATACTGGCTTCCAGTTTGTTTCTGGGCACAGTTTGAAGGACCTGATAACCTTTAAAGTACAAATGGTTCAGAACCAGGATAAGTGAAAGACCATATTCTCATATGCAAGCATGCTCACCTATTTAGATAATCTGCAGAGACCCTGTCATGTGTCCCTTTATTTCTGGAAATACACTCAGTTGGGAGGACCTTTTCTGAGGACTTTTCTATGGCTGTCCTTGGCTTGAATATTCCCTCCCAAGGGAGGAAGTTCTCACCACTTGGTCAACGGCTTTCTGCAAATATTAAAATAATCCTTGTTAAGAAGACTTTTGGTTTGTAGAATTGGTTTTTAACACTTCCCAAATTACATGTTCAGCAGCATTCTAAAGTTTTCTTATTCTAACACTTTCACCATGCATGCAATCACTTAATTTGCCTTAATATACACAGCATTCTGCAATGTTAAGATCATTTAAAAAAAAC
The DNA here is from genome assembly GCF_964106915.1 of Podarcis gaigeae. Lineage (NCBI taxonomy): Eukaryota > Metazoa > Chordata > Lepidosauria > Squamata > Lacertidae > Podarcis > Podarcis gaigeae. The sequence continues at coordinate 85,317,471 of NC_139681.1, read as the reverse complement.
GAATCTGGGCTTCATCCAGCCATTTGGGGTTCTGTTCTTTAAAGTACAGTGGATTCTTCCTCACCACTGTGAAAATGGTTGAGAACATTGGCTGCTAATGGCAATTCCACAGTGAAAGGAACACTGGCTAATATTCTCCTTAACCATCTAATGCAGGAAGAAAGTTGAATGTTTTTCTAAAAGCAGCACGTTTCTGCATCTGAAGTAAAATAAACCAGAACTTTGTTTATCAAAGTAATTATTCTCTGGGGAGGGAATGGGAAAGATGGAGGCAATTATGAATGACCTTGATTTGTATAGTCACTGAGAACTTCTGAATCAGTGGCTGACACAGCCATAGCTTCATTTTAAATACAGCTTTTTTGTTTTAATGTTCCAGCCATGACTACATGCTCATGAGGTTTTGAACTGGTGGGGTCATGGTGGATAGTTCGACGTAGATCTTGACCCAGTGTGCAGCAGCTGTGAAAATGGCAAATTCCATGCTATGCTTCATCAGAATGAACTGATTGTAAAACTGTCAATATCATAATACCATTATGCAAGGGGGAGTGGGTGGCACTGTGGTCTAAACCACTGAGCCTCTTGGGCTTGTTGATTGGAAGGTTGGCAGTTTGTATCCGCACGACGGGGTGAGCTCCCGTTGCTCTATCCCAGCTTCTGCCAACCTAGCAGTTTGTAAGCACACCAGTGCAAGATGTACCGCTGTGGTGGGAAGGTAAATGGCATTTCCGTGTGCTCTGGCACTCGTCACGGTGTCCTGTTGCGCCAGAAGTGGTTTAGTCCTGCTGGCCACATGACCCAGAAAGCTGTTTGTGGACAAATGCTGGCTCCCTTGGCCTGAAAAGCGAGATGAGCGCTGCAACCCCATAGTCGCCTTTGACTGGACTTAACTCTCCAGGGATCCTTTACCTTTAACCATTATACAAATCTATGGTATGATCACACTATATATTTTCTGTACTCTTCTGGCCACCTTGGATCAAAAAGGATATCGAAGAACTAGAAAAGGTTCAGAAAATGATCAAGGGATTGGAAAGGTTGAGGAAAGGTTACATAGCATCTGGGGCTTTTTAAGTTAAGAGAAAAAATGAAGAGAATACATGATAGGGGTGTTTAAAAGTATCCACAGTATAGGGAAAGTGGAGAGAGAATATTTTCTCTTCTCTCATAATACTACAGCCCAGGGTCATCAAATTAAGCTGAATGTTGGAAGATTCAGGACAAAGTAGTTTTTCACCAGCGTGTAGTTAAACTGTGGAATTTGCTCCCATGAGAAGTAGTGATGGCTACCATCTTGGATGGCTTTAAACAGACAAATTAATGGTGGATAAGGCTGTGATCTACTTCCACTTTTGGAGGCAGTATGCTTCTGAATGCCAGTTGTGGGAATCACAAGTGAGGGAGTGCTGTTGTGCTCAGGTCCTGCTTTGCGGCTTTAGGGCTTGCCATGGGCTTCTGTTTGGCCAATGTGAGAACAGGACGCTGCACCAAGTGGGCCATTGCCCTTATCCAGAAGGCGGTGCTTATGTTCTTATGGCTAGGAGAAAGAACATCATTTTTGTCAAGGTTTTTGCTGGGGATTCCTACATGACAGCTTTTGCAAGAGCTTGGATGAGTTAATTCAAGAGCTTGGATGAGTTGACCTGATTGTCACAAGTTCCATGCAATGGCTGTATGGTACCAATCCTCATGCCATTCCCCACTTGCCCATTTACAAACGGAGAGAATTGCAGAGCTGGCACATGATAAAATTTTGTGCAACTCAGTAAAAGGATGGAGTTACTTGTGCTGGACAACTACATTTCTGCTGGCCTGCATTTCTCTTCCTCTTGTGCAGTACTGGGATTTCCCCTGACCTTCCTGAGTGGATGGGGGGGGGGAGCTCATGGGGAGGAGAGTGAGGGGATCATTCCATTGCGCAAGCAAAAATGTAGTTGCATCAGTGGGAGACATTGTGCTGGTTTGTGCTAGTGAAACAGGTTAGTTGAATCTGGCCCTAAAGCCAAAATAACACACTGAGGATAACCGTGTTGCACAACGTGAACGGCAGTGTCAGGATGAAGGGATTTCCCGTTTGAATGTTCCTCTTCATAAGATAATGAAAAATAGAAATGAGTCACATTTAGAAAAAGCTAAATACTTCAGGATGAGACCTAGATTACAATTCATTTTCCTACTGTGCTACATTTTGGTGTACATGGTTTGGTTTTATTTGTTTTTCATTTGTACTACTTATGTTGTTGTAACTCACCCTGGAATCTTAGGTTGTAGGGTTAATAATAATAATAATAATAATGGCCTGATTAAACATTAAATGCATGTAAAATTACCCTGATGTCACTTTTTAAACAGTAGAATTGGAAGGGTGTGTGCTGAACCCTCTCTTCTTCCATTTTCTTGCACTAAATCACCTCTCCAAAAATAGCTTCTCACTAAAATATATATCAGAGCAATGTAACATCCAGAAGAGTGGAGAATTTTATACAGAGGAAATCAGTTAGGTATCCTATTCTGCCACCAGCAGTTTGAATCTGTACAATCCCAGTAGGGCTGTATCACATAATCATTCTAAATATTCAAAACTAGCATGAGAACTAGCACAATATTATCTTACTTTGGGCTGAAACACTGCTGAACATGAAGTAGAAGGATATATGTTTGGGAAGTGACAGAGGCATTGCGGTACAGTAGGTGGATTGATTTACTTGTGCAAACTGAAAAATTGTTCTTAATAATGCTGGCATCAGGGTTCTCAAGTTTGATAAGCACATGCTGAAAAGTCCATTTGTTTCATTCTATATTATAGGGCTCTAGCAATAAGCATAGATATTAGAAAGTAAATCCTGTTTCAAAACTAGGCGTTGCCAATACTTTCCATTAAACTAGAATCTCCAAACATAGTATCCAGTCAGGTTTATAAACTGCCTTAAAGTGTGGATCAGGCCACTTGCCCAATGTTGGCCATGCTGACTTTCCATTTTCTCAAGCAGAGTTCTTTTCAAGTCTTGTTACTTGACAGCTTTCTTTTTAAGTGGGAGATGACAGGGATCGAGCCTCAGACCATGAGCTTGCTAACGTGTGCTCTCTCTCTCACCACGCTGCTTCTTTCTCAGCTTTGATTTAGCAGTGAGAACCGCAAAGGTAACAAAATCCAGAGAGACCTGCATAAAATACATTCACCAGTGGGTGACGTGCATTCCTTTAGAATACTGGCATTGGCAGGAGAAGGTTGCTCTTCCTTAGGTGCAAACTCCTCCTCTTACTGTCCTAGAGTTCCACCTACAACCCAGGCCAGCATGTTCTGAAAGCAGCTCACCCTCTTAACTTTTACTGGAGTAGCTCAGAGGACAAACTGCAGGAACCCTCTTCACTAACCTCTGCTTCACCCCTTTTAAGCTGTGAGTTTGAAGTTGTTTTGTGTTGAGATATGTTTTTTTCAAAACTGTCTTTTCAGCGTTATCATTTTTAAAAAGCTTGTTTAACTTTTATGTATGCACTTGGCAATGAGTTACTATAAAGCAAATAAAACGATGTCCCAGCTGCCTGGAAGGAGTGATACGGCAGATAGCATTCACACCCTCATCTTTGTATTCCATTCCTTCAAGGATATCAGTAAGTAAACAGTACCGAGACGCTAATATGTTTAATAAAGAAACAATTTCTTGGGTCTCATGTTGTAACTGTGAGAAAGGTAACTCTTTCTTTCTATTTTTTGTTCAGGTGCTTTTCACTGATATTGTCCATTTGGTATCGGTCTGGATGACCGCCAGAGTCAGGAGTGTTCTGAAAACTTAGAATCGTCTCTATGGGTGTCTGTAGCCAAGGGAGTTCAAAAGGTAGTAGTGAGTTAGACTGGTTTCACCTGGGGGAGGGGACTGGTTTCAAGTACAGGCACCCTAAAGAATGAAGTGTTTAGTGATGTATTAAAATTAAATCTCTTTGAAGTGTTTCTACTCAAAAGATGCTATCTGCTAGGGTACTCTCCTGAGACACGGACATGAACTGGAGTTGCATCTGATGTGCTCTTGCACAGCTCCTGTTCATTTCAGTGAACTGTGTGGAGGAGCTCTTCTTGGCTGAATATACCCTTGGAGCAGTGGGCCTCTGAAGCGAAGTGTGGACTGTTTTTAATGTAGAAGCAAGTTCTTTCCTGACTCCGCCCAGGACATGTATTGGTGGGTCCAGAAGCGCAGGACTAACCTCCCCTTTTAATCATGCAGCATTGAACAGCTGCAGCCATTACTCCGAGTGCAGCATCCTCTTTTTGCTCTGCTGGCATAATGTCTAAAGCTCAGTCAAGTTTGCAAAGCTTTTAATATGTGACCTTCTCTCCTGATACAACAGCAAGACCAGGACAAAAAGAAAAAAAGAAATCCTCCAACTGCCCCTTAAAGCCTTTTGGGGTTCACATTGACCTTCGCCTTGCTTTTTGATACAGTCTTTTTGGAAATTCTGTTGTGCATGCCCTGTTGAAATGAGCAGTAGCGGTATAATTACAAGGGTTGGGCTAGATGATCATTAATATTTGGCATATAGTTGTTAAGGCAGTGATCCACTGCTGCCTCTGAGCAGATGTCCCAGACAAAAAGAACTGCAGACAGATCCAAAAGGCACGTTTAAATCACACAACTTCCCTCAAAGTATTCTGGGAATTGTAGTTTCCCTTCACAGGGCTATAATTCCTAGAACCCTTAACAAGCTACAGTTCACAGGATTGTTTGGAGGAAACCATGTGCTTTAAATGTGCATTGGGTGTCCTTTAAATGTATGGTATGAATCTGCCTTAAGTCACCATCTCTCCTAGAAAAAAGGTAATAATAATAATAATAATAATAATAATAATAATAATAATAATTTTATTATTTATACCCTGCCCATCTGGCTGGGCCTCCCCAGCCACTCTGGGCGGCTTCCATAAAAACCAAAAATACACTAAAATGTCACATGTTAAAAACTTCCCTGAACAGGGCTGCCTTAAGATGTCTTCTGAATGTCAGGTAGTTGTTTATTGCTTTGACATCTGCTGGAAGGGCGTTCCACAGGGTGGGCGCCACTACCGAGAAGGCCCTCTGCCTGGTTCCCTGTAGCTTTGCTTCTCGCAATGAGGGAACCGCCAGAAGGCCCTCGGCGCTGGACCTCAGCGTCCGGGCAGAATGATGGGGGTGGAGACGCTCCTTCAGGTATACTGGGGCAATATGTGCTTTCTGTTGAATGAGAAAGAGAGTGGGGTGGCCATCTTGTATATCCCCCCCCCGCCCAGTACTGAGGAAAGTTCCCTGTTGGTATGACCCCTGGCAGTTAGGTGCAGTCAAAGGCAATTATGGGGTGTGTCACTCATCTCACTTCAGGCTAAGGGAGTCTGTGTTTGCCCACAGACACCTTTGCATTACTATATGTTGGACCAATGAGCTTACACAAATGCCACCAATATAAGAACGATGTGATGAATGTGAAGCTTTATGTACACAGCACATGTTGTGGCTGTATGATCCTAGCTGTGGTGAAAGAAACCCCAGGGTCTGCAGTCACAAAGTTCAATCTGTTAGAGAAGTAGGAAGAATGGGAGGGGCAGGAGAACAAGTGAGAAGTAACAATGCCTCATCTAGAATGGTCCAACTCATTGAAAAGATGGTTTGACTATATATGTACTTTAATAACCTACTTGCTTACTTAAACTTTTAATATTTAATATTTGTTTGTGTAAGGTTGACATCTTGCGGCAGCTCATTACCACTGTTTTTAAAATTTATTATTTTAGTGATTATTTTTATAATTATGATGAATATCCATCTTGTATTTGTAAGTAGGAAGGTGGCTTGGAACAGGATTGTTTTTTAAAAAAAGAAGCTTCCTTCTACTGAGTCAGAGAAACATTTGATGTAGCCAAGTCCCATCTCTCAGAAGAGTCTTGAACAGAGGACTTTCCCAGCCATGTGTCTTGACATAACAACACAGGAAGGATTTCACTGATCGAACTACTTCTTCCTTGCTATGTGTATGATTTGGTTCTGTGGATTTACTACTCAGTTTCATTACACTAATGCAGTTCAGAGAGAAAAAAAGTCCCCAATGTCTTAACACCTGGATTATTTTTAAGTTTTTAAATATGTCTCTACATAGTCTAAGGATCCCAAGCCTATTTTCTCAGATGGTATAATAAGCATGCAAGGGCTTATCTCCTAATCAATGTAGCATCTGAAAAGAGCTTTTTTTCCCTGTGTGTTGAAAAATACCACGAACATTTTTTTCATAGCTTTCATGTTATGTGATTTGTTTAATGTTCTCTTGCCTTTGGCAAGTCTTAGAAAATTATTTTCCCTTTAAAAGGCCGTCACCTCTTAGATGGTGCAAGGGAGTTGTTATATTCCTCTGTTATTTTTTTCTATATATTTACTTATCAATTCTATTCTCTGAATAGTTGTTGAAAGAACAAAAGTTTGTAAATTATACAACACCAAACAGTGAATCCAGTCCATGGCAGCAAGCCCAGACACTGTCAGATGTTTTTTCCTTTTCCTGGCTGGTTCTTGACAATTATTACGGATTACAGAAGTGTTAACATTTCTGTATTTAAACATTTTTGGTTGTTGTTTCGGTTAAGCATAGTCTGTACTCTATACTACAGCAAGTAGCCTTTTGTTAAACAGAAGGGTTGGCATTAAATTACTTTATTTCTGATAGAGATTGGGAGTCAAAAGACCCTGGTTTCACTGTCTGTTCCTGAGCCCTATGTTAATTGAACACCATAATGTTTTTTATTCCCCCATGTAGCTATCAAATCCAAATGTTTTTCATTCATTTTATATATTAATTTTCCAAATTTCTTATGCAAAAATGAAATTAGGCATTTACTTATGCTTAAGGGAAAATAGTGACAAAGTATATATTGTTCTTTCTACAATATCATGCTTGTTTTAGTAGATTCCCACCCAATCTAGTGATTCATTGGTTTGGGTAAAGAGCTGCTTAGTGTTCCCTAAAATGGAGTGATCTCTTATGAGGAAGTTACTACCATTCTGCTTGAGACCACACTCAATTATCTTGACTTGCCGATTTTTGCCTCTGTTACCTACTTCCTTTCTGAGGCTTCTACAAGGTCTCAGTACTCCAATATTTAATTCAAAAAGTTACTATCTAGCAGCCCTTGCAAAGGAATATAGAATATGTTGTTCTTGATAAGGGCATTCTAGCTAACTCTTTCTATCAATGACTGAGATCCTGGAATGCTGAACAGTAACTGCAGCAGCTAACAGGATGTAAATTACAGGTCCAGAAGCTGAATATTCAGTGTCCAGGAATTTCTTAAAGATTCAGTTTGGAATGGAGATGGCAGGCTACAGAGCAATCCTGGTGAGGGGTTGGGGGTGCAGAGCACTGGACTCATCATCTGCAGCCCTGCTGGCCAGGGTGAAAGGGGTGTGCCTCCTTTTTTTGCTGAACTAGCTGCAGGCTACAGCAGAGAGCCCCTCACCAGAAAATGGTGGATTCAAAATAGCTTTGAATCCAGTTGATGACTAGCTCTGCTCTTCCTCTGCCCCAGTGGAGGCTTCAATGGCAGTGATGCCCAACTGAAGGACTCCTCTGTTTAATACCTATTCCCTCTAGCAGCACTGAGAAGGGGTTAAGATTGCAGCCTTAGTCTCTGTTGCAGTCATCAGGTTAAATATGAGATCCCGGGATAAAGAAGGAATCAATAACTGATTCCCATGTTTTGAAAACATGAAACCCACCTATTAACCAAGTCTGTCTCAAGCCTAAGAGAAACATAAAACCTCCTGCTTAGGTAGAACTTGGATGCAAAGAGAAACATGGTAGTCTTTGTATTAGCAAAGCCAGAGATTAGTTTTTCATGATGCACTTTATGTGGAACTGTTTTTGAAGTCGGTCTGGTAAGTTTAGCTGGTGCAGAATGTTGCTGACAGCAGCACAGCTGCACTGACTGCCTTTAAATTTCTGTGACCAATTCAAAATTCTGGTTTAATATGGATCCGGGCAGCAATATCAGATGGAGCATCTCAGTGTGCTTCTTCCAAGAGATGTCCACATAGGAGAGGTCCTTTTATTGGTTGTATTTCTCTCAAACCTCCCACTCCAAAAACCCCACAAACAAACAAACAAACAAACAAACAAACAAACAAACAAACAACTATGGAATTTTCTCCTCAAGTTAAATAGTAAACAAAGGCAGCCATGAGGGTCCATAAGAAAAAAACCTGCAAAATCCACACTTTATTAGGACCAATCAGAATTCCACAAAAAACTGAGCAATGTTTCCAGTTCTTCAGTGTACATTAATGTATAATTTGTAACTTGGTGCTCATGTTTAGTCTGAATTTTAAAAGAACTGAAATGAGGCAGATTGTCTTCCATGCATATTGGAAAGATTGAAACAAAAGCAAATGTTTCATATTGGGAATATCTCTAATCATGTTCTCTTGGGACTGGTTTATACGTGCACATGCAGTGAAGTCTTCCTTTGCATGTTGACTATCCCCCCTCAGTCTCATCTGAAAAGGCATTTCTCAAAAATTTAACCCTGCTACACAAAATTGCCAGTACAGTGGTACCTTGGGTTAAGAACTTAATTTGTTCTGGAGGTCCGTTCTTAACCTGAAACTGCTCTTAACCTGAGGTACCACTTTAGCTAATGGGGCCTCCCACTGCTGCTGCTGCCGTGCTGCCACCGCGCACTTTCTGTTCTCATCCTGAAGCAAAGTTCTTAACCCGAGGTATTATTTCTGGGTTAGCGGAGTCTGTAACCTGAAGCGTCTGTAACCCAAGGTACCACTGTATTACCACATCGAATGAAGTCCCACAAACAACAATCTAAAGGAAGTAGTCTTTGTGTTACACTTTGCTAGGCTCAATAGAGACTGGATGACATGTTTCTAACTTCAAAAGTTCAATAATGAGCTTGTTCTAGAACCTTTTGAAAGGTTGTAGCCTTTGTATGTGTTTGCCAAGCTTTCCCTTCATTGTTCCACAGTGTTAAATCCATAAATCATTTGCCTGACAAATATTCATGGTTTATTGAGGCAAAGCCGGAGCGTTAACTGGCATATTCTATTGAAATATTCCTTCGCCAAATCTTGATAAACTAAAACAACTCTCTAGTAAGCATTGCTGTTTCTCCTCCTGCCTCCTTCATTATTTTGGCACAAGGGTGCTAGCTTTATGAAGAGCTTTGTTGAACCCTATGATATTGTCTTGCCATTCTATATGGGAGAGTTTGGGTACTGAAAACTGAAAGTCTGTAAGGAAGGGAAAGAGGTGGCAACTAAAAACATCTTCTGTCACTTGCAAATCAGCTTAAGCAGGTTGTCAGAACTTACTTTTTAGTTTTTATGTACATAGATTGTCAAAGGATGTTGCCCACCAAAATACTAGGGTGACAAGAACAGTGCCAGGTAGACATGCCTTTAATGGAAGAAGTGGGGTGCAAAAGCACCAATCTAATGTTGCAGATGACCTAGTCTTGACCTTGCAGGAGCCAGAATCTAGTACAAAAAGAGTATTACAACTGATTCAAAACTTTGGTCGGGTGGCGGGATTTAAACTAAATAAACAGAAAACCAAGGTGTTGGGGAAAAACTTGACAGATACAGAGTCAGAACGGTTTCAGAGAGAAACAGAACTAACTGTGGTTAAAAAAGTAAAGTACCTAGGGGTAAACATAACAGCAAAAAATCTGAGTCTATTTAAGGATAATTATGAAAAATGTTGGTCTGAAATTAAGAGAGACTTGGACAGTTGGTCAAAATTGAAGCTTTCTTTGCTAGGCCAAATTGCTGCTATTAAGATGAATGTATTGCCTAGGATGTTGTTTTTGTTTCAAACATTGCAAATTGTGGACAAGACGGAGTGTTTCCGGAAGTGGCAGAGAGATATTTCTAAATTTGTCTGGCAGGGCAAAAAGATATTAACTGATGCGAAAGAAAGAGGGGGCTTCGCCCTGCCAGACTTAAAACTGTACTATGAAGCCGCAGCTTTCTGCTGGCTAAAAGACTGGCTACTTCTTGAAGACACTGATGTGTTGGATTTGGAAGGTTTTAACAATGCTTTTGGTTGGCATGCATACTTATGGTATGACAAAGTTAAGATCAATAAGGCCTTTAAGAACCATATTGTCAGGAAAGCAGTATTTAATGTCTGGATAAAATACAAAGACTTATTGGAAAACAAGACTCCGAGGTGGCTTTCGCCTCTGGAAGCTAAGGCCCGAAAAAGACCTAATATGGAGGCCAAATGGCCAAAATATTGGGAAATATTAGAAAAAGATGGAGACAATTGGAAATTGCAGAGTTTGGAGAAAATGAAGGATAAAGTGCGAGACTGGTTACATTACGCTCAGATTAAAGAAGTTTTTAAAAATGACAGAAAGTTAGGGTTCCAGGTGGAGAAATCGAAGTTGGAAACAGAATTGCTAGAACCAAAGACTAAGGTATTATCTAGAATGTATAACTTGCTATTAAAATGGAATACACAAGACGAAACGGTTAAATCGGCTATGATAAAATGGGCACAGGACATTGGGCATAACATTATGTTTGAGGACTGGGAAAGGTTGTGGACCACTGGGCTGAACTTCACCGCATGTAATGCTCTGAAGGAAAATGTAATGAAAATGATGTATAGGTGGTACATGACCCCAGTTAAACTTGCCAAAATATACCATTCGTCTGATAATAAATGTTGGAAATGTAAGGAAAATGAAGGAACATTCTTTCATCTCTGGTGGACTTGCCCTAAAGTGAAGGCCTTCTGGGAAATGATATATAATGAGTTGAAAAAGGTATTTAAGTATACCTTCACTAAGAAACCAGAGGCCTTCCTTCTGGGTATTGTCGGCCAGAAGGTGCTAAAGAAGGACCGAACATTTTTTCTGTATGCAACAACGGCAGCAAGGATACTTATCGCTAAGAACTGGAAAACGCAAGATCTACCCACACTGGAAGAGTGGCAGATGCAGCTGATGGACTATATGCAACTGGCCGAGATGACTGGCAGAATCCGAGACCTGGGAGAAGAGAGGATCGAGGAAGACTGGAAGAAATTTAAGACGTATTTACAAAAACATTGTAATTTGGTTGAATGTTAAGAAGGATGCTAGATTATAAATAATTGGCCACCACTAAATTAGATTTGAATTTGATGATAAGTGAGGTTAAAGAAAACACAAACCTTTTGGAGAATTGCTAGATTGTACTTAAATGAGTGGATATAAGATTGTAAACAAGTTGATAATTTGCTTGGAAAAACTTTTTAACGATGTAAGTGGGAGCGGGAGACGTGAGGGAGTCCAAAGAAGTGATGAAACCACGTTTTGATATAAGCAATGTTGTTTATTATTTGTGCATTTGTATCAAAAAACTTTAATAATTTTTTTTTTTTAAAAAGCACCAATCTAATGAAAATGAGCTTTTGTGAGAGTACTGTACAGCTATGAGAGTAACAATGCAAGTGTATGGCGAACAGAGTTATGATTATTTGTATATTGAGCTTTTTTAAGGATTAGGTGAGGTAGTGGTCCATACTGTCAGTTATTGGTTTAATACAATATAAGACTAAGCAGTCAAATTTAACTTCAGTTTCACTAAAAACAAATTAAATTTTTTTAATTTGAGAACATGTTTTTGAATACTTTTCAACACTCCCAATCCCCAGAATTTAAATCTGAAAGTTCTATTATATTGTGTTTCAATTGTGATCCTAGTTGACAGGTGAAATAGTAGTTTTGATTAAAGTGCTTTCCACCAGTAATGATAGAGTGGAGAAATGACCCATTTTGTGATTATTACCAAGAATAGAGGCCAAATTTGCAATCAACTGTTGAGATCATCTATGTATTATCTCCATTCTCACTTGCTGCCTTTGACCAGGCTTATAATAGTCACCACATGAAGAATACCAATGCCTTTAACATACTGTATTTATCAAGAAATTCTTGAAACTCTGCAGATCTACTTCACAGAGAAACTGCTTGTATCCTTGTATTTGTTTCATGATAAGAAGGCATCATGGTGTTTTTAGAAACCTAAGTTTTAGAATTCCTTTTACTTAATCAGGAATTTTTGGATGCTTATAGTGTAATGTTTCAGGGGAATTGCTTTTGTACTATGTATTCTGAAAGTCAGCAGAAAAATATTGCTCTTGGCTACTGTCCTGATTAAACCAGACATTTTAATGTGTATTATGATAGGTTATTTGATGGATAGTCACCTGTACCCTGTGATCTACTGAAACTTCGCCATTTGGGTTGAGCCTTAGTTGCTCCGTGTCATAATTTCCCATCTTTTCCTTGATTAATATTTCCTTTTGTGATCTGAAGGGGAAATGTCTGGAGGTTTCTTTCTCCTTACAGCAATCACTTAGGATAAAGAGGGAATGATCTGTTGTGCATTTTCCCCTCTTTAAAATGGAGAGATGCATTTTGTGGAAAAATTATAGTACACAGTAAGTTGTATAAAACACTTCCTGGAGTTGGCAAGAAAGAACAATTAGGCAGTGAATTTGCTTATAATGATTTTATTTTGAAAAATCATTGGGCTTTTCATATACTGCTGACTGAATTTCCATATTAGATGTCATGTGTTTTAAATGCAACTTTTCCATATGCAGTAGTCATCAGGATTGATGATTGATTCACATATGTATGTATAGTAGCTATTCAGTGACTCATGGCTGAATTATATCCATTGAAAAACACTGTATTTGAGATGACAGGAAAGCTCTGCCTGTAGTGATGTGTAATAGCTGTTTGACACATGCAAATCCAGAGAGTGGTCTGAAAGCACATGATACAGTCCAGCTGCTGAAACTAAGCAGATCTGGGTCTGGTCATTGTGCTGATCATAGCTTTCATATAGTTCTCAGGCCGTCTAATCAGAGCTCCAAGGAGGAAGAGGGGTGCTTTCTTTTTATCTCTCTCTCATCACTTCCTGTTGCAGCCATCAACTGATGAATATACAGCATGCCTATTTGAGGCAGTTAATTGCTTTTATTAACCCTTGCAAGTGCAAACATAATTGATAATAATTCTCTCATTTACAGTGGTACCTCAGGTTACAAACGTTTCAGGTTGCAGACTCCGCTAACCCGGAAGTAGTACCTTGGGTTAAATACTTTACCTCAGGATGAGAACAGAAATCGTGCTCTGGCAACGCAGCGGCAGCAGGACGCCCCATTAGCTAAAGTGGTACCTCAGGTTAAGAACAGTTTCAGGTTAAGAGCGGACCTCTGGAACAAATTAAGTTCTTAAGCAGAGGTACCACTGTATTTATTTTTCAGAATCAGTGACCTTTACTTTTATAGTAAGATTCAATTCCACTAAGGTAGAACAGAATTAACCTGCTTACAGTCCCCAATGAGTCTAAGCAGATGTGAATCCAATTCTTTCGGAACTAACCACTCTGTTATTTGGATTACACAGGCAGAGATTAAAAGCAGTTTCTGCATGGGGGCATCTACAGATGTCTTCTGCACTGGCAATTGTGAAATAGGTGTCAGACCTCTTCATGTGTCACTTGCATGAAGGACCAGTGCTGAGTGGCAGCACACATAACCTATCTTCAAGGTCATATGATTCCTCCTGGTCCCTCACATGTGTAGGGATAATGTCTGAAGAGGAAGCCTTTTTTTTTAATCCATGTAGGTTCACCGTGTGATTTTGAACCCTGGAAGACTCAGTTACTAGAGTCCTGCCGAGCATACGAGATAGAAAAGGCTTCCCACTTCACAGGGGTAGCTTCAAAATTTATTCCTCAACACATGAGGCGGGAGCCATGTGACCTCAGCAGTAGAGCTAAACAAAGATTCCCATGGCCCTTTTCATCTGTGTTTATGAGTAATGTGTGAAGGGAGCTATCAGCCACCCTACATAGGGTGTTCATTCACATGTATTTCCTCCAGTGTTTTATTGTTTTTCAAATTACCTCAGTAGGTCATTGCAAGAGGTGAGGTGAGTCTCCTTAATCCTTTTATTTCTGGTGGTTTCTGCACTAAAAGCCACCCTGCCCACTATTTTCTTATACCTGTATATTCCACCATCCCATCAATAGAGAAGAGCTTCCAAGGGGTGATATTTAGCAGGAAGTTTGACAGAAGTGAAAGATTAAGATGGCTCTCTTCATCTCTCTTTGCCCATGCCAGTACTGTATTCCACAGCACCTGCAGCCCTTCTGGCTGCATTTGTAGATAAAGGAAGCGGTAGTAAGGGAGTGGAAGCTATCTGCAAATGTGCTGCATGCAGTTTGACCCTGAGGTATGTGGTAAACACAATTTATTGTTTTACATGAGTGGCTTGTGTTTAGGCATCTTGATAGCTGCCTTTGCGCCCCGCCCCCCGCTGTGTGTATTTTTTTTTTCCAAATAAGAAATTACAAAATAAATTTGAAATGCATGCATCGCAACAGTGTCAGCACACAATAAAGGTAAGTTACGGGAACTAACAAAACAAAAAAAGCATTTCTTACATAAATCATCAAATGAAAAGAATCCAAGTCCCCAAAACTCTCTCCCGCTTCATTGAGATTAAAATGCACTTAAATACCATAAAAATAAATGTTAGTGGTCATCATAACACCTCAATAAACATCAAAGAATATTTACTAAGTCTTAAGTAGACCATTTTAGGAATGTTAGCAAGTATACTCTAGAAAAGGGAAGCAAGCCATTAAGAAACGAGCCAGTCTAGATTGGCCCCCACTTTAGCCTAACGGATAAGCTTTTTCCATCAGCAAACTGTATCACAATCGTGCCTGTTAAGTGATTCTTATAAGCAAAAGGCTCTGGTTTTCAGCCCTGTGAACACATAAAGCAGTGACGAGAGCTGTTCTTTACACAAAAGGAGGCTTGTCATGGTAAGGAGTAAAATCAGGTCCCTCTGCCACCTTACCTCGTTGTGGTTCACTGCCCTCCCTGCTCCATTCCAGCTCCACTACAGGGAGTGAGTCAGGCAGGGAGAAACAGCAGAAAGCAATAGAACATAGAAAGGTAATGAAGGGTGGGGAGGTTCACTCTTGTTCTCTCTGCAGTCCTTTTTGAATCAGTACTAAATCTGCAGACCCCAAAATGTGAATGAGCAAACGTGTTTAACGTGTACGTGGTTGCATCTCATGTCTGACTAGGCCTACAGCTTTTTGAAAGAGCATGCAACCCCTGAGCAACAGAGAAAGAATCTTCTGTTTGGAAGGTGTTGTCACTGTACTAGGAGATATGTGTCTGGCTTAACACTTCCTTGCCACACCTTGTTAGAAGAGATTGTATCTTCAGTCATCAGGCAATCTGAAAGCAAAGGGTACACAGGAAGATTCGTGCCTGTCTCTTCATAGTTCTATTCATCATTGTGTTGTTTTTTTAAAGTTCTTCAGAACTGAATGAGTTACATCATTATTTTTAAAAAGGAAGAAAAAAGAAATCTTGTGACACTTGACTTGAAGCAAGAACAAAGACTCCATAAAAAATTATCAGGTGGAACACTGAAAAGATAAGGCATGAATCCTTCTGTGTACTTATTGCTATACAGTTGTCTGATGATTGAAAGGATGACCTCTTCTAGCAAGGTGTGGTAAGGAAGTATGAAGCAAAACCCTTGTTTGCTGGCACAATGCCATCAATTTCTAGACGGAAGGATAAATTCTCCCATTGCTCAATACAGGAGATTCAGTTTAATGTCTGGAACAGCCTGCAAAATTTGTAATCTATCAAGGAGAACACAACCCACCAGCTACATATGGTAGCACACTAAGGGCTTGATAAACCCCTTCTATTTGCTGCTTACCTGGCACTGTAAAAGCTGTTGTTCACTGCATTTATTTTGTGGGTTATAAGTTGTGCAGACCTGATACAAGGCCATACAGCACACAGGAGGGGAGAGTGCTCTTGTGTTAATGTTCTGCTTGCCGGTTTCCCATTGACATCTGGTTGGCCACTATGAGAACAGGATGCTAGACTAGATGGGGCATTGGCCTGATCAAGCAAGTTATTCTTAGGTTCTTAATATTTAAAGTGGCAATATCTTTCAGATGCTTGACATTCCCTTCTGCTTTGTATAGAACTGCTTCCCATGTATCATCATCATCAATGGTAGTAGTAGCAGCAAATTTAATACATACCCTTTACCAGCAGGTTCCAGGGCAGGTTATAACACTTTACAATTCAGTATTAAAAACAGTTACAGCAAATTAAAGTCACAGTAATAGAGTGGGTGCTGAAAAACACATCCTAGATGTCAAAGGCTAGATAGAAGAAGAGTGTCTTTGGCATTCCCTAAAAGCTGTATAATGAAGTTCCTAGGCATGCACCTTTGTGGCAAGGTATCATCCACGTATTGGGGACAATTCCCTCCAAAACCTCTGAGGACAGCTCCTAGCAGTTTCATATATATGTCAAATATCATGGGGAACAAGATGGAACCCTGCAGGGCATCACAGGAAAGCCCTCATAATGTTGAACGGTGGCCTCCTGGAACTACTTTCTGGAAACAGACTTGGAGGTAGGAGCAGAACTGTGGAGGGTACAGTGCCTACCTCCCTGAACCTTCCAGAAGCATACCATGGTCATGTAGAGAATCCAAGTGCTATCACATAACCAGGGCTGCCTAGCCCCATGTTGGAGGCCCCCAGTAGCTCCTCCATTGTCATACAGATGCACCTGGGTGCTGCCTGCTGCAGGTGCTCCTCTTCCTCCTTGATGCTGTCTATTGGCTCTCTTTTACCTATAATTCTTTGGCATTCCACTCAAGCCACCATGTGTGGGCAGCCTCCACGGAGGCATGGCAGGAGCTGAAGTGTGGGTGGTGACCTGCAATCATCATAAATGAAGACTGGGCAGCAGATTTTCACCAGCTGCTCAACAGTGCTACCTGCTGGCTGCTGGCAGCTCTGAGCTCAACCAACTAACCTACAGCTCACGTTAAAAACAACCAGTTCAAATGATCAGGCCTGCCATCAGTTTTGATGCCTTGACACTAAGATGCACCCAACTGCAAACCATCTAAATGTAGGCTTGTAGTACTCTGTTGAATATAGACAAATGGCTTGGCAGGTAGCGGCAGATGCCATGTTGTAGCTTAGTAGAGCCAGTCTAGTTATCTTGATAAAAGATGACAGTTTTTCTAGGGAAAGATGGTTTTAAAAGCAGCATGAATTTTATTAGCTGTGATAAAGGATTCTTTAGAAATCAGGATAGACAAGACTAGAATCTAGGTGGTGATTCATATGTTGTGCCTATTTTGTACACCTGACAGGAAGGGCGTGTGGCAAAGAACAGAGGAAGGTTGTGTTTCAGCGTCACTGAGTTATCTTATATTATTTCTATATTGTTTCCTGTGATAGCTTATGTTACTGTGAGTCACTACTTCCTTAAAAAATAGAAATGCTCACAACTAAATGGGGATTTCAATAGAAAACTTAAGTGCCATTGTGTTATCTCTGGATAAAAAGAGCCATTAATATGTGTCAGCGTCATCCAGGAGAAATATGATTCTGAACCTTGGGTGCTGGAATGTTCTGGTAAACTTCTTTTGTGTACCCTCAGACTTTAATCACAGCACTGTCAAGTAGTATCTCAGGTTTTGCCTGTATTAAAGGTTTTGATTTCACCTCAATTCACGAGCACAATCATTTTATAGAGAGGAAGTGAAGGAATGTTACCACAAATGAGTGGTCTCACAATTGGCACAGATGGTTTTTCTTTCTTACATCCACATCCATTGTGAATGCAACACAATTCTCATCTTCTCTCTTAAGTTATAGACACATGAGGTGGGAAACTCCCTTGTCCTGCCTCCTTCTGTTAGACAGCAGATTGCAGGAGTAAATGAGTGTGGGAGATTGGGAACAGAGGGAAACAAAGAGGCACACGACATGGGAGCAGCAAAGAGGCGGAACAGAGCAAAACGGGGAAGGTTAAAGTTAAGGCCTAGTGAAAAAGAATGAGAGTCCAGTGTGGTCCTCTTGATGTACAACACATTTGTGAATCACCCTCTTAGATCTGCATTTGCTACCATGGCTTTTTAGAAAGCCTAATAAGTTTTCATTTTCCTTTTTATTTTTTATTTTACTGCTAACAATTCCAGTTTAAGAGAAAGCTAGACAAGGGAGGGGGAGGGGAAGGAGCTTAATTATTTTATCCTTCATCAAAAGATTCCAAAGCAGTATATACAGGTGTGAAGAGTATGATTTATGTACCATATAAATTCAACACAAAAACAACCGATAAACATAACTACGTATATGTGTGGCATAAGCCACCCATTAGTGTTCATGATCTAATGGCTTATTGTGGGCATTAGATGCTTGTTATCAAAACGGGGGGGGGGGGGACCCCTAAAATGACAACACTAGCCTTATTTGAGTTCTAAAGTTCAGACTGTAGTCTGGATTTAACAAAAGAATGTGCATTAAGGCAGAGAACCATGTGGAACATTGGGTCAGGACTTTGTGATTTTGCAGGAACAGTCACTGCTGCTGTTCAGTTTTAAAACAAATTAAGCATTAAGTTTGGTTGCTCACACAGTTTTCTCTGTCTTCTTTGGAACCTGGCCACATGTAGTATGCACTCTGTGCAAAAATATAAAAACCTAAATTTTGTGCCAAAGTAATCCAAATTCTGTGCAGAGAAAACCTGGATTGTTTGGCCAGTAAAAACTATGCATTTTGTGGGCATTTGCATTTTGTGCTGATTTTGTATAATTTATATTGCATATCATAGATGTGGAGTGGCAAGAATCTACACAGGGTGCTGGAGCTCCACTTCTCAACATCGGAAATCTTATTCAGGCATATATTTTGCTTCCAAGATTACACCAAGAATGATAGATAGATAGATGGTAGATAGATAGATGATAGACAGATGATAGATAGATGATAGATGATAGACAGATGATAGATAGATAGATAGATAGATAGATAGATAGATAGATAGATAGATATAGGGTAGAAAAACAGATTTTAAGGAAGCTGAGTTTTAAGATCTTAAACAAATTCTGCGTTTTCTATCTGCTTTGGGAGAATTACAGGATTCACATAGCCCTGGTCAAAATCTTCAGCATGTTCTGAACAGTTACTACCTGCAGTGGCGTAGTGTGGGGGGTGCCAGGGGTGCCGGCCGCACCGGGCGCAACTTGGGCGGGGGGCGCACTCGCACTAGCAGCTCTCTGCCCCTACTAAAATCCACGGGTTAGGGAGCCCGCGCTCGCTCGGCTTGGCGAGGAGGTCGCGGAAGGGGGAGAGTGAAGCCTTCTGCCGCGGGCAAAAAACGGAGAGGAAGCCGGGCGGGCGGGCTGGCTGGCTGGCGGGGGTCTGGCTGCGCCTGCTGCTGCCGTTGCCGCTGCTGCCGGGCTTTGACAGCTTGGCGAAGCGGAGGGAGAGGAGCTTTATGCGGCTCTCTCTCCACTGGCCGCCTGGGTAGTGAGCCGAGCCGAGCGGAGCCGGGAGTCTGGCGAGGGGGCGGGAAGAGACTTTCCCCCCTTTTTTCTACCTCGCCTGGTCAGAAAGGAGAGCGGAGTCTCCTCAGGGCGCCCTCAGGCAGGGCAGGGCAAGGCAAGCAGAGCGAGGAGGAGAGAGAGGGGAAGGGGGGGGGGGGAAGCAGCCAGGAAACGCCTCGGTGTGGAGGGGGAATCAATTAAGGAGAGAAAGCGAAAAGCCTTGGAGAAAGGGAAAAAAGGAAAGAAAAGAGGCAGCTCCGGGAGAGCGCGGGGGAAAGAGAAGCCTCGCTGCTGCTGCTGCTTGGGAGAGTAAATTACTGTATTTGCCTTGCCCCGGGTTAGGTGGCGCAAATTACTTGCCTTGCCCCAGGTTAGGGGGCGCAAATTACTTGCCTTGCCCCGGGTGCTGATAACCCACGCTACGCCGCTGACTACCTGATGTGCTATTTGTGCACTTTCTTTTTTCATGTTCATAAAGAAGGAGCGCAAAAAGCTTATCAACCTTAGTCACTTTTATAGCAGGACCATGTTGATCATTTTATTGTCCTTTATGACAACGCAGTTTTCCTTCTAGAGATTTAGAAGTGATTCATTAATTTTTTTTACTAGTCTGGGGCTTTTTTGATAACAACTAGTCTAACAAAGTGTATCACTTATACTCTCCACATCCCTGTGTACTATGGTAACATACCAAATAAAGAAACTTTAGTGAACGGATGCTTATATGGTAACAGTGATAGCCGCAGCTGTCCTTTGTCAAGATGTCAAAATTACAGTAATTATGGCAACTGTCATTTAAGTATCATAGCTAGTCCACAGGAACTTTTATCTGCAAGTCACACACCTGCATGAAGAAAGCAAGCAAGTACGCACTGTCTGTTTGTATAGATTGGTCATCAGTCTCATATATTCCTTGTATTGATATATTATTGTTTGCACTCACTTCCTGTTCTTTGTCATTTTCATTGGACTTCCTTCGATATTAGCAGACTTGTCCATTCTTATCCATTTTTTCCACAGTTTTATGCATTTTTATCCTCTTGCACCTCCAGACAAGCCCTTTCATGTTTAAAACAAGTTGTTTCTTTTGCCCATGTGTGTTTCATCTAATGCCTGAACAGTGACCTAGGAAATCTGCCTGCCTCTAGGAATGTAATAGGAATTTTTCTTCTTCTTCTTCTTCTTCTTCTTCTTCTTCTTCTTCTTCTTCTTCTTCTTCTTCTTCTTCTTCTTCTTCTTCTGTTCCCTATTCCCTATCCATCTGACTGGGTTCCCCAACCACTCTGGGCAGCTTACAATGTAATAAAAACAGCAAAACGTCAAACTTTAAGTACTTCCCAATACAAGGCTTCCTTCAGATGTCTTTGGAAAGTTGTGTAGTTCTCTATCTGTTTGACATCTGATGGGAAGGTGTTCCACAGGGTGGGTGCCAGTTTTCTTTCAATTTGCTGGTATTACCTACAGGAGAATGGTATTGTAAATGCAAGCAAGCACAATTCAGCATTGTGTTGTGGTGGATGTTCTGCCTGGGGAAGCATTCCAGCTTGCGAGGCAGAGCAACCCCCACCTCTCCTCCCCCCCATGCACTGTTCTGGGTGTTTCCCTGACCACCCAAAGAACCAATTTCAGGTGACATGGAGGCAGGGTGGAGAGGGAAGAATGCTGTATCATACAAATGAACCTTATTGCACAGGGCTTCTGTTAGGTGAATGCCGCCCATGGGAGCGACAGAGGTGCCATCTGATGGTATTTGGAACTCAGCAGAACCAGTATATTGGAAAGGGTTAGAATACTTTTTGGCCAAATCCTTTGCAGTGTTCATCTACTAGCAAGTCAGTTACTGCAATTCAGATGACTGAGTACTAGAATCAGAGAACAAGTGTGGTATAAACCCAGTAATAAGCAACTTCTCTGTACTCTTTTAAGTTCACTTTCCAAAGTTTGGACTTCGGACTTAAGTCTTTTATCAAAATTTCCTTCAGCTATTTAGGACTGATAAGAGCATTTTATCAATATTCGCTTAATTTGTTTAAATATTTCAGTAAAATCTGACATCCACATTACGCTATGGGAGAGACAAAGGGCATAATCCACAGGAACCTCTCATGTGCACACCTCAGTGTAATTAAATGGGAGCTGGGCAACAACACTTCAGGAGGACTTGCTCAGCACATGTCCACCAGATTTTGCCATGAGGAAAGCCTTATTATGTACCTTAATGCTACTGTTTTCTGTATTTTATTTATTGTCTGGCTCTTACATGCCAAGGAGAAACTGCAGTAGATAGTCAATAAGGTTTTTAATTGCAAAGATTTCCTGTGACATGAGTGTTAATGAATGTCAAAGCAATAACAGAAAGGACATTACTGGTTTAATGATTGATAGAATGAGGTGGGATAAAGCATCAGGTATTTTGCAGGATAAATGACTACTGTTCTGTGTTCCTTTTACATTAGCAGTATCAACACTTAGATCACATGGGAAGAAATAATGCCTCAGATGAAGCAGAGGATCATAGCCTGTTATTCATTAACAAACCAGTAATGATAATTAATGTGCATATCATTGGATATGTTCATACTTATTAATGGCAGAACACAGTGACCAATATTTGCCACTGAATTCAGCAGAATTGGCATGGGGCAGGCCTCATAAATGGGCTCCAGTGTTTTGCTTTCTGACCCTTATGGCTCTCATTGTATTTACAAATACTGCTAAAACTTTGAGAATTATTTCAGTAGGACTTTTAACCAAACACATTTGGCATAAAGGCAGCATTACTAAGACCAAAACTGCTCATATTCTGAGTCCCCTCCACCCAATTTGATTTCTACAAGAATAAGCATATTTGGTACCTCATACCCTTCACTCAAGAATAGTGATGCAAATATAAGGTTAAGGAAATTCATTATTTGTTATACATTTGCTCAGTGTGAATGCTTTGTTCTGAATATGACTTTTGCAGGATTTTCAATCTTTTTTTAATAAAAAAGCACTAATGTATGTAATAAGGAGGGCTAGTGGTGTGAGTAAGCAAGAGAGATTGAGAGTAGCGTGAGTGGTGGCTGTAAGGGACCTTAGCCCTGTCCTTCCAGTATTGAATGTGAAAGGTCTGCAGGGGACTTTAACTTGTATAAAATTAAATGTGATTAGAACCCTCCTGCTATGTCATCAGGGACCTCAGTTGTACAGAGGGTCCTACTCACATCCAGTTGGGTGGTTGGGGACTGAATACATGAGGCAGAAGTACAAGGGTACCTTTAAAGCCCCGTTTTTCTAAATTGTGTTAGGTGAATGTCTGAACACAGCAAACATGGTCTCTGATACAGCCATTAATCAGATCCACATCTGATTTAGATCAGCAGTTCTAAAGCATCAGGTTCTCCAAAACCATTGGCTGCGGCTGTTGGTTTTTATGACCTTTTGTGAAAGATGTAGTGGTTTTTGGCTATATTTCTCATATTTTTGCTTACTGCAGACTTTTATTTGTCCTGTCAATTGTATCCAGGTTCTTCAAATATTCTTTGCTTTAAGAGACATCCAAAAGTTGTTTTGAAGTTTGCAAAGTTCACTCTTTTCCCAATGACTTTGCCGAGTCCCAGATGGTCTCTCCTGTTGAATTCAGTGCCATTGGGTTGTCCCTCCTTCTGAAGGTCAGTGTATCACGTTTTAGTGGCAAGGCTTGAGAAAGCACAAATATATCGTTTGTCGGAAGCACATGTTGAAGTGCTAGCGGTGATTCTTGTTCAGAGAGCCTGTTAATGTGGTAATGAAATGCACAAAGCAAAGAGGTTCATCCATATAAATGGGTAATTTAAATAATGAGGAAGGAGGAAGGATGTGGCTCAGTGTCAGTACTGATTAATTAGGACATAAAATAAATAACCTGCTTAACAGCATTGGTTGCTTCCACTAGAAGGTACCCTGTTAGTGAGAAATGAAGTTAATGACAATGACAATCTAATTACAGGTTTGTTAAGTGGATCTCCATTATGATATTTTCCTAAATCCAGGGGCTTGTTGGTAGGTATACATTACTTTATTCATTTAATGAAACCCTTAGTAAAGACCTAAGAAATGTAATGTGCTGTTCTGAATTACTTGTCATCTGTAAGCTTCCTCCATTGCAGAAAAGCAGCTATGGCTATGCCAAACACGCTGGCTGATCCAGGCCCCCTTGTTTGATGTCAGTGTTGATGTAATGGTCCACCACTATATAGTTATGAATAAGTGCATTTATCTAATGTATGGCCACACAGGGAAATAATGAACAGATGTTAACAATAATTTTTAATGGCACAGTTCTATGGTTGTTGCTGTTTTTTTAATAAAGTATGGTCAGAATGTATGGATGCTTTATTTATTAACACTTTCAGTATCGTAAACTCAATTGCACCTAGGCTAGGCCTCTGGAGATGTGCTGAGTAACATTTAATAAAGCAGAAATATACCAGCAAACAAAATATGTCTTAAATTAGCTAGACAGTTCGCCACAGGCTTTCCTGGTTTCAGCTGTGAAAATGAGAGAAATGCAAAATCCAGTTCTTGACTAAAAATCAGATTATATATACTATGTTAGTATATTTCTTGGCCATAGGGTATAAATTGCCAAGTAAATCAACCTCTGCAAGCAGACTTCTAGATATGTGTGTATTTGTGTATTCTATGGCAGTGCCATGACAGAATGTGCTACCAAAGGAACCTAAAAAATAGTAAACCCTTGGAGTTTTGGATGTCTTTTTCAGCTCCTCCTCCTCAAACACATATATGGTTCATCCATACCTTCTGTGTCCTTGCACTATCTGATTTCTACCTGTTCTTTCTTTCGTTGTGACCTGAAAGATATCCCAACAATTCCTAACAATTCAGTTAGCCAGCTTAATGTTTAGTTTTCCCTAAGGAGGAAATATATTACTCGTTCTATTACCAGGGTAGCTGCTGGGAGAATTAGGGAGCCTATGCACAAAAAGCTGGTGTAAAGCAAGCCTGGGTTCATTAGGCTGGTGTGAAGTTACACCAGATCCAAACCCTGTTCAGCACTGGACCGGCTGCCGCTCTGCCTAAGCTTGGCAGAGGAAAAGCAAGTCTTCAAAATTGTGTTCTGTGCTGCGTTGGCAGGTCATGGGACAGAGCCGAATGGGCTTAGGATCCAGCCTAAGTTCCCCCCTCTCTGGACCTTCTCCCCATGCCTGCAGAATGCCCCCTTTTGGGGACTTACACTAGCCTTGACTCACTAGCTTCAGATTAGCTGGTTTAGCTCTCACGGCTGTAATTGACATTTGGTGCTGTATTTCTGATGCATTCGGATACAGTACTCCCTTCTCTGTTTTTGCTTCTCCTCTTCTCTTTCAGTAGATAGCTGTTTCTGTCTGATCTGATCCCCCCGTGCACTTCCTACCTTCAAGAAACACAGTGTGTTCACTTACTACAAACTTTGGCAGTGTCTCCCATTAATATCAATAACTAAGGCTGCTGTGCAGAAGCTTATTCTACTTCTTACATGGGCAAAATAAGTATATGATATAAGGGTGAATACGCTCTACAAATATTTGTTTAAAACCAAAGAAAAATACTTGATTTTTAAATGTGCTGTCCGCAGGCTCCTTTTTCAGTTTCATTATGAGGTATGACATTGCATTTTTAGTATGAAGTCATTCCCGTGTTGTTATGATCTAGAAAGTCACTTTGAATTCAAATATGAAATGAGACCATCCATCATGTTAACAATTTAATTACCTCAGTATATATTTTTTCAGCAAAAGGGGGGAAAGCCTATTATTTGTTGTATATCTTATTACAGATTCATTGCCTCAGGACGGCAGGGCCTGTCAGTAGGGTAGGCCTTGTGGTTAGAAATGCCAAGATATGAAGTAGATAAGACATGTAGTCCTTGTGCCTTCTGTTGGGGCCTACTCCATTTTTATGTTCGCTCGAGGCCTTTACCTGTTAGATTCCCTGTAATCTTTGTTGCTAGAGTGGAATGGTGACTTGTAAAAGTAATGAAGCGTGGCGAGGATATTGAAAGGGTCGAATAAAGTAGACATGTGATATTTTCTATCTTTTCTGGACCCAGGAAATAGGACTCCCGCTGTTGAGTCTAGCTTGGGAAATTGCCATCACATTCCCTACAAAACAAAAGTTGTGAGATGTATTGTTCAAAGCTTTTGGAAGAGACAAAGTAATCAATGCAGGAGGTTTTATCTGATTGTCTAACCATCTGGTTTCCCAGTGACTGAAGGTTAAGCATTGAGGAAACCAGGGGATTATAACTGGTGTGGTAGGAAAGAAGGGCAAACAGCTGAAGAGCTGATGGTTTCAAAACAAAACAAAACAAAACAAAACAAAAAATAAAACACAGAACCAAGTTTTTATTTATAAATTGCACAATATAATTGAGATCCCATGAAACAGAACTGCAAATTTCATAGGTACATGTGTTTTTTAGTAAGATAATAATGGATAATAAAGGTAAAGGGACCCCTGTCCATTTGGTCCAGTCGTGACCGACTCTGGGGTTGCGACGCTCATCTCGATTTATTGGCCGAGGGAGCCGGTGTACAGCTTCCGGGTCATGTGGTCAGCATGACTAAGCTGCTTCTGGCGAACCAGAGCAGCGCACGGAAACGCCGTTTACCTTCCTGCTGGAGCGGTACCTATTTATCTACTTGCACTTTGACGTGCTTTCAAACTGCTAGGTTGGCAGGTATGGATAATAATTGATGAATAAAACGTATATGAAATGTGGAAACAGATAAGCATGGTAGCCAAACGATGTGCTTCATGTGAAACTGATTTCCACTTGGTACCAACCATATAGCAATCTATATTTGATGCTTTATCTCTGATGAGAAAGTTCTTTTCTGGAGGGCCACAAGTTTAATTAAAGCAGGTCATGTCACTCTTCAAAGTCCAATATGACACTCTCAAATTGCTCTAATTTATTTAAACAATAAATTAGATTTTATATTAAAATTGGCAATTGAAGGGCCAGGTAGGGCCTTATTTTCATCTGGGCCTCCCAGTTGCTAACCTTTGTCTTCAATTTACACATGAACAAAATTAATATTTCATTGGAACAATTTATTCTTGAACAATTATTTTGGTAAATTAAAGTTGCCCTTTCTGTGGTACTCTCAACCTCATATACTTACTATTTCCCTGCCAAATCACTGGTTCTTTCTGAAGTGCTAATGTGACTGAGTTTGGATTGAATTGTAGTGTCATGTTTGAAATCCCAAAGACCATGTGTATCAAGGATTTGAACCTCAAAGGGGGCTATTTGATTGCCAATCACTAAATAATACCTACCTGCGCAGAACAACTTCTTCCATTGTGCTTCATACTGGTGCTTTTAGCTACTTGTCAGTGTGATTGAAGAATACAATTAACTCAGAGACAATACACCAAAACTAGACAAGACATCAAACTATTCATGCATCCAAATTAATGTATTGTCAAAGGTTTTTTACAAAAGAATGAACGGGGTCTGTCTCACACACTCCAATCAAAAGAAACAAAACCAAAACATAAACCAGGCCAGTTCAGACAACATGTTTTCCAGTCTGCAAACCATGGTTTGGAGTTTGGGAACGTGACATAAGCTTCTACAGTCCCTTTCCCCTCCCCTGCTTTACCTCCTTTTCATGCATTGATTGCCCACCTCTGTTTCATAAATTATTAACATACTTTTGCAATTTTGTTCAAACTGATGTGAACACTAACCAGAATTTCCCAAACCATGTTTTGCACACCCACCCCAAGCCATAGTTACATGTTTAGCCCTAACCATGATTAGCTTTGAGTGGGATGTAACAGGAAAACTGACACTTTAGTTAACCATGGAATGGAGAGAGGAGTCGTAAGTATGTTACCCTAAACAACTCCCATCACCCCTAGCTAACAGGACCAGTGGTCAGGGATGATGGGAATTGTAGTCCCAAAACATCTGGAGGGCCGAGTTTGGCCACCACTGCCCTAAACCATGTTCCATTTTCAAACCATAGTGTGGAGTTGGGGAAACCTGATGTCTAAACTGAGTCTGATGTTGATGCTATCATTTTCTACTCAGATTCAAATATCTGAGAACAAAAACACATGTAACTTGCCTAAGATGAGAATGATGCATGCACACATAGTGCCATGTTTCTTGGAGGAAATACATGAATCCAGGAAACTAAATATTCCTGACCACAATTTATTTGTATTTTGCTGAGAAAAGTGGTGATTTATTTGTGAGTGCATGAGTCTTAACAGACACTTGGTGATAAAATCTAATTGAGACACTGTTCTGGCACTCCCGCCAATCAAGAGACTAGTTAGAGTGATCTGTCAGCTTGAAACAGGTATTCTCAAACTTTGGCTGTGGTCCAAATTAATTTTTGGAAGTTGCTTTTACATGAATTGAAGATATAAAATAAAAGCTTTTATTCAAGGAGTCAAGCTACATGTCTGATTGTTTTCAAAATCCAAGTCTCATAAGCAGTCTTTGTGACTCCAGTGTGGATAAAGTTAGGACCGATTATGAGGCATGAATGGTTGCACCATGCTTCTCCCCAGTAATATTTGGCAATGAGACATCGTCATGTTAAATGTCTCTTCACTCCTCCTGCACTTGATTGGCTCTTCTTGCAGATGAGCAGAGGGACATTGAATGCTATGCTGTCCTGTCACACATTATTTTACCAACATTATGAAGGATATATGAAGGAGACAGGTTGTCATCTAGTCACTCTTAAATACCACTGAAATTAATAGAACTTGCTTGTCTCATCCAGCACAACCAGTTTTCCCTGAAACAGGGTCTATTTATTTGTTTGTTTGAAATATTCATAAACTGTGAAACATTACAAAATACCATTGTATTTTGTAATAAAAACAAACAAAAGTTGGGAAAACATTTTCCTCCAGAGAATCAGAACTATATGTCTATATAGCTAATATTCACACAAAATTTTAGCTTGTCTGTACCACTGAAACAGAGGCAATGTAAAAATGTTTCAGTGGATCACTTTTACACCTGGGTATCTTTTTTAAAAAGTAATGCGTGTTTCTGAAGAATATATTAAAAATAATATATGCATTTCAGCCAGGACGTGCAACGATGTAGAAAATAAGTGTCGTGCCGAATTCTCTTTCCTGCTCACACATCTCATAACATATAATCCAAACTCTAAGGCATGTCTTGTTGTTTATATTCTGATTTGGTACCAGACAAAATTTCTTCTGTCCAAGTATTCTTCACTGATGATGTTTTAAAAAGTGTGTGGGAATTGGTCATATCCCGTATTTCCTGGCAGAGCTGAAAGTAAAGGCAAATGTAGCCTCTCTCGTAACATTTTGCTTGGAGTTCTATCAAAACGAGTGCCAAATGAATGGCGCAAAAAAGAAATCTACTGGTTGCTTAAGTTCAGTAAAACTCCTTATATATGTATACATTAATGCAGCAAATGAGTTCATTAATAGGTTTAAAGAAAATGTTCCTTATTACACTTTTATTTATGCATCGAAAAGTCTTTCTACAAAAAAGCTTGTTAAGTTTGTAAGTGTCGAAATTATGACAAACACAGAAGATAAAATAGTAGATTTACTATTGAAATAGTAGATTTACCAATCCCTGGTTAAACTTACACCCATCTGATCCAACACCATAATAGTTTTGTATGAAACAGGCACACTAGCAATTTGATGTTATAGAAATTCATTGTTGTGATGCTGCACAGTGTGACTTCTTTTACTGTAGGTTTGTACACCAATGGCTGGTGAAGTAATTCTCAGGTGGGCACTGCTAGCTGTCACTGTGGGGCAACTGAGGACCACTTAATTGTCCACTGCTGGAATCTTTGCTTTGAAAGTGGGCACATTCCATCCTTCTATTGCTATGGGGCTGATAATTAGACTGTTGAATTAGAGGGGATCTTGGTGATGGGGGGGAGGTGCAAAAAGTAACCAAAAATTTAAGGGGAGACTCATCTTGTCTTTCCACTGCCAGGACAAGTATATGGTATAATAGTACAAGAAAATAGTAATGATTTCTCTGTGGAGATGTGCCTGCCTCCAACTTTACTTGATTTTGGGCACTCGTTAAAGATGCATATTTTTACACAAGCCTTTTGGATAAGATGAGGTTATGTGAGCTGCTGTTGGTTGTATGTTTCATCTGCTGTATAATAAATTGTACTTGAACTGTTTCAAAGGAGCTTGCTTTATGGTTAAAATAGCTTTATGGTAATTGGGTAACATGATTGGTGTTGACCTATTTGATTTTATGCTGGCATTTTATTGCAGTCTGCCCTGGATCTTTATGCTGTAGGACAGGTTTATAAATTGAAAATACGTAAGTAAGTAAGTAAGTAAGTAAGTAAGTAAGTAAGTAAATAAATAAATAAATAAATGTGTGGCAGTGGTAACACCTTAACTTTCATTCGTCTTTTTTATTTTGCTGCTGACACAAGTACCTGCAAGAGGTTATTGCAGAGGTCACTTCCTGGGAGCCACCATGATGACCCTGCATGATACAGCATCATGATGCATTGGCATTCCAGGGGGCATTCTGTGTGGTGGGGAGTGAATGACAGCTTCTACTGGTGGCCATAATTTACACATGCAATGGCAGCTGCTAAGAACTCTGCTGCTACCTATGTTCGCAGAATAAAAAAGTTAAGACGCTGCTACCACAAAATGGTAAGCCTCCTTTTACCAACTTTTACTCCCTCCCTCCCAGTAGCTTTCCAATTTTCCCCCTTTAATCCACTACCCAATTTCAAGTCAAAAGTTATCCAAAGAGAATGGTCAGCTTAGCCTCCCTAAATATGGATGCTACCCAATTTATTAGGTATCCACATTTCCAGTGGCTTGCTCATCTGGGGTGAGTGTGCCTTGCCCTCTGCTGAGAAGGACTCACAGCCTGTTCCCTGGGAGCTTACTTTCTGCAAGTAATAGCCACCACAGGGGTAATTTTATCATGACATTGGCAGAGAAAAAGGTTAACTTCCTCCCTGTGTGCTGTTACACTTTTTAAAAACACATACACCAAATTTAGCATTATTCCAGTTTGTGATTATCACATCTTCATCACAGGTTTCATGCTTTTTCCTATACAGATGTGCTTTCTGTGTTGAAAAAGCATAATGGGAGAAGCAGAACTATATAAAAAATCAAGTGACTAAAGTGTTAAAACAAAAATATCTTTTAGTATGCCAGTATTTTCCATGAATAACTTGAGTGCATCCAAAGGGGTGATGCTTCTTCCAAATGGTTTCTGGGAAAAGGCACATCACTCTATTGTCCATTTGAGTCACAATGTGAGTCTCCATTGTTGGTATGAGGTTTGGAGTGATGTGTTGCTGTCTGTGGGATATGTGC
Source organism: Podarcis gaigeae (assembly GCF_964106915.1). Lineage (NCBI taxonomy): Eukaryota > Metazoa > Chordata > Lepidosauria > Squamata > Lacertidae > Podarcis > Podarcis gaigeae. The sequence goes on along the minus strand of NC_139681.1, from coordinate 85,286,681 downwards.
AATTTCTTCATTAGCTCTCTGAAAAGCCAATCCCTTGGAAATTCAAGTTCAGTGGGGAGGGAGAATTGCTGAGGCAAAATTATATTATAGTCTAGGGGCCTCTCTAAATGCCTGGCTTGCTGGCCTGTTCTCTACATTTGCAGATTATAAATGAGTCACTTGTTTCTTTGTGAATAAAGTGGCAGAATTAGTAGGAACATAACAGCCATCACCCGGAATGGCTGAAAAATTTATATATACTAGTTTTGGCAGCAGGGAAGTAAAATGGCAAGAAATCTCATGGCTTGATCAGAAATTGCTCCAGAAGTTTCAACAGGATTTCCACAAAAGGTGAAGGAGGCACAACTTATTGACTTGCACATTGCGAAGCACAAAATTGTTAGTTGTTATACTGCAGCATAAATTTTAAAGATGCCCACTTTTCATTCTGTACAAGAACTCAACAACATGCAATAGTTAAGGCAAACTAAAGGCAATTAAGTTTATTGGATGATGTCACTGATGTGGGTGATATATATGATTGCAGATAAAAAAAAAGTCCCACTCATCTATGATTCCATGAACAGATTGTCAATAGCAAGATAAAATTTATAAGGGCAGATTGTTTTACTTTTCCACGTGTGAAATTAATTTAATTTTGTGGAGTGGAAAGGATAAGATGGGTTTATTTTTATTTTATTTTGGCAAATGCTTTTTACAAAATACCTCCTTGTAATAATATTGGGTTTTCTCAGTCATGTTTAGAAATGTTTTGGAATACTTATTGGGCTGGATTTTCAGATGCTGGCCAAACATACACAGAAAGTATGCCATAATTTCCAGCTCCAAAAAGGGTTCATTCCCACAAAAGGGAGTGTAAATTTCAAAGATGCCTAAATGTTGAAGGGATCAAAAAGAAATGGGCCTGTATTATTGTGGTCATGTTTGACCATCAGCCAGATTAGGTCCCTTCAATCAATTCAGGCCTGAAAAAGGATAGCTGCCTAACCTTCTATATTTTAATGATCAAGAAGTTTAAGTAAGGTATCAACCTAACCTCACTTATCTAGGAGCAAGCCTAATGGAATTAGTCTCATTGAATCACTAGTACATGGTTAGGTTTGCGCTGCTAGCAACTTTGAATGATATTTGGGGAGTTTGGATGTGAATAAAATAATCCAATGAATAATTTCTTATTATTAGTGTGGGTAGATAGCATTACGGGGCAAAGATGGGAAGGCACCAAGACAGAAACAATAGGAGAGATGACCTCTTAGGAGTACTGAAAATATTGTTGCCTGAAGGTAATGTGTGGAGTCACTGGGTACCAGAACAGACAAAGAGGGAGGGCAGGAGTGGGTCCCTATGGATTATGGGGGGCCTTGGAGGTATACCACAAAAATTCAGTTTGCTTTTGGGGACAACACTGCCTATTCCCTAAAACCTTCAGACTGTCAAGAGCTGAGTACAAGCTGCCAGTGAAAGTTATAGCATTTTAAATGGACATCTCCCAGCATGAGCAGGTAGGCTGCAGTAAAGGTAAAGGTAAAGGTCCAGTCGCGGACGACTGGAGTTGTGGCACTCATCTCGCTCTATAGGCCGAGGAGCCGGCGTTTGTCCGTGGACAGCTTCTGGGTCATGTGGGCAGCATGACTAAGCAGAGCAGCACACAGAAACGCCGTTTACCTTCCCGCCGGAGTGGTACCTATGCATCTACTTGCACTTTGACATGCTTTTGAACTGTTAGGTTGGCAGGAGCAGGGCCCGAGCAACAGGAGCTCACCCTGTCGCGGGGATTATAAAAAATGCATAGTACCTCCATTTGTTCATACATAAAGGAAAACTAAAGCAGTACTTCAGAAAATCTGGTTTTTAAGCCTTGCTGAACCTATGATAGCCAGGCAGCTGAATGGCTGTTGAACTGGGCTACAAGACACAAATTACATGGTAGGAATCACATTGTGTGCTGGGAACGAACAGAGATCAGAATAGCACTGCTGACTTTAGAAGGAATCACCCAATCCCTATAGTTCTCAGCTTCCCATTAACAAAATATCCATGTGACTATCACTGAGTTTGATATGGAACAATCTGCTTTAGAGGAATACCACAGAAGGAAACAGTAAAATTACTTTACTATGTTAGGAATTGTTTGAGTTGTTCTGTCAGTCAGTAAACATCCTGATTTTCTGTACATTACAATAATGTTCCCAGGCTGCTAAGGATAATTGCAATCTGCTCAGATAAGACCAACATAACTGGAAGTAATACACTGTACCTTTTTACTCTCTTATTGCTTTCTTTGGCTAATGGAATAATAAAGCATTTAAAGAGAAAAGAACATTACTTTGGTCAGTTTGTTGCCCTTAAATATCCTGAACTTCTGAAATAGCTTGTTTTATATTGGGGTGGGCAGGGGAAATATTGATTCAGGCATACACCACAATTCAGAATCTCAGAAGGAAAAAACAGACTGAGCCCAATGAGGGACAGGTAGTAGATAAATGCTTGTGTTTCAGTTTGGGAGACCTCTGGCACAATGCTCTATGGGTGGCCTTCACCCACTGGCAGAGGAAGGGGACTGTGGTGGGGCTGGTGCGCCCCAAGTGTCATCCCTGGGGGGGTGACATCGCCGTGCTGCCCCCCTGGGACACTCACAACTTGCCCAGCCCCCGCTGGTGGCTCACCACGCTCCCGGGTGCATAGCATCTGGGTGCCAGAGCAGCTAGCTCTGCCTCTGATCTTCACCAACTTTTGGTTTGATCTGCCTCACAGTATTATGAGAATAATGAGCAAATATATTACTCTGGTATTTCTTTGCAAGATTGAATTCTGTTGAAATTAAGCAATTAATGCTTTGTTGAGATCAGAATATGTACCTGGGGTCAGTACATGCACACAGAACAATATATAAACCAAGACACAGCTTCTTAACTGAATTAAAACTGAATTAAAACTGGAGGCATGCTTCACTTTCAATACCTGTAAAAAGATACTTGGTAAGTGTGTATGAATAAAAACTATCTTCTGTAGAAGCCCACCCCTTATGTTAATGTGTAAATTCTGACTGTGCCTCCCAAGTGGAAGTAGTTAAACCAGAACAGTGACTCACGCGGGGATGTATTTGGGAACCTCCTCAGCTGGAAACAATGAATATTCCAATCGTACCCAATGCAGAAATGCAGCAAAATTATCTGCCCCTAGCACTTAGACTAGGTGGGCGAGTCTTATGTTACCCCATGTGAGAGATAAGGTGGGACATATGAATTTTCATCGGGGGTGGCTGTTAGGAGTTTGTAGTTCTGACTTCCTTTTTATAGTTATTGACTTCCTGTGAAAGGTAATGATTGCTGGGTGTGTCTGACAAAAATGGCCTGGTTGGCATGATAATCTTGATTTTGTGAGATTGTGCAAAGTTGCATGCACCCCCAGAGATGCTCACAGTTGCTGCCTAAGCCAAGATTTGGCTTAGTGTGTTTTCCAAACCAGGACTTAGTGGTTAAGCTCACTGATTGTGAGCTGTAGCCAAGGTTAGTTGTTTGCTACAGCTCATGGTTAGTGAGGAGGGGGATTAATCACAAATCCTGGTTTGTACAACACCGTAAGCCGAGACTTGCAGTGCTGCAGCAACAAGGATCAAGGAGCTGTGAGTTCTGTTTGGGAGCTTGTACACTCTCATGGTTTCACTAGCCAAGGTTCAGCTTAATATGCCATGCACACTAGCTCACTGTGTTTGGGGGAGTTTAATATCAAGCTGAAGGATGTATAGCAAGAATGTATAGGTGGGAAGCAGGGATACAGTGACTCGAGTGCTGTTTGCCTCTCCAGTCCCTTTCACACCTGCCCTCCAGCCTGGTGGTGCTGTAGTTGAACACCAACTTGGTTCAGAATAAAACATCATTCATTCATGAGTTGGTGGGCTGGATGAGGCCAAATAAACTAAAAGGCTTCTGTCAACTCAACCCATAATTTGCTTATTTGAGAAAACAGAGAGGCTTGTCTCATTGTATAATTGCATGTTGCAATTAAGAAATGATTTACTATAGCGGCATTTGCATATCCTGATTGAATTAGCTTTAATGCACATGGGCTTCCAGATGTGTTGCACACTAATAATAGTTCATGCTTCTACCTTGTTCTCAAGTGGCATGACACAATAGAATAAAGCTGTTTAATAGGGTTGGAGTTCATATTGAGGAAGATAAAGCAGCAATAATTGTAATTTGCTGTCCAAAGAGCACTCAGTCTTACAAGTCTCCTTCCCCTCAATTGCAACATTAAAAACATTGTTTTCACTCCTGAAAATATCTGGTGAGGATGAGTATCATATGGATGATACCTATTGGCAAAATGTTCATTTCTGCAAGCTAAATCACATAGGAATGTTATATCCACTCTTCCCTTTCATACCTGCCTTCAATATCAGCTGTCTTGTGTCTGAGAATTCAGAAAGATGTGCATTTATGGCTGTTGCATGTCAGTTGTAGGATGCCCTCCTCAGGTCCTGCTCCCCTGTCTGATTCAATCTTTGACCACCTTCTGACATAGGACTAAAACATGGCTTGGCATAACTGGTTTGACTGTTAGCTGGCACTACTATTAAATTATCTCAGTTATTGTATTATTATTTTTTTGCAGAATTCAGTCATTTTTATTCTTTTAATAAATAAGTGTAGCAACATGATTGTGTGTGTATATATAATAATAATAATTAATAATAATTTTATTATTTATATCTCACCCATTCGGCTTGATTTCCCCAGCAATTCTGGGCAGTTTACAGTACACACAAAACACAGTTAAATGTCAAACATAAAAAACTTCCTGATACAGGGCTGTCTTCAGATGTTTTCTAAAAGTTGTGGAGTTCTTTATCTCCTTGGCATCTGATGGGGAGGACGTTCCACAGGGAGGGTGCCACTGCTGAGAAGGTCCTCTGCTTGGTTCCCTGTAACTTCACTTCTCGCAGTGAGGGAACTGCTAGAAAACCCTTGGAGTAATACTTCAGTGTTTATCAGCTGAGTGATGGAGGTGGAGACGCTCCTTCGGGTATACTGGGCTGAGACTGTTTAGGGCTTTAAAGGTCAGCACCAGCACTTTGGCCCCAACGCTATCACCTTTGAACGTGCACGAGTCTACTGGTGGGCTTGCAGTCTGAGACGAGTGGGATTGAACTGCTCTGATCAGAAGGATCACAGGCTGGCTGAGAAAGAGCTGGAAGTTGAATCCAGGTCAACTGGCGCACGTGCCTGTCTTCATTCTGTTCTGTTTTAGCATAAAAGATATGCATATCAGAAATTTGAAGTGGTGTTGGGGTTAAGTTTTCAAATTCATTTAACATTTGCATGCAAGGAATTTAAAAGCATAGCAAGTTGTTGGGAAATGACCATAAGGCCCTTGAAGCTTTTGGCTTTGCCCTTTCTCCGTAAGGGTCTCTTAGTGTGGGCTTTAAAACTGGCATGTTTCTAATGACTAGCTGTAGGTAACATATACAATGTATTCACAGGTTTTTATAAGGGAAAATAAACACTGACAAAAAAGCTGTTTTCCTTGGGTGTTGTCTAGGGTAGTGGAGGATTTTGAATTAAAAATAGGAAAGTGCCTGCCTTTTCCTTGTGTTTCTGACATGACATACTTTTGTACCTTGCTTTTAATTCAGAAGCTGGTGGTTGTATCATATGTGGGTTGCTTTGCTTTCTTTATGAAGTTTATATAGCAATTTGCCTGGAGACGTATTTAGTTCAGTGCATGCATTCTAGGCACAACAGGGTATTTAATGATTTATATAACTAATCCATTCAGTGATTATAATAAGTAGAGTCTTCAGTAATTGTTTAAACTAAAAACTGAGGCAATTGGATTATTTTTAAAGAATTAACCTGGATCGATTAAGAATTCTAATAAATGTTTTTAAAATACCGATTAATCAGTAAACTACATTGAATAATGTGATAGAAAACATGGCCGCTTAGTAGCTAGAGAGGATGTATGTCCGCTATTGACATTTGCTTCGTAGGTAATGTTCTGAAATTGTCCGTGCCTTTCCCCCTCAAGTGCCTTTGATTATTCATAAATCTGTTGAGTTAGGTAAGCTCTATCAGTGTGCTTTAATCTTTTAGAAGAAAACTTTGTGGGAGGAATCCATTTACTTGAAACCAGCTTTGCTCCCTGATAATATATTCTCCCCCCCCTCCCCCTGCATTGTGAATTCTTTAGTGGAAGAAAGGCACAGCTGCATATAGCACAAATTCTATTTATTTTCTCATTAAGGAAAGTACAAGAAGATAGTATCATTGGACAGCTAATAGCAAATAACCACTAAAGAATGTCCTTCAGTTATTTGCACTGCCACTTTACGAAGGGACTCCAAACAGTCTTTTCAGGTGTATTAGTCAGGAGAGATATCTTAAAAGTCCAAGGAAGACAAAGTTAATGCGCTCGGAAAAGGAGCTTTTCAGATAAGCTTTTCCCCAAGTGTTTAGATTAGTTAAATATTAAAACAGATAGAGATAGTAAGATTGTTTGTCTTTATAAATTCTTTATAAATGGAGAAAGTAGCAGCTTTTTCAGCGTAATGAAAGTGTTAGGCATATCAAAGGTTTGTGAGCTCAGAATGCACAGGTGACTTTGATTTCATCTTGGCAAGTGATTATCTGCTAGTGTAGATTGGAAACCAAATATATCCTTTTGTTGACAGTGGAATCAGCACTGGATTAAACTGGATCACATAGGGCCTGATCTTACCGGTATTATTGGGTCATGTGTCTCTGATTTGTGCTGGATGCTCAGGTTTGTCTGTCCTCCTGCTGGTACATATACAAGGAGTTATAGATGTGCCAAGGGGCAAACACTCCCACAATGAGGACATGCAGGATGATACGCTTGGTGGCTACACTTCATTTTGGAACTTTCTGAAGGATTCTAACCTCTTGAAATACATAAATGGTGTGAGATCACCTCTCTTCGGGAGAAAACGTACAGGCCTGTTAAAGTTACTTAATTGTGTTGACTGTTACTAAAATAAAATGTAATAGAATCAAACAGTCATAGAATTGTAGATTTGGAAGGGACCCTCAGGACTCTTGTCAGTCCAGTAACAAGAATGCTGGAAGACAGGACTATATCAGATTTATTTATTTATTTACTTACATTTTCACATGTTAGAAAGTATGTGAAACCAGTGTAAGTCAGGCTAACTTCAGTTAAGCTAGTGTAAAGTACTCTGGATCCAAACTCCAATCAAGAGCGAGGGTATTGCTGGCTGAGCCAGCCTAAGTCTAGCAGAAGGAAAACAGACCTGTAAAATAGAGTTTGAGTTATACCACCCTTTCAGCCAACTTAATTTATACCAGGTTGGCAGGAGATGTTAGTGAGCTGAATATGTGTGGGGTCCCTCTCCCTCCTGTCCCAACCCCACCCTCAGAATGCCTCCTTTTCAGGGCTTACTCTTGCTTACGATCCACTGGGCTTGGCTTTATTAGGGTTGCCATACGTTTGGAATTTCCTGGACACAGCTGACAATTGGCCATTGAAACTGTCCGGATGTATGGCAACTCAGGTCGGCTCAGTAACTTTTTAAAAAAGTCCAACAACTTTGGGCGAAACAAACAAACAACTTTTCTGTCCAGATTTTCACTTTTGAAATATGGCAACTCTACCTTTATCCTGTTGAGCTGGATGACGCAGTTAAGCCAGCAAAGCCAGCATGGGTGAGCTGGGAAACTCCTGGCCCAGTCAGATATCTACTCAGGGCTGGCCCAGACCTCCAGAGGAGGGAAACCTTCCTTCCTGTCTTCTCCCTGAACTTCTCTGTCTCTGGGCCACCTTGCTGGTGCTAATTCTGGCCCAACCAAAGGCTATGGAATGACTAAGGGGCAGGGCAGGCAAGTGAGGAGGTACTGGACAGACTGTGGCACTAAGAGCCAATGCCCACTAGTGAGTCTCAACCCACTGTTTGCAAAACACTGCTCTAGAGACTTGATATTCTCCCTCACAGCATCTTTTACATTTGTGGACCCAATAAAAATGTGATCTGTTCTGTCTTCTGCATGCATGCATGCATGCATACATACATACATACAGGAGCCAATCTCCTTACAAGTATCATTGTGATCATTTTTTTAAAACAAAAACAAAAACACAGCATTCCTTTGATATTATTATATGCATCTCTTTTTTTTGTTAGAAACAACACATTTTTCTGACAAGAACTCTGCTGACTAAAATGACACATTTGAATGTCTAAAGGAAAGTGCTGTTTTGACTGACCCAGGTTTAAACTGCCATCTACTGGTTTGTTGTTTTCAGGTTTAGAATTATAAGAACATTCTCACGTAAAGTAATTTCATTCCTATAAGAAGCAACCAAATGAAAAGGGGTTTCTCTGGTGAGGATTTTGTCTTAGGAGGCACTGGTTCCAATACAGAATTAAAGAACCTTCAAGTGACTGCAACTTATTGCTGTTTGTTTGTTTATCGTAAGTATTTTATACCACCTCCCAGGGCAGTTTGCAAAAAAATATGTGAGGGCATGAGCAAACTTTTTTCAGGAATAAGGATAACTGGCCAAAATCAGGCTACCAGGAAATCCAGTTACTTTGCTGCATAAAATAAGACAGCCTTTTAGTTTTGTTTTGTCACATTTATATTCCACCATTCATTTCCAAGCTAAGTAACCCAAAAAGTGCATAAGTGAAAAACCAAAAAGTACAATATAATAGTTTAAATCTAACCTTTCATGGGCATTACCTTCACAGGTGCACACAGTTCTGGCCCACAAGATGGGCCAGCTGGGAAAGGGTTCTGTTGGTCTGGGAAGCCTCCTTGCATGCGCAGCTCTGAAGAGAGATTGGATCAGTCTGTGTTTTGTTCAGGGCAAATAATATCGGTCACGCCAGGTAAATAGACTGCAGTCCTGATCTAGTTCACACAAGCATGGTGCATTGCAGGGGGTTGGACTAGATGACCATTGGGTCCACTCCAACTCTAAGGTTCTATTATTCACTAGTGTGTACGTGTGTTGATTTTTTAATTATTATTTTTTTGCACAACTATATGTGTTTAGCACATTTTGCAGTTTGGAGCTCATGTGAACAGCTCTCATAAGAAGAGCCGTGTTGTATCAAGTAAAATGCATTGATCAAGTTCAGCATCCAGCTTTCCATGGCAGCAATCCAGATGTTTCTAGAAAGTTCCACTAATATTTCAAGAAAGTAAGAGCCTTCTCCTGCTGTAGCTTCTCAGCAACTTGTATTCCCAGATAGCCATTTATAGTCCAGCCCTCCATGAGTTTGACTAATCCTCTTTGGAAAGCAATTTTGGGGTTCACAAGGGTATGGTTGTCAGTCTGAGCGACCAGAGGTGAGTAAAATGATCCAGGACAGACACAAGTCAAGTTCCAGAGATGGGAGTCAAAGGAGCTACAGGCAGACAATGCAGTCCTAGACTATCCAGAAGTAAAATTCTAAAGGCAGCAACTGAAGCGCTGAAGGTGATCTGATCTCATAGCCACAAGCAGATGGCCAGGTTCCAAAGAGGGCAGTAAAAAGGAAAGAAGCAGAAGTAAGGCAAGGTTAGGAATTGGTAATACCTCTGTTAACAGCTAGTAAGTTACTCAGACTGCGGGACTAAACTGGAGGCAGGAGTTGTATAAGGTCAGTAGGGCCCATGATTTGATATGGTTGAAGTTGCAAACTGCAGTATACTTCCCAACTCTTATGATTTTACCATCAAGGATCATGGTAGCAGTTTCATTGTCTGGTGCCCTGGTGGCATAAAGAGTAACATGCTTGGACTTCGTAGCTAGATCTCCTGGTTGGAGTCCGTTGGTGTCTTACACCAGTGTTTCCCAACCTTTGGTCTCTAGCTGTTTTCGGACTACATTCCCCACAATCCCTGACCACTGGTATTGCTAGCTAGGGATGATGGGAGTTGTAGTCCAAAAGCAGCTGGAGACCCAAGGTTGGGAAACACTGCTTACACTATCCAAGGAAACAGCCGTCACCAAATATTGTGGTAATTAATTTCATGTGTGAATTGTGAATTGTATGAAGAAGCACATTCTTTTGTTTGTCTTGAATCCTTCTGCCTGTTATTGGGTATCCCCAAGTTCTAAGTTCAAGCTAGTAAAGTTCACACTACTTCTTCATATCATGATAGACTTTCATCGATGTCTATCATATGTCCCCCTGTATCCTATGTCCCCTTGTTCTTTAAGTGACTATGTTTCAAAACTCTTTTCAAGATTGATACAACTTCTTTAGAAAGGGATCAGGGTAAGGAGTCAAGAAGTTACATGCCTGTTAGCCTCATGTCTTCCAGGTCAATTAGTCAAAGGCATATTAAATATATTGAAGAATAAGCCTTGCTAGGATGAATCAGGACAACTTCTGCAAATGAAAGCATTTCTGATGATGACTAACAAGGAGGAGAACTTGAGGTTGTGCTGCATAGTTCAGTGAAAATGGCAACTCATTATGCTATGGCAGTGAAAAAAGACAAAATCCACGTTCATTATTATTACTGTAAAAGAAATTTTAAAAATAAACTGGTCAGTGTCATAATGCCTTCTATAACATGGCATGACATGGCTGCATTTGGAATAGTGTGTACAGTTCTCATTAACTCATCACAAAAAGAATAATTAACTGAGAAAGTATACTGGAATTTTCTTCGTCTCTCATAATACTAAAACTCAGGATTCACCCAATAAATTTGATTTGCCATAGATTCAGGATAGACAAAAGGCTACTTCCTTACAGAATAGATGACTTATGGAATTAACTGTCACAAGGTATGGTGATGGCCATTGCCTTAGATTGCTTTAGGAGGGAATTGGACAAATTAATGAAGGATAAGCCATGACAGATATATGGTACCTTCACGCTCAGAGGGGACAATGTGAGATGGTCCTACTTCTGGACTACCTCAAAACACCTGGCTGGCCACTGTTGCAATCAGGAGCCAGGACTAGACAGACCTTTGGCCTTATTCTCTTGATTTTATTTTGACGTAATCACGGCATGCGACAGAATAGGTGATCTCCAGTAAAAGTAGGGATAGGCAGGCTTACATTTTCACTTTTCCATGGGCAATATGGACAAAACTCCCCCCACCCCTCTAAGTGGCAAGTGCTGAAATCACAGCAGGTTTTACCATCTTTCCCCAAGTAATCCCTTGCAATCTACCACAAGCCCCATTAAGGCAATGCAATCAAATCCGACACTTTGGGATTCCATCATTTCCCTCTCTGCTTGCTGCTGACACAGACTGGAGAAGCAGGGAGAAGTAATTATACGGCGTCTTTCATCTGAGGATCTCAAAGCACTTCACACGTATTAAGTAATTAATTCTGTCAGTGCCCCCTTTGAAGTTGGTTTGAGTATTATGATTTGAGGAGCATAAGAAGGAGCAGCAGTGGCAGTCCAGCTGCTGTGGCACAGGAATGCAGTGACGACATTGGCGACATGACTAATTTATTTAGTGAACCGAAGTTAGCATGGTAATGAGAATTTATTTGCCATCATCCCATCAGTCATCAGATTTATGTGGCTCTCCAAGCAATGAGCATTGCTGCAACCAACTTTACTTGAGTCTTTCCAGTTGATTCTTATAATTTGCTTGGATGGGACAAAGAGGCTATTTCGAAGTAGCAGGTGGCAAGAGGTCAAGGTGCATATCCTTAATAATGCCCGAGAGTTGCAGTCACCACATTGTTTCTAACTCTGAAATATCCAAGATCTTTGAAAGTTATTTAGATTGCCTTCCTTTTCTCCCCTGGCCTTGCAATATTGTATTCTTTAAAAACAAACAAACAGACAAACATTTATTTGTTTTTTTAAAAGAACTGGTTGCTTTTCCTTAAGACTATGCCCAAAGGGCCTACAATAAATTGACCATGCCACCCAAAAAAAGAATTGATTTATTACACTTGTATATTGCTTTAGACTTAAAAAAGCCTCAAAGTGATTTACAATTTATATAATTCAAAAAACTTAATAAAAGCATACTCAATGATGCGCAATATTAGTCTGAGAACAATTATAAAACATTCCAAAGCTCAGATTGAGTAACAACAATATCATTCAAGCTTCCCCTATGTCTAGGAAAATAAAAATGAACCAAAATAATAGTAGAGTTGGTGCCAATTGTTCATCCCTGAGGAAAACTTTCCAAATATGGGTGTTTTGCAAAGAAGGCCTTGGCAACATCATCACTTCATTTGTCTGCCATAGCAACTGATATGTCATTCCTGCTCTTTTATTTTATAGTCAGGAAAAGAGTAATTCAGAGCAGCTTCCAACAGCATGCCTGTTTTAAGAATGACAGCTGTCGGACTCACAAGGCAGGGACTTTCAGTGGGCAGGTGCTTTGCCACACAATTCTGAGATTTTTACGTTCTATATGCTCTGTAATCCCTCTTACTTCTTGCAATGTTAGAGGTGGACGGAAAGGAAAGGCATGCCTTAGAAAACATGACAATTGGCCATGAGGGTGGTAGTGAAGTATGGCATTGCTTCTAACTATTCCAGCCTCCAATAGCTTCATAACTTCTGTTACAGAAGAACTAAAAAAATAATCTTATGTGGGATGAGTGTAGGCAGTCTGTTTTTTTAAAAAAAACAAACAAACTTTTAAATATTCACAAGGGGTTCACATAAAAGGAGGCCTTGTCTTTTACTCAATTTAAACCAGTCCTCTTGCCCCAGTCTACTGTCTGGCAGCAACCACAACAATGTTCTCACTGAATAAAAGGTAAAGGGACCCCCTGACCGTTAAGTCTAGTCATGGACCCCCTGACCGTTAAGTCTAGTCATGGATGACTCTGGGGTTGCGGCGCTCTTCTGCTTTACTGGCCGAGGGAACTGGCGTTTGTCCGCAGAAAGCTTCCAGGTCATGTGGCCAGCATGACTAAGCTGCTTCTGGTGAACCAGAGCAGTGCACGGAAACACCGTTTACCTTCCCGCCAGAGCGGTACCTATTTATCTACTTGCACTTTGACGTGCTTTCGAACTGCTAGGTTGGCAGGAGCAGGGACTGAGCAACGGGAGCACACCCCGCTGTGGTAATTCAAACTGCCAACCTTCTGATTGGTAAGCCCTAGGCTCTGTGGTTTACCATAGCGTCACCTGTGTCCCTTTCTTACTGAATAAAGGTATGAAATAACTCACCTCTGGGAATTTATTTGTTATATTTTACAGTGAGTACAACAATATTTTTATGGAATTTACATATATTTGGTTAATTACATATATTTGGTTAATTTCAGATTATTTTTTATTCATACATATTGCTAATAGCCATTAATTATCTATTAAAATATGTTTCACAAAACTCACTTCTGATTATACATTTCCTCTGCACTTTATTCAGCATTGTGACTCATGGTATTCTGATCACATTTATTTTTGCTTGGCTGTTTCAGTGATTCAGTGGACATTCCTGGCTCCACAGTGCTATAGCCTCCTGGAAGTTTTATCCACTTCCTGTGGAAAGCTTTCCGTGTTTGACATTGTTATGCAGCAAGTTTGGAGCTTGCCTACACCCTGCTACCCATTGCAGCAAATGGCACCCATGTTACAGGTGGCCTTACTAAAAAGAGTAGAAACACCACACGGCTTCATCAGTCCATGCTTCTGTTACAGAGTTGTATTTTGCTTATGCTGCTGTGCTATGTCCGCTGCACACTGATGGTTCTATCAGGTGTAAGGAAATATTGCTGGCCTCTGATTCCCAACAGCTCCAACCAACATGGCAAATGATAACAGGTGATGGGTAGTCCAGCAACATCTGGAGGGCCACAGGTCCCTCACTCTATTACGATATAAATGCTGATTGTACTAAAAAAGTACATTGCAGTGTTCAAAGCACTTCATTGGGAGAAGGGTGATAGCTCAATGCATTTAGAAGTTCAACTCCCCACATCTCCAGGTAGAACCGTGAATGAAACCCTGAAGAGCTGCTGGTCAGTCAGTATAGACAATACTGAACTAGATGGAACAATACTTCTGCTTGGTCTAAGGCAGCTTCCTGTGTTCCTATATACTTAGTAATCCTCAGAGCAACCCTAGAAGATATGTCAGAATTATAACATCTTAAACTCTATATTGCTGGTGTATGTGTGAAGCTTACATGGAGTAGTTCACTTCAGCAATGGCTGAAGAGAGATTTGAACCACAAACTTCCTGAAAAATGAATTCTTAGGTCCTATCCAGATGGTGCTTTTCGTGAGGGTTTGTGTAACAAAAAGTGTTTGTCTTTTCAGTGTGCACTTGTAATGGTAGTAACATGCCAGCATCTTTGTGAACAGTACATTCTGTGAACAGCAAGGCAAACCCATTTTGGACTTGGATAAAAAAGGTAAAGGTACCCCTGCCCGTACGGGCCAGTCTTGACAGACTCTGGGGTTGTGCGCCCATCTCACTTAAGAGGCCAGGGACCAGCGCTGTCCGGAGACACTTCCGGGTCACGTGGCCAGCGTGACAAAGCTGCATCTGGCGAGCCAGAGCCACACACGGAAACGCCGTTTACCTTCCCGCTGGTAAGCGGTCCCTATTTATCTACTTGCACCCGGAGGTGCTTTCGAACTGCTAGGTTGGCAAGCGTTGGGACCGAGCAGCGGGAGCGCACCCCGCCGCAGGGATTCGAACCGCCGACCTTTCGATCGGCAAGTTCTAGGCACTGAGGCTTTAACCCACAGCGCCACCTGCGTCCCTTTGGACTTGGATAGCTGTTGCAAAAGAGGAGGAAGAGTCCTTTTGGGAACGCACCTGAAGTTTTGTAGATTGTGACTAGTTTGGCATTAGCTTAAGATGCATGAGAACCTTTCCCACTGCCAGAGCTTAACACAAAGATCTGCAATGCTCAAAGCAAGGGAATGGCTGTGAACTTTCTTGTATATTTTACTCAGTCGTGCATCTATTTAAAGAGGATGAATGCTGCCTTACTCCACCCAGTAACTGAGGAAGCATATGGAGGCTGATAATGAATTGAGATTTTATGCCATGTGGGCTGTTATAGTAGCCAGCTTCCAGCAATCTATGCCTGATGTTTGCAGACTTAACCAAGAACAATGACACTCTCTGCAACTAGAAGAGGACAGCCAAACATTATTTGCCAGCATGCCAAAGTGTGTTCCCTAGAGAGAAATTGGGAAAGCTAGAACAACCTGTCAAAGATTAGGTCTAATTATTGAAGCTTGCATAAGGCAGACTGATTTGCGGGCATATAATTAAAAGTTGATGTTGGTTTCAAATTGAGTTATTTCAGAGAAAAGTATCTGTGTTAGTTATATATTGAAAATAGTAGCTGGTCTCTTAAAATTCCAACCACAGCTTGATTAACCATGGGATCTACCATTGCATTAAACTATCACTAGATCTATATATAGCAGTTGTTAATTTTTAAGTGGTAAATGCTAGACATATTAACATAGCTGTTTTATACCATTCACATGTTCTGATGACAGTGGGTGAGTTTTAAATTTAAGAACTATGATTTTACTCATTTCCTGTTGCACTTGTAAAACCATCTTCAGATGGTTTTGAGAGAGATAGGCAAGGGGAACACAATGCTTGATGGTTGTTGATTTCTGTGAGATCTACTGTCGAGTTAGGCCCTCTATGTATTCATGTAAAATCCTAGACTGATTCAGACATTAATTTATATTGCTTGATTTTTTATTACTTTACTTGATCAACACTTCAAAGAGACATCAGGATGTGTACATGGAATGAACTGTGTTGAGTGGCTTTGGATTGTATGAATGATTTTTGTTGTTGTTGTTTAGTCATGTCCGACTCTTCATGACCCCATGGACCAGAGCACGCCAGCCCCTCCTGTCTTTCACTGCCTCCCGCAGTTTGGTCAAACTCATGCTGGTAGCTTCGAGAACACTGTCCAACCATCTCGTCCTCTGTTGTCCCCTTCTCCTTGTGCCTTCCATCTTTCCCAACATCAGGGTCTTTTCCAGGGAGTCTTCTCTTCTCATGAGGTGGCCAAAGTATTGGAGCCTCAGCTTCACGATCTGTCCTCCAGAATGATTTTTAAGTTATGCTAATCTGTGGTGACTCATTCACACATAGTGGGTTCATTTATGTTGCAATCATCAAGTGAAGAGTGCATGTTGGTCAGCTAGCTCTAATTCTGCTTTTGGAAGAAAAGCATGGTAGGCTCAGGAATTTGCTCTGCCTTGAATCATCTTTGCTATTTAGACAGGAGCAGTTCATACTGCAGAAGAGAGAAGGTCCTTTTAAAGCAAAATAGCAGCTTGTCTCTTTGGTAGTTGGAACCATTCCCAAGAAAACATCTCACAATTATCTGGCTGCATGCATGGTTTATCCCATATGCAGCATTGAACAAAGGATGTTGAGATGTACCTCCGAGGCTGTGTCCTAGGTTAGCCTTGCTTTCCCTTTTGAGGACTGCACCATAACCTTGACACCTGACCTTGAGATTCTTTTCCATCTGCTGTGCAGGATAGCATATATAAGGGGTCAGCAACCTTTTTCAGCTGTGGTCCACTGTCCCTCAGACCTTGTGGTGGGATGGACTATATTTTTTATGGACTATATTTTTTTGGGGGGGGGATGAACGAATTCCTATGCCCCACAAATAACCTAGAGATACATTTTAAATAAAAGCACACATTCTACTCATGTAAAAACACGCTGCTTCCCTGACCGTCCGCGGGCTGGACTGAGAAGGCAATTGGGCCGCATCCGGCCTCCAGGCCTTAGGTTGCCTACCTCTGGCATATATGGAGTAATCTCTGGATCCTGGCCCTTACTTTGGATCTTGTCAGCTTCAGTTGGACACATTGCAATACTGCAGCACAGAACCTAATAGCTGGAGATAGTCAAAATGTAAACTGCATAAAACAAAGTCTCAAAGCCTTCATAGGACCGTGGGTTTGGCTCTTCTGCAATCAACTGTCAGATACTGCTAGTCCTGACAAATGAATCTTCTGGCAAGAACAAGCAGACAAAGTTTCAGTGCACAGAAATGTTTGAAAGATGAAATTCCTTTAAGGAGTGTCTGTTGTAAACTGAGCATCATAGAGCAAAACTGTATCTGATTTCCAGTCTAGGACAAGGGAGCCCCCATTAACAAATAAAATTAGACAGATATACCTCAGTGTGTCTGGGAGAAGCTTATTGGAAAAGTCATATAAATTGCATGAAATGGAAGGATGTTATTTGGAGTGGGCCTAAGATCCATGATATACAAATAGCTGCTACGTTTGCTGTTTTGTTCTAAAACCCACTCAACATATTTTTTTACTCCATGTAGTTTAGTTGCTAATAATGACAGAGCTTGGGGAATGAGGGAGGTGGAGGTCTATATCTCAGTCCCCCTTTACACATGCCCCAAGAAGCTCCTGCATTTGCTGGGGTCCACATAAAGGTTCATGGGTTGCAGCTGATTTTGCATGCAGACAGCTGCTAGGAGCCACGGGTGACAGCCGAGTGCCAGGTGGGGACCAAAGATGGACAAACTATCCCAGAAGGAGCACACTCTGTCTCCCACCAGAGGTACTACCCGTCCCTTAACATCCCATACACCCCAGGAGAGTGTAGTCAATGGGTCTCAAACCTTTAGTGAGTTAGGGACTTCCCATGCATGCAGAGAGAGGCTCTGACAGATTGAGCGGATGAGACCAATAGTGGGTCCAACGGTCAAGAAGGCGATTTCTGCATACGCTGTGGAGGGAAGGTAGCCATTCTAGGAGAGCGAAAACTCTGATCCAAAACCTCCTCTGCCTTGTGGGATATCTTCAGGAGAAGAAAAGGCTAAGGAGTAAACCCTGCAAAAATCTGGAGTGGAGTTCCTAAGGTAGTTGTATGGCACCATGTACACTTCCTTCTGGCAACTCCTGCAGCCAAACTGGTGCCAAATGTACTGCCCTGGTTTTCTTTGGACCACATCAGCAAGTCCAAGAAGAAGAAGAGAGTTTGGATTTGATATCCCGCTTTATCACTACCCGAAGGAGTCTCAAACATTCTCCTTTCCCTTCCTCCCCCACAACAAACACTCTGTGAGGTGAGTGGGGCTGAGAGAATTCAGAGAAGCGTGACTAGCCCAAGGTCACCCAGCACCTGCATGTGGAGGAGCGGAGACACGAACCCGGTTCCCCAGATTACAAATCTACCACTCTTAACCACTACACCACACTGGCTCTCAAGAGGGGGGTCTGGGCAGCCCAGGACCTCCATATACACTGCCCAGGCTTGCACCCCAGGGAGGTCACTTCACTGCTGCTAGCTAACTTCACCCCCCAAGGCACACTCCATTGTGTATCAAGACAGATGGATGCCAGAAACCAACAGAAAGGTTCCCAGTCTTTGGGCCATGGGTTTGAATAGAGCTGTGCCCTCCCCCCACAAAAAATTGAAAGAAAATAAATTCCTCCTCCCACCAGGAAAGCAGCAGAAAACTGGTGCATGTTTGCAGAGGAGGAGAATATTTTCAGGAACTGATGCAGAAGGGCAGGGCAGAGAGGAGGGACATTTCAGCCGAGCTACAATAAAACAACAATGGCAAGTGACACCTCATCCCTTGAGAGGCGCCTTGTTTCTGTGTAATCTTACTGTAATCAGAAGCGGGGCTGCACCGCAAGCCAGAAAAAAATGACCAAGGGCCAAGCAGAGAGGGGCGAAGACACTGTCTTTCAATGGGCGAGAAAGAATGATTAGTTGAACAATCAAACATTTATTCAGTTCATTTTCTCAAGTATTTATTGGCAGTTTGTCACAATTCCCAGCAGATTCCAAATGTTTGTGTTCCTTCTTTGGGAAGACAAAATATTCTTCCTCAGTTGCTTGATGATAGCATATTACCCCTATTAGTAACTATTTTATAACTGGTGCACATGTATATATAATTTTTAATTAAGCCCCTTTTGCAAACACTGATGAGGACTATTTATTTTTCCCCAAGGAAGAATGAAGATGCTTGAAACGCATTGGAAATCCTTTTCAGTAAATCGCTTCATGCACCAATTAGCTTTGTCCTTTCATATCTCTCTCTCAGAGTTTTGTTTTGTTTTGTTTGCAAGGGGGTATAATATGCTAATGAGTCTGAAAGCCTTTACAGAGACCCCGTCCAGAATGAGTGCTGCCACAGTGGCTGCAACAACTATGCCACTCAGGGGCACACTTATAAAGGGGTTAGGAAAACGTCCTGAACCCTAAAGGCCAACTCTGAAGCATTAGAATTATGTGAAATGCAAGGAGGCATAAGCTCTTCATTTATTTTTCCTAAAACTTTATTGATTGAAGACTTGAATCCCGTGGAAGTGTAATGCTGTTTATTCCTCTGAATTATTTTTATTGCTGGATGACTTATCCATAACCTTGCATTTCAAGTTCAGTTGAACAGGCGAGGTATTTGTTTTGAGGACAGAACTATTACAGCCATTTCCCCCACTGTTTGAATTGGATAAAACTGTAGCAGATCCTTTACGTCACAGTAGCACCCTAGTGGTTATCGTATTGCACTAGTTACATGAGTTTTCAGTGAACATTATATAGTATATACGGCTTTCAGTAAATAGACCAGTCATACTTATAGTTACATAGAAAATGCCAGGAAATTTGCAATGACATTCCCTGCAGCTTCGTAATTCTACCCATTATTTATACTGGTTTGATTTGAGTTTTAAAAAAATAAGCTGGTGAAACTGGATGAGGCTGAGTATTTTACTAGAACTTTAGTGCATCAAAATTTTAGAAAGGCTTCAGTATGAACTGGGAGTGTTTTACTTAATACCTTGTTTCTTTTTCAATTACACAGCACAAATGATCATGATTAATTGCACAATAAAGATGACAGATGATAAAGGGCCTAAAAGCCAATTCATATGAAAACAGCTTTAAGGATGTTGCAAATGTCAAAAAGAAGCAAAAGGGCAAATGTTCATCTATATCAGGACAAGGAAGAATAGGTTAGGGGGGAAAACTGTGGGAAGTCTATTTTTTGAATAAACATTGGTAGTAGAAATTCTTAGCTTGTAAGAACCAAAAAGAACAACATGCAGCACAGTCGCACAACATAGCTGTTCCTGGGCCATACCGCTTGAGACCGCTACTTGAGGATTCTACATTTGATTATTCCCCTGTGCGAAAACTGCATGTAGAAAGTTCATGCACATGGAAAACTAGCACATCAGGAAAAATGCTAGCCCAGAGTAGGGTGGTTCTGCCATGGTGAAAGACTTGCATATTTTGCATGAAGAAGGTTCTAGGGTTCAGTCCTTGCCATTTCCAGTTTAAAAAAGTTGATGTGAGGTCATGAGCCTGGGAAACACCTCCGCTTGAGATCTTGGAGAGCCACTTCCAATCTGAGCACTTTGGCTAAATTGCCTGATGGCCAGTCATTCGTGTTCCTTCATATTCTAATGCCCCAATTTCTTCTGACAGAGGCTCTATGCTACAAGTGTAACTTTTACAGGCAGTAATGGGGAAAGCTGCTGAATTCCTGCTGTCATGCATCTTTAAAACACAAGCCTTCTGTATGCAAAAAGGTGCCATACCTACATCACAGAGAACTTTAGCATTTGAACCTTTTATTAGGAGCTATTAGATTGGCATTAATTTGGGCTTTGCTTTTCATAAAATATAAGTAGGAGACGGCAGAATAGAATTCGCTTCATACAAGAGCTCTTGCCTGACTGTCAGTTTTACTGCGGAATTAAACTTTAACCTTGTAAATGCTTGCATTTCAAGTGTCCCAAGTGTTTAAATGCTTTTAAAATAGTGTAAAAACCCAACCAATGTGGCATAGTTGGATAAAGCATGAAAGTATGAATCATCTGTGCCAGCTGAAACCTTTACCATGAGTAGTAAGGGTTTGTATGTGTAGAATTTGTCTAAATTTCTTCACTTTATGTTATTTGTAGGGATCAGAACATTGTTTTTGAAGAATATTTAAAACGAATCCAGTTCTTACCCAGATTTGTGCCCAAAGCAGCTTACTCAAAGTGGAAAGGGGGGAAATTAAGGTGAACTAGCCACTGTTACTAAGAGTCAATTGACAGAATGCATGGGTCATTAATTTTGTGTCCCTTGTTTTGTCAGTTTGTTTTTGTGAGACCTGGTAGAGAAAGTAAAACCATTCAAGCTGAAAATTATCTGCTCTGTAGCTTATTTCCCCTCCCAGCATGCACTGACCCAAGGGAGTGGGCTTCAGGTCAATGGGCCTCCATTTCCCCTCCAAACACTCAGATTCTTGCAACTCTGATAACAGATACCATTTTTGTTAGCTGAACGCTTAATTCTGCTCATGGTTGACTTTAATCACATGCAGGTTTGTGTGTGCCAATAGGAATGAGATGTCTGCTCGCCCATTTTAACTTGGTTTTGAGATGGGGGAATAAATTCTTTTTTATTAAACAAACCTCTCTCAAAGGTTTGCTAAATAAGCTGAAAACAGAATTGGTGGTAATTAGCTAATGATTTTCTATTGCTTTTTTCAAAGCACCTTTCTCTTCTTTGGGTCCTTCAGTGTTGGCCACCCCTGCTGAGCTACTTGCCTACAGTCACTGGGTATATATCCACTGGAAGGTTCTCCTGCGCAGGCCCTTTGAAATGGATGTGGTATATGAAGAAAATTATGGCAGATTGTATTGATTCTGGGTAGTAGTGTTGTGGAAGAACAAAAGTTCCCAAAATAGGTTTAATTCCAATTGCTTAATGTTCAGCAGTAATTCATGTTAATAATTCATAGCATCTACAGAACTCCTTTCTTAACTAAGCAAAATGATTTCTTTATATTGTTACAAAACTGTCTCAGTTTTGTAAGGCAGCTCATCCTTTGCAGCAGAATATGTGAAAAAGAAACCACATGCATACAATCCTACACACATATGCCCTCCTTCTCACATGTCCCACTCAATGTGCAGAGACTAATAGGGGGTGTATGTTGGTGGTTAACAGCTATCCATACACGCATCCAGAGCCTTTAATTCAGTCATAAGCTGTACACATGTAGCTCATGAGTCATATTTTGTCAACCTCTGGCCCAAAAACATTGCACACTCTAATAAACTTCCTTTAACAGTGGCTGTTCTAACCTGGATTTCAGAGTATAGTAAAGCAGAGCCAAATGTATTGCTCCTACCTGTGTAGCTCAACCTCCCAAAATGCTATTTGGCCCTTGCTTCCAACCTTGCTTCATAAAGATTTGCCCATCAAACCTACAAAATTCAGAATGCAACAGGCTTTCCTCCCACTACAGCTCCTCAAATGCAGCAAGAAGTTACTTATCAATCATTGTGGCCATTTGCTATGGGAGGAATCAGTGCTGTTTCGGGAAGGAGTGTATTGTTGGGAGGAAATTATCTTTCCGATTGGTCAAATAGTGAAGGAAGGAAGGAGAACCTTTCGAAACTTGGGAAGGATAGAATGACTGCCTGAACCCTTTAATTAGCCGGGAGATGAGCTGCAGTTGGTTAAGCAGAATAAATGGAAGTGGTTGTTGTTATATCCACTTCAGGATCGTAAAAGGATTGGGACTGAGGTGAGAACCAAGGTGGAGGTACTTTTAAAATGTTGTAAGCATAGTATTCAATTAAAAAATATGAGTCTATTAATTGCAAGGGCTTTAACTGCACACATTTGCACATGAGGGGGGATAGGTTCTGAAGCAAGAAGCATACTTTCTCTTTGCATGATGTCTACATGTATGTGCTGTAGCTGGCATAATCTTAGAAGATGTGTTCTCTGCTTTATGAAAGAAAGACTGGAATGCCTGCTTTAAGAGGGGGCTTACCATATGCAGTTTTGTAAGTACTTGTTTTAATAATATTTTTGTTTAAAAATAAGTTGCCTAAGTGATCGGGAGCAACATTACAGTCCTAGTTGTGATTTACTTTGTAAATCAATCAGCGAAAGAGGGCTATCCTATGCCTCTTGTTTCCACCTTTCCAGTCTATAGGACTGGGCAATTAAAGCAAAATTCTGCTCCTGTTTGAATGGAATAAACTAGGGAGAGGGTGTTTCACTGAAATTGGCAGCACAGTTGCATTTTGCTCAGGTGTAACAGGCAGGATAATTTTGTCTCCTGACATTCCAGACTGTGTGCAGAATACGGTGAGAAAACCCCAAATGTATCCTCATTAATTACAGTCCATCTGATTTTTACTTCCTCTTTTGGAAGTGAAACTGCTACTAGGATTGAAAGCAGGTGAACTTTTTTAGTAAAACGATCAACCCACGCATAGTTTCTTTTCTCTACTAAGGATATAGTAGTTGGTGGAAAGTAAGGAGATACAGAAGTGAGATGCTCTGGGTTTTGATTTTTCCGTATCAAGTGTAGACATATGATATTCTCCCGTCCTCAGAAGTTGAGCGATAATTTTCATAGCTGTAGATCAGAATCAGTATAATCATCTCTATGCAAGATTTCAAAGATAAAATGTGAACCCCACTACACAGTTATATTGAATTTCCTAACTCCTCAATAAATGTAAATGCTTAGGTGGATGATTAAATTCTCCCTTTCGTTTTTCAGCTCACAGCAATCTTTTCAATCACTGGGCTGTTTGCCAGAAATGGGTGTATGTGGCCCAGTATTATTGTTAGGGCCTAGGGCCAACACCACTAATAAACAGAAAAGTGACATAATGTCTTTCATATAATGAGACAGCTTAATGCAAAGCACAACAGAAATAAGAGGAAACACTCGGAGAAGGGAAATGAAGTGCTTGGAAAATATGCACGTCTCGTTGTCTTTATTCATAGGCTAAATTCGTGGATTAAAATATTTGCACAATGCAATTGTGTTATGAAAAACGATTACTTTGACCTATGGTTATTTATATTCAATATTTGCTGAAAATAATGAGCAATAAACTGAACAGCATTTTTTAAATGATGTAAGAATTATCCCTGTTAAATGCCAATGCAGATGGATTTGACACTATCTATCGAGTGTCAGGACTGGTTGAGATCTGAGCCGTAGGTTAGGCTCTAGTGGTGAGCTTCTTAAAGCTGCATAGCAGCCTAGATCCCAGCATGTCTCCCCTTCTCACATTCCCACATTCCACAGCTATAAATACTTCCGGGTCAGACCTTTGTCATTCTATAAGCAATAGCAATACTCTGGCTAGGGATACTGAATTATTTTGTTCAGTCTGCATTTATAAGCAAACCAACCTGATTTCCACTGTCTGGATTAATGCGCGGAGCAGAATTCTTCATTTTTTAATTTTTTTTTTACACTTGTCTAAATTTAGCACTACAGTTCTCAACACAAGTAATGTACCAAAATGGGTGCAAAGTTTCATATTTTAGTGCAAGATGTGAACAACAAAAAAAGACATTTGGATTACAAAAAATGTGTAGCTTAGTGAAAAATGCATATGAAAAATAAACCATGCATTTCTGAAAAATGCAGAAGGGTGTGGAAATGGAATGGAAATATGAATGGACGCATGCTAAACTGCCACAGACCAGAAATGGACATATCCATTCATCTCTTGATTGATTCCCCAGCCTTGTTAGATCTTTTATCCTTTTCCTGTTACCTGCCTCCCTACTCTGTTCTCACTCTCAGTATCTAGTCTTTCCTACTTACCTCCATTTGGAACCCACTCCTCATGTGGATTTATTGAATTAGACCTGGGTCATGTCTTGCTCTCCCTCTGTATTGAGTCTCTTGTGGATCTGCCCAGTGCTCCACCTGGCTCTGTTCCCAGTCTGCCAGGGCATGCATTTGGTCTCCCTCATATCGCCTGCCTACATCCCGGTGCTGAAATTTGCAGACGCACTATGAGATCCCTTTGCTTGTGTTTGTGTGAGGCTGCTGGCATTTTTTATTGTCTAATTCTATATTGATGTAGCTTAATATTTGTTCTGAGGAGGCTGAAACAATACGTTAAATCACTTTCATGGCCCATTAAAGCAAAAGAAAAAAACCAAAACAAAAAACCCCTGTAGTTTCTGTATTCCAAGCAAAGATAACACTTTTAGATAAACACGGTTTCCTGTTTTTTTACAGATCAAACTCAGACCTTTTCCCTTATGCAACAGATTAAGGTTTTAAAATGCTATATTTTAAGCCTGTGTTG
Organism: Podarcis gaigeae; assembly: GCF_964106915.1. NCBI lineage: Eukaryota > Metazoa > Chordata > Lepidosauria > Squamata > Lacertidae > Podarcis > Podarcis gaigeae. The sequence goes on along the minus strand of NC_139681.1, from coordinate 85,261,637 downwards.
TTGCTTGTTATCTGCAAATCAACTGCAGAGTCTTAATACTTAAGAATGTTCCACAAACTTTTTTTTTTAAGTGTTTGCTTTTATATAGGAGGGGGGGGGGATTCTTGGCAAAAAAGTTGGAACTTCCAGATGGAGCAGACTGTGCCATAAGATTCCCCCTCCCTTCTTATTGATAACTTAAATTGAACATGTTCCGACTGTCTGCTCTCAATAATGCTTCTTTTTTAACTGGAAAGGTAACAAACTCCATACAGACCAAATTAATTCAAGCATGTAATGAAATGTGCATGCACTTTGATAGACTCTGGTGTGGAATTTGGGGTTCTGTAAAGGAGTGTCAAAATCTAAAGCAGTTCATAGGAATCTATCTGGTAAGAATGGTGACAAGAAAGCTTGGCAGCTTTAACTGAGCTTCATGCAAAGTTTCTAGAAGCGGTATGCTATAATTTTAGGAAGATAAAATGAATTCTGGAAGATATTTGCATTTTCCCAAAGAAGTGTATTTTTTAAAATCAAGCTATTGCGCCTGTTTCCTATTTACAGTAAACTCCCTTTATTTCCTTCTACTAGTAATATAAAAAGACCCAATGTAATTCTCTATATATTTGTTAGCCTTTTGAGAGGGGTAGGGTCTTAATGCAGAAGAAAATTATGCCTTCCTTTTATGCTAAAGAAGGAACAACAGTAGTACATATACAACTTTCTGTGCGACTTTCTGTTTTCATAGCACCAAATTCCATTAGTAAAGAAACAAGTCAAATGTAGAACGTAATGCTCCGGCTTGTTTTCTCTCATGTACTCCTTATGTGGACCTTGCTTGCTGAAAAATAAAATAAAATTAGGAAAAACCATCACCCTTGTTTTATTTCCTTCTTTATTCAAAATATTATTTATATTCTCCAGAGGCTCTTTATTATACATGGAAAAGGATCCTCCAAAAGTGTACGTATATCATGGTTGGGGAACTGCTGGACTGTGGGTGGAACTGGTTTAGCAACCCTTTCTCAATGGCCTGCCAGTCTCTTAGCGTTCTCCTCTGCAGTGATGCTACTGCAGACTATGTAATAAAAGAAGACACACACCTACATCCAGAAATCAACCATCTAATCCTCTCTGCTGCTCCTGCTCCTGCTGTTCTTATCTAACTTCATGAACAGTGGTGGTTGTACTGACAGTGGGGACAAAAGAATCCTGAAAGAAACCATGATTTTCATAGGAATCAGCTTGAGGGGATTGATGATCCTGTGGATCTTGTTCCTTTCAGTTTCTCATTTTTCTCTCATTTCATAATCCTTTCTCAGTTTCTCAATCTTAAGGGCAGCTTATATTTCCACATCAGTTTGCATTTTTAAAAAGAAAAGTCCACATGAAAATCTGTCCGCATTTTAGTGTGCATGTTTTTCTAAAACACACATTTCTGTGTGCAGTGCCGTGCACTCCCTGGAGTCTGTGGATGACCAGTTGGGAACTACTAACCTAGACCTATTCCAGTCTTGGTTCAAACCTAGATATGGGACTGAAATAGCTTTGCTTGCCCTAATGGATGGCTCTTATCAGAAGAGGAATGGGGTAGTGTGACTTTGCTGTTCCTGTCTGATCGTTCAACTGCTTTATTTATTTCATAAAATTTATGTAACATCTGAATTGTGAGTGCAGGTCCTGGATCACTGTTTGGATGCACTGGTGGGCCAGATGCGGGTTAGTAAATTGTAGGTGAATGGCTCCAAGGTCTGAGAAGTCACTGTCCTGGATGGGTTATACTCTCCTTGAAGAAGCAGGTGTGTAGTCTGGGGCTGCTCCTAGACCTGGCTCTGTCACTGGAGGTGCACATGCCCTTAGTGGTTAGGAATATTTCTTTCCAGCTTTGGCAAGCAAGATGGCGAAGGCCATTCCAGATTAGCTTGACCACAGTTGTCTATGCATTGGCACTTTGAACCTTTACTGCCATTTCTACTGTTATGTACTGAAGTTCTCACCCTGGGCCAGCAGGGGGATACTGTAGATAGTTATGCAAATAAGGGATCGAAAGTGACGTTCAGTGATTGGATAGATACAGAAAATGGTTACTGTTGCATTCTAGTGGAACTCTATATAAGCAGGCTGCCTGAACCCTTCAGTTCAGTTCTGTCCTGGCCTGTGAATAAACAAGAGATGTTTGAAGAATTGCTGTGTCGTCTGATATGTTCACCCACAACTTAACAACTACTCCTGCTGATTTACATTGGCTTTGTTGCCATGTTCCCTTCCAGTTCTTTTGAGAGAGGACACTTCCCAGCTTGCCAGTTCTAGAAACTGCACAGCTCTGTGGCAAAGAGGGTTGTTGGGCTTCAGGCCAAGTACATTTGTCCACAGATGACACAAAAAGTGTGTGCAAGTTCAAATGCAAATGTTTCATGCACATTTGTGACCCTCAGTTGATTTAAATACTGGATTCCTGCACATTCACAAAAAGGGTTTGATATATCCAAAGACATGCACAAAAAGTATCAAGAGAGTCTAAAAGTCCCTTTTATCATTGTGTATGAAAAACCTCTAAAATATCAAGCTAGCTACTTCAGTTAGTTTTGATTGTGGATAGCAACAATTCTGCTTCGAGGATTTTTATCTGGCATTGGAAATTACCCTTCCTTTGTTTACAGAGAATTGATCCAGACTGAACTTGTTAAAGTCAAAACAAACAACTCTATGCTTTATGGCATGTTTTTGTGCTTAGTCACAGACTTTTATATATTAGATGCTGCAAATGGCACAATTTATGCAGTGGCATGTCAGAAGCCTAATGTAGTATCCCCCCCCCCCACTGAACACCCCAATGGAGAACCTAAAGTCAAAGAAACTAGGAGGTTTGCTGGGATAAACTCCCCCCCCCGCCCCCCGCATAGATTGCCCGAGTTTTGCAAAAATTTAGTAAGTGAGAAGGAGAACAAAGATTCTTAGTTGAGGGGGACGGAATTGGATTGCCTGTGGCTGGGAAGCTGTTTGGGACAGGTAGGCACAGTGGGGTGTACAATAATGAGGTGCATGGCAAATGTGATGCACAGATGTTAAGCCAACTGTAGCTACGGTTCCAGGAGCTGCGCATGCCACAACACTGTGCCTTCAGGCTATGTCTACACCAGAACATTTGGAGCAGTAAACTACAGCAACATTAGGTTCAAATTAATCTATTACTCCTGAGCTGTGAAAATGCTGGTTGCTTGTTTCGGAATTACATTGCCTTTGGGTGAAATGTTTGAGGTAGATTTGAATGCACACTCATGGTTCTCGGAGCAGATTAAGGAGAGAGGGGAAATTAGAATGGTTAGGAGCACCAGGAAGGTGCACGTTTCTGGTTAAAATCTTGGGAAGGCATTACATATTTTTTTGCAGGCAAGGTCTCCATCGGCCACCTGCTGGGATTGAAATATCCCACATCATAACGAAGGCAGGTTTGCAGAAGCCTCGTAAATACTTTAGAAAGAAGAAACTGAGGAGAACAGCTTTTCCCGTT